>NW_006408578.1:2329500-2333382 GCF_000296735.1 Chrysochloris asiatica | reverse complement strand
AGGGGTCTCCTTTGCATTGTTTGATGTTTAGCAGCATCCTTGAACTTTATCCACTGGTTACCAATAGCATCCCCCTCCAATTTGTAGTCATATGTCCCCCCAAATATAAAATTGAGAGCTAGTATTATGTTAGCTTGGTTTAACTTTTATTGTGGGGAAATATATATGACAAAACATTGCTATTTCAACTCCTTTTAAATGTTCATTAATTACATTAGCAATGTTGTACCACAATCAACATTATTCATTTCCAAATTTTCTCCTGCTGCTCAGTCCTTGGTAACCTGCTTTCCCTGCTTTCTGCGTCTATACATTTGCCCGTTCTGGATATTTCATATCCTGTCATTTATATCTGACATCTCATTCAGCATAACGTTTCCAAGATTCATCCCTGTGGTAACTCGTATAAGAACTTCGTTTCTCTTCATGGCTGACTACTATTCCATTGTATCTCACATTGCACACCACATTTTGTTTATCCATTCATCTGTTGATGGACACTTGGGTTGTTTTCACCGTTTGTCTAATGCGAATAATGATGGAATGAGCACTAACGTCAGGTATCTATTTGAGTCCCTGGTTTCAAATCTCTTCAGTAGAATTACGGGGTTACAAAGCAGTAGTATGTTTAAGTCTATACGTGAAAACTACTGCTTTAGTGCATAAATGGGTGGCTTTGTGAAAACGACTGTTTTAGCGCATAAACTGGTAGCTTTAAGCTGATACATCAGGACCCTGTCTCGAGCTTACATTTAGCTCTGAGCCTGAAGCTAGCCCTTGACAGCTTTGATTCTGGAACATCCCAAGCTGTTCTACACCATCCGCCTGGAGTGCTGATAATAGGGTCACATTTGTAGGCTGACACTCTATAGAACGAACACATAACACTATGAACTTTGCTAATGAGGATCCAAAACAAAATTAAATTGCCCCAAAATTAGGCCTGGAGTTTCCAGGGTCAATTTCCCTGAGAGAAACTTTACAAATTGCCAGGTCATTAACATAACCTTTACACTCAGATTTCTTGTCTGTAAAATCAGGCTAACAGTACTTCCATCCATTACAAGGATTCTGAGGGTCAGGGGGTGGGGGCATGTTAAATCTGATCGCTGTTGTATATGAAACTCCTAGTCCCTGTGACTGTCACATGCTGTTACCTGCTGGCAAGTTAACCCCAACTACTGGTGACCCTCAGGTACAACTAAGGGAGAACTAAGAGCCAAGCCCATGAGGACTTGTGGGGAAGACTGCTGTGGTCTTTAGGGTTTTCATTGGCTGATGTTTGGAAGTAGATCACCAGGCCTTTCTTCCTACTCCATTTTAGTCTGAAAACTGCTGACATCTATTCAGCATCATAGCAACACCCAATACTCTATGGAGATGGGTGTCACTGTGCCGCAGGTGCATGGGCTAGGCATTGAGCTCACATCTCCTGCGTGGAAGGCAAGCCTTCTACCCCGACTCACAAAAACCTCAGCCAAGTACATAGTAAGTAGGCTTAACAAATCTAAAGCGCTTTCCCCTCACCCTTACCTCACCAAGACAAAGACGGGATTTTATTTGAAATAAAACTTGGGAGGGCTATGCAACAAATTCCATCAAACAGAGTGGGTTATGAATAGGCAGTTGAGTTTCCTGCCAAGCATGACGTTTGGGCTTGGCATAGCCTGATCCATTTACGACTGTGAGTAATCGCTCTTTGGCCATGTGCACAGACCTGTTGAATCAAGACTGCCATCAGAGCCCTCATGAAAAAGGCAGGGGCCATCTGCAGGTGTCTGCTCTCTGATAAGCTTGTCAGCAAAAGCTTTTCAGAGTCTGACTCATCCGCCAGGCGTACAGGTGTGCACGAGCTAGGCTTACACCCCTGAGCTAGGGTCATGGTTGCTGGGGTGGAGGAGTTTCCCCCTGGGATGGAAGCTTTTATCCACCTGAACAACAACCTGCAATAGCCTGGTGCCCTCAGAGGTTGATGAATGGTGTTGCTCCATTCCCTGGGGAATCAGCTTGGGGAGGCTCTTGGTAAAGCCACGGATCGCCACGTAATAAGAAACAGGGAGGTTGATGTTAGCTGTCTAATTAAGCCTTCATGTTCTAGAAGGTCTGACTAATTAAGCAGAGCCTAAACTATTCCAAAGCTGAACATTCCGATTGGGATGGCCTCTGCTCTTCTTTTTCTTGTTTCCCTGACATTTCTCTGAGTATTGAGAGGAAGAGCGAGTAGGGGAATGGAATGGATGAAGATGGTGCTTGAATCCAAACATCTTTCTAATGACTGCAATTGGAAAAAGCATTTTGAAGGAAGATGCTGGAAGGTAATGCTTTTAGGTGAGATAGAGTTTGGGGCTAATTCAGATTTTATTTAGTCATGCCCTGTTCTCTCTCCCAGTCAGCAAAATCCTCTAACGGTGACTATAAAATGTTCCGTGGATAGCAGGTTGCTTCTGCTGCGGTTGGAGAAGCACACCCAGCCTGAGGAGTTGGGCTTCTCTCTCCTATTGCCCCAACAAGCCATTTTAGCTTTCCCCCAGGAACTATGGATAAAGAACAGCGGCCTCTGGCACCAGCTGGTTGTGACCCAGCTGGGCTGGAGGCCCTTGCTGTGGGAAGTGCCTGCAAATGGTATGATTTGAACATAGACCCCCACCCCCCCGGATTAATGAGGGCAGGACTCCAGACAACCCTATAACCAAATCACTTCACAACTACAGAATCATGCCTATGGGTATAATAGTGGGTGAAGGCTCTACAATTTTAAAAGTTGAAAATAAAAACTTTCATATTCCCCAGGAAAACAATGAAGTGACCCAGAATTCAGCTGAATGCCACCTAATATAATAGTTCAGAGGACAGGCTCTAGAGTCCCTCCTGGATTCAAATCCTTGCCAGCTCACTGACCCATTCTGTGCCTCATTTTCACTTCTGTACAATGGGAAGAATAACTGTACCTGGCTTAGTTTCCTAGGGCTGTTGTAACAAAGTACCACAAACTGGGTGGCTTAAAACAGCAGAAGTCTACTGTCTCACAGTCCTGAAGTTCAAAGTCAAGACACTGGTGGGACCACGTTCTCACTGAAGCATCCTTTCTTGCCTTTTGCTAGCTTCTGGAGGTTGCCTTGGCATTCCTTGGCTTGTAGACACAGCACTTCAATCTTTGTTACCATTGTCAGCCACATGGTATTCTGTCCGTGTGTCTGTCTTCTCTTCTAACAGGGACATGAGTCACTGCAACAGGGCCCACCTTAAACCAGCATGAAATCATCTTAACTGATTGTGTGTGCAAATTGTGTGTTCAAATGAGGTCATAATCACAAGTATATAAAGGTAGGATTTCAACATATCTGACACAATTCAGCCCACACAGTGCTCTATGAGGCTGCTGTAGGATTGATGAGATAATATGAAAACAGTTTAGATCAGTGCCTGGCACATAATTAGTCTCATTTCTAAACTTTACAATGTAAACAGGTATTATTATTAACCATCTTCAACAAATGGGAAGCCTGGATTTTAGGTTAGGGAAGAGGTGTAAGGCCATAAAGCTAGTTCATGACAGAGTCACTGTTTATACTGGGTCTCCACGACTCCAGAACCCATCCTCTTTCGGCTAGTGCTTGATTTCATACACCCTCCAGAATGCCTTGGGTTTCTATCAAAATCTAGCAATTTGATACTTTTCTCATCTTATTCAAGATCTACAAAGGGGCTTCAAAAAGTTTACGTGAAAATGATCAGGGAATACACAGACTACCAAACATTTTGAAAACTACACAAACAAAAGAAGACAAAATAGATGAGTGGGACATTCTAAAAATAAAAAACTTATGTGCATCAAAAGACTTCACCAGAAGAGTAAAAAGGGAACCCACAGAATGGGAAAAA
>NW_006408578.1:2323515-2327120 GCF_000296735.1 Chrysochloris asiatica | reverse complement strand
TGCAGGGAGGGGATTGTAACCATGGTAATGAAATGGTATACGATAGGATGAATGTAAAACTAATGTTCTCCCATGTAAACTATCACATAATTCACAATAAAATATTTTTTTTTATTTATGGGAAAATGAAAATGAAAGAGAATGAATTATTTCCATGAACTTCTTGAAGTGGAGATTAGAATGTATCCAGCTAGAATATTGCTTCTTTCACTCAACAGGCATGTCTCAAGTCCTTACTTGTACCAAATTCCACAAGGATACCAAAGTAAACGGTGACATTTCCTCACTTTAAGAGTTTGCAGATGAGCGGACAGATAAGATATGGCCAGAATAAACCATTTATATATGAATGTACAAGATGCCAGGTATTCTTCTAAGTACTTGAACAAATACTGGCACACTTAATCCTCCCTAGCATTTCTATAAGAGAGCTCTGGTAGCGTAGTGGTTACGAATCAGGCTGCGAACCTCAAGGTCAGCAGTTGGAAACTACCAGCTGCTCCACGGGAGAAAGATGAGGTGTTCTGCTCCCGTCAAGATTTATAGCCTCGGAAACCCTGTTCAGGGTCGCTATGGGTTGGAACCGACTCAACGGCACATAACAACAACAACAACATTTCTACAAAGTGCCTTAATGGTACAGTGATTCCGTGTTCAGCTGCTAACTGAAAGATTGATGGTTCACACCCACTGGTCACTCTTTGGGAAAAAGATGTCTCAATCTGCTTCCTTGGAAACCCTGCGGGACAGTTCTACCCTGTCCTATAGCGTTAGGCTTGTTAAGAGTCAGAATCAACTCATTGGCAGTGGTTTTTGTTTGGGGGTTTCTGGAGGGGAAGACTGGGTAGGATTTGTGACTCTGTGAAGTAGGTCCTAGTTTATCTTCATTTGAGTGATTAGAAACCAGAGGCACAGAAAGAGTGAGGTGGGAGCTGGAATGTGCCAGAGTGTGGGACGTTACCTGTATAATCCACCTTGTGGCTCCAAAGGTTGTGCTTTTGTCTGCTGTGCCCCATGTGGAATAGATTTGTTTAACCCTTCCTTGGACATTAAGGTTGTCGTTCATGTTTTGTCCTTAGGAGCTATACTATGTAAACATCCTTAAGTGAAATCTTTGTGAACCTTCTAAATATTTTTTCTTGTAGGAGAATTGCTACATCAAAGGGTAGGTGTGTTGTTAAGGCTTTGAAGACATCATGTCACATTACAATAATGAGGGAAGGAGTTCTCAGGGAGCACCAATGTGATCAGCAAATGCATGAAGTGGAAAAGCATGGGCTGTGTCAGAAGAAATGGCAAACACTCATCTGAATGGAATGTGAAGGGCTTGAAGACAAGGAGTAAAGAGCAGTCTGTCTCTAAAGCAGTCTGAAACTCACTTGTACAGGGCGTTGAACATCAGATGAGGAAGTTAAACTTGGTCAAGCACCACTGAAGAACCAGCATACATGTTTTGAACTGAGCACTGAAAAGACCAAATTCCATCTAAAATGTCCTCATGGAAAAACTATCTCCACAAGAGGGATCCATGTGACTGCCTTGTTGTTGCTAAGTGCTATGAGTCTGTTCCAGATAATAGCAACCCTCTATAGGGTTTCTGAGGAGCAGGTGTTGGGCTTGAACTGCTGACCTTGGAGTTCACAGTCCACTGCTGATCCTACAGTGCCACACCAGGAGTCTTAGTGGGACTAAATAGTGTGTGTGGGGGTGGGGGGGGCTGAAGGGGTGTGTGCAAATAACTTATTTTTTTAAACAGTGAGTTCTTAAAATGATCTGTTTTAAGAAACAGGAAAAATAAAGACTTATGTAAAGAAGACATGGTTACTCACCACCCAGCTGTTTCAGTTCTTGGCATTTGTTTCATGTTTTTTAAAGAAATAAAGCATTATTGAAATCTTTGAAGTCTCTCTGTGAACTTCCATTCCCCCACTCTTGCCCTTTACTTGTAGGGGAGCCATTCTTTTGGCTGTAGTTCTATCCATTTTCTGACTGTAGTTTTATCATTCCCCTGAATATTTTTAAATATTTTGTACTGGTGTGGTACTTTGGAATAAACACTGTGCTACTAACCACAAGGCTGGTGGTTCAAACCAACCAGCCACTCCTAGGAAACCCCTACACAGGGTTGCTATGAGTCCGAGCCAACTCAACAGCATTTAATAACAACAACTTAATGTAAATATAATAAATAATATATAATGGTAAGTTGCTTATTTTAGAATTTTAGATATTCCTCTGTAATTTATATATATAAGGAGCTCTGCTAGCATAGTGTTTATGAGTCAGTCAGCAGCATAAAACTACCAGTAGCTCCATGGGAGAAAGATGAGGTTTTCTGCTCCCATAAAGATTTATAGCCTCAGAAAACCTATGCAGGGTCACTATGAGTTGGAAGTGACCCCATGGCACACCACCACCGCCATATATATATTTATTGTTGTTAAGTGCCATGGAGTCAAGCCTGCAGTTTAAACTAACCTTGCAGCCTAGTGCATTAACCTGCACCTGCAGCACCACACCAGGATACACACAAACACACACACACACACACACACATTTATATAATCCTGGTGTGGCACTGTAGGATAAGCAGTGAACTGTTAAGCACAATATCCATGGTCCAAATGCACCAGCCGCTGCTCGGAAACCCTATACAGGATTGGTATAAGTCAGAACCAACTAGGCAACTAACTTAACAATAACAATATACATGTGCGCTTCAAAGAGTTCGTGGAAAAAAATGTATTATTTTTCCATTCCATTTTTCCATGAAATGTTTGAAGTCCCCTCATATGTACATGTATATATCTCACCTTGAAGTCCTGGTGTGGTGTGCTGGACTGCAAAGTTGGTTTGAACCACAAGGTTGGCAGTTCAAACACACCAGCCGCTCCTCCAAAAACCTACACAGGGTCACTATGGGTCGGAACCAAGTAGACAGCACTTACCAACAACAAACAATATATCTCACTTTGTTGATACATGTGATTTCAGATCATTTTTTCCCCAACTGCTGTATATATAGCATTTTGTTACGAAATGGACGCTTTAGTTATTTTGACAATTTTGCTCTCACAAACTATAATGCTATAATGATATTCCTCTACATGTCTTTCTGGCACATGCGCAGGTGTGAAGCCCTTCTGGACCAAAGTTTCTCCTCTGAGCCACAGAACACAGAAGATGATCAGAGTGAGTCTTCTCAATACACCACGGATGGTTTGTAACTAGCACCATTCTAGATGCATTCATGAGAATTTAATCCATTTCACACCATGTCTCAGGCATTAGGACTTCATTCTCTGAATAAATGGTTGCTAAAGACAACTAGGATGTATCTTAGGAGAAGAAATACTACTGAGCCTGCACAATATCCACTTTACTTGATGTTGCCAAATTGCTCTTCAAAATGGTTGTACCAATTTACACTCATACTTACAATATAAGAGAAAGCAAAGCACTCTGAGGCATTGCCAACAAAGGGGACAGTCAGATTTTATCAATCCTGCCTACTCTGATGGATGCTAAATAGTATCTCATTGTTCTGAACTTGCTTTTCCATGATTGCTAGTAAGGAAAAGCTTTCTTTTTCTTTTCTTTTCTTT
>NW_006408578.1:2311889-2323415 GCF_000296735.1 Chrysochloris asiatica | reverse complement strand
TTTTTTTTTTTTTTTTTTTTTTTGTATTTTCATAGATGATTTGGGTTCCCTCCTTAGAGAATTACCTGTTTAATCTTTGATTCCTCTATTTTTCAATTAAATTACTTTTTTTACTTTTTTTTCCTATTGATTTACAGGGGCAGCTGCAATGGGCTCAAGTCTAGCAACGATTGTGAGGTTGGTGCAAGGTCAGGCAGTGCTTTGGGGCATTAGGGTCACTATGGGTTGGTACCGACATAACACATAACAACCATGATAACAATTGATTTATAGGCATCCTGTACATAATCTGATCTGAATCTTTTGTTGCTGATTGCCTTTGAGTTGATTCCAACTCAGAGTGATGCTCTGTGTGCAGAGTAGAACTGTGCTTCACAAGGTTTTCAACATTGTTACCTTTCGGTTGCCAGAATTTTCTTCTGAGGACTTCTGGGTGGGTTTAAACATTCAACCTTTGGGCTAGTAGAGAGTGCGTCACCATTTATACTACCCGGGACTCCTTACTAATGCACTGTGGTGTTGTTGTTAAGTGCCATCAAGTTGGTTCCAACCCATAGCGACTCTGTATCGGGGTTTCCGAGGAGCAGCTGGTGAGCTTGAACTGCTGACCTTGTGGTTCAAGCTGCTTTGCAGTCTGGTGCATTAACCCACAGCAAATTAATGTAAATCCATGATGGTGAATTTTAGGAGGTCCTGGGTCCCAGTTTAAGGTTAATACATAGCAAAAAGAGAGTCTTTCCAGAGGAACTGCCAAATGGGTGCATGTCCCTTCAATAGACAGTGCTGGGTAACTTCTATGGGTTAGATGCTATGGAACTACTGTGTGTGCAGTGTGTGCCATCAATTAACTTTAACTCATAGTGACCCTCTAGGACACAGCAGAACTGCCCTATAGAGTTTCCTAGGCTTTAATCTTTATGAGTGCTATAGGATAAGCACTGGACTGCTAACCGCATGGTTGCCAGTTCAAACTCACCAGCTGCTCCTCCGAAACCCTACCCAGGGTCACTATGAGTTGGAACAAACTTTATGGCACTCAACAGCAACAACAATAACAATCTTTGTGGGAGCAGATCTCCAGGTCTTTTCTGCTATGGGTTTGAACCACTGACCTTTCAGTTAGCAGCTAAGATCTTCACCAATGCCCGCTCAGGGCTCTCTGTAGAAGTTCTGAGGATACAGAAATAAACAAGGCAGAATCTTTGCCCTTAATGGACTTGCAATCTAGCGGACAAAACTGATATGTAAACATTTCTGTTTTAATTCTTTAAGCACTATCATGGTTACCAAAATAGCATTCCATGTTTTCATCAAAGTCAAGCTGGCCTTTAGTGTAAAGAGGCTACAATGACTCTGTAGGTGGTTATCACCACCACCCTACAACAAGCCTGAACAAAGATCAGCAATGTCAAATGAAAAGGGCTTCTTCCCTGCAGCGTGAATCCCCAGGGGTGTGGCCATCCCTAATGTCCTCTAGTGCCCCAGCACACCTGGCAGGACCAAAGACCTTTTTTTTTTTTTTTTTTAAGTAGTCTTTTAAATACATATGTGCTCTTTGTTCCCTCACACCTCTGTAAACAAGGCTTTTTGCTCCCGTTCATATCAAGCTGCTCCCTGCAACTGTGTAGAAAGACTGTCACAACAGCACTTGTCAGGATCGGCAGTGGAGCAAACCGTGACAGCTGGTGGCACGAGGAGACATGCATCTGCTTTTCTCTCCCTGCCAGGCCTCCCTGAATAATGGGAGGTCTTGTGTACACAAGAATGATGCTATTGATCTGCCAACAGTGGGCCCCAAGCACTGTCCTGGGTTTTAAGTAGCTGGGTTGCATTTATACAACTCTATGCACACACTGGCACCTAATTCACTCTGGGATGCAGGGAACACATTTGCACTTGGTTATATTAGTGCAAAGATCTCTGAAGTTCTTCTGAGGAGAAGAGGATTTGTTGGCAGCCCTGCCACATACCAGCTGGGTGGCAGTGGGGAAGTCATTAGACTTTCCCCTCGTTCCTCCTATGTAAAAGAGGAAAATAATACCTGTCTTTACTTTCTCAGTGATCCTCATAGAAAGCTATTTTACAAATTGATTTGGAAACTCAGTAGTGCAAGGCAAATACAAGACATTATAAGAATTTGTAAAGACAGAGCAGCACTGCACAACTCTGAAGTGGCCCATTCATTTCATCTTGTGGCTTCTAAGTACATACATCTTTGTAGCCCAGAACAAATAGGTACAATCTTTTCACCTAGGACAGCTGATGGACTCAATATTAATATGGGGTACAAGGAAAACAACTGCAAAAACTCCTTCAATTCACAGACTCAAGGATTCCCCAGGTAGTGCAAATGATTGACACATGTCTGCTGCTAATGGAAAGGTTAAAAGCTCAAGTCCACACAGAGGTACCTCAGAAGTAAGTCCTGGCCATCTGCTTCCAAAAAATCAGCCATTAAAACCCCAATGAACAACGAGAGGGAGCTTAGCAGAGGAAAGATAAAGGAAGCAGATGACACAGGGAGGAATGCCGTAGTTAAAATGAATAAACAAACATAAACACTGTAAACTGTTGGTACGTGGAGGGGATTGCAACTATGTATTGAAGAAAAGTATATGCTTTGTTGAATGCAAAACTGATGATCAGCTCAGTAAACCTTCACTCAATTCACAAGAAAAAGTTTTACAGACAAAACCCTATGGAGTAATCCTGAACCACATCCAGAATCTTCTGAGGTGGGAAATTTCCACTTGAAAGGACAAGCAGACAGGCCTGGAGTGGCTAGAAGAACAGAAGATACCTCTTGAAAGAAAGATCAACAGGAAAAATACAAAACAATATAGGCAGACCGACAGATTACTACAAGAACAAGCAAGTTGCTTGCCCAGGAGACATAAAGGTGAGTGGTCAGGTCCCCTCAGTGCAAACCCCCTTCCCAGACTAAGACTCAATGGGAATACACACTCTGATTGGTGACCACGTTCGTCATTGATAAGGGGTAGTGAAAGAAAAACAGCAATGAAGCTGCAAGCTAAGCCCTACAATGTTCAATAGACTCCTGTGAACCTGGTTGGCCAGCAGTGTGGCAAGACCTGGAGACTCTTGGGCCCAGAGTCAGTGACATAGCCACACAGGACTAGAGTGGAGAGTGAACCATCCAGCTGATAAGAAGAGAAGGCATATGCATAAGAACACCCACACTTGCAGATAATACCCACTTGACCTGGCTTCAATGACTGGATGATCAGAGCTCAACTAAAAGACGAAAGAAGAGGAAAAAAAGAGTAATCTATACAATTTGATGAACTTGACCTATACCTACAGATGCAGTAGATCAAAAGATGGAACAAATCTTTATAGTAAGGATCATTCCCATCCCCTCCATACACAGAATAGACAGGGATGGGCAACTTGGACATTGGCTACCCAAAATGGCAGGTGTGGGGGGATGCTACAAAGGCAAGAAGTGACTGACTACAAGCTTTCAAGAGAGAACCTAGATCCAGAGGGCGTGGAAGAACGTAGAATCTCCACTGAGTAGTAGCCAATCTGTCTGGGTGGGGCTGATGAAAGGAGATGCAGCTAGGTCTCTTGTGATACAGTAGTGAATAATTGCTATCAGGACTGATTGTGAGGGTTGGAAATGTAAAGGTAGACATTTTGTAGCAAAAGAAGGGGAGTGGTTGACTTTGCAGTCCAGGAGCGGAGGTCCCTGGGACCATCAAGGGAGAAGAGCTGAGTGCGAGACCCTACCCAGAGAAACAGTGTCGCCAGAAATGGAGGCAGAGACGATGACATAGAGAGATGGAGTGGCTGGGGACTCTAGACCCAC
Source organism: Chrysochloris asiatica (assembly GCF_000296735.1). Taxonomy (NCBI): domain Eukaryota; kingdom Metazoa; phylum Chordata; class Mammalia; order Afrosoricida; family Chrysochloridae; genus Chrysochloris; species Chrysochloris asiatica. The sequence continues at coordinate 2,319,583 of NW_006408578.1, read as the reverse complement.
AGAGGGAGAGTGGCTGTGTGCTGACGACCCCGGGGGCAGGCTTGCAGGGTGTATCATTTGGTTGGTTGATGATGCAGGTAAGGCATTGTAACCAAGACAATGTAGCGATATGTGATAGGATGAATGTAAAGGTAATGTTCTCCCATGTAAACGATTTCATAATTCACAATAAAACATTTAAAATAATAATAATAATAATAATGGAGGGTTGGAAATGTAAAGGTAGACATTTTGTAGCAAAAGGAGGGGAGTGATTGACTTTGCAGTCTAGGAGCGGAGGTCCCTGGGACCATCAAGGGAGAAAAGTGGAGAGCGGGACCCTACCCAGAGAAGCAGTGATGCCTGAGATGGAGGCAGAGATGATGACGTGGAGAGATAGAGCAGCTGGGGACTTTAGACCCAGAAAGGGAGAGGGGCTGTGTGCTGACACCAGGGGGAAGGCTTGCAGGGTCTACCCTCTTGTTGGCTGATGATGCATGGAGGGGATTGTAACCATGGCAATGAAAGGATATACGATAGGATGAATGTAAAGCTAATGTCCTCCCATGTAAACTATCACATAATCACAATAAAACATTAAAAAAAATCAAACGATGTATTACATTAGGCAAATCTGCTGCACAAGACCTTTTTAAAGTGTTGAAGAGCAAAGATGTCAGCTTGAGGACTAAGGCGCACCTGACCCAAGCCATGGTATTTTCAATAACCTCATATGCATGTGAAAGCTGGACAGTAAATAAGGAAGACCATAGAAGAATTGATGCTTTTGAGTTATGATGATGGAGGAGAATATTGAAAGTGCCATGGACTGCCAAAAGAACCAACAGATCTGTGTTGCAAGAAGTGCAGCCAGAGTGCTCCTTGAAGGCCAGGATGGCCAAACTTCAGACATATTGTCAGGAGGGACCAGTTGCTGGAGAAGGATATTATATTTGGTAAGATGGAGGGTCAGAGAAAAAGAGGAAGGCCCCAATGAGATGGATTGGCCAGGTGGCAGCAACAATGGACTCAAGTGTGGCAACAATAGTGAGGCTGGCCCAGGATCGGGCACTTTTTCATTCTGCTGTGCATAGGGTTGCTATGAGTCAGTACCAACCTAAACAAGACGCATTTGAATGATGGTGTTGGCAAAGAATATTGAAAGTACCATGGGCTGGTAACAAGGGAAAACTGAATAGTTGAAAATTAAGAAAGGTGTGTGCCAGCGTTTATTCTTTCACCTTAATTATCCCATCTGTATGCTGAGTAAATAATTCAATCCAAATTATATGGATTATATGAAGAAAACTATGGCATCAGGACTGGAGGAAGACTCATTAGCAACCTGTGATATGCAGATGATACAACCTTGCTTGCTGAAAGTGAAGAAGTCTTAAAATACTTACTGATGAAGATCAAAGACTGCAACCTTCAGTATGGGTTGCACCTCAATGTAAAGAAAACAAAAATCCTCACCACAGCTCCTAAAAATAACATCATGATAAATTAAGAAAAGAATGGAGTTGTCAAAGACTTTACTTTGCTTTGACCCACAATCAGCATTCATGGAAGCAGCAGTCAAGAAATCTGGCAACTATTGCACCAGGCAAATCTGCTGCAGAAGACCTCTTTATAGTGTTCAAGAGCAAAGATGTCGGTTGGAGGCCCAGAGAGGTCAAGTGGTTTTCTCAAAGCCACACTGCTGGTGGGTGACTGATTTGACACCCTGGTTTGAGAATGCAACTTTTGGACACTGCAGAAACCTAGCAATTACCTTCTATAGCAAAGTAACTTCAATGGAATTACCACTTTGTATTTTGTTTATTCTTAATGTACTGAGAGGTGTTTTCTTTTCTTTTCTTCAGCTCTTTTCTTCTTTTTAATTTCTGAAAGCAGATCTGAGAGAGTGGTATAGATTTCCTTCACATACCAATGTGGGAAATAATAGAGCAAGATTGTATGTCACAGATGAAAATGCTATATTTATGCCTCATTGTAATCCATTCATTGCTTTATGGATCCAAAGTCCCCTTGGGAGTGTCACAAATCCACATAATGTTCCTGAGCGCCGGATTTGGCATTTGGATCTCTGATTTAGCTGTCAGATATGTAAAATCACATGTAGCCAGACAACTCCCCCGGGGACTGCACAGCTGTGATCGCCGGAGAGCGCAAGTTATTCCAACAGAGGTCAGCATGAAATTACGCACTGATATTGTTGTCCTTGAGCTACCCTCTCACTACCCCATCTCTTTGTAAATATGGTTCAGAGGGGTCTGGCCAAGTGACACCGATAGAACCCTCTTCTCAGGAGCTTTCTAAGCCCTGGGGCAGGGAAAGTTGTGAATTTCAAAGGGGTCACATGCCCTTAAAAGACCAGTTGTCAATGAGCAGCTCCGGGTACTTCCGAGTAGAACTATGATCCATTGGGGGTTTGATGCTAGTTTTTTGCAAGTAGATTGCCAGGACTTTCTTTCAACATGCTTCTAGGTAGACTTGAACCTCCAAACTTTTGGTTAGCAGGCAAGCTCCTTAACCATTTGTTGTTGTTGTTGTTAGGTGCCATCGAGTCAGCACTGACTCATAGCGACCTTATGCACAGCAGAATGAAATACTGCCCAATCCTGGGCCAACCTCACTACTGTTGCCACTCTTGAGTCCATCAATGCTGCCACTTGGCCAATCCATCTCGTTGGGGGTCTTCCTCTTTTTCTCTGACCCTCCACCTTACCAAACATGATATCCATCTCCAGTGACTGGTCCCTCCTGACAATATGTCTGAAGTATGAGAGATGAAGTTTGGCCATCCTGGCCTCCAAGGAGCACTCTGGCTGCACTTCTTCCAGCACGGATCTATTGGTTCTTTTGGCAGCCCATGGCACTTTCAATATTCTCCTCCAACACCGTAACTCAAAGGCATCAATTTTTCTACGGTCTTTACCACCCAGGTATTTCATCCTTAGAAGAAATAAGAGCTGTCCTAGAACGTCAACCGTCTTAAGCCATCATCCCTACCCTTCTGTCCCTTCTTGTCAGCTTCCCAGGCTCCTCACACAGTGTCCTCCCACTAGAGGTACCACACGAGCAAATGTCCCTCCCTGTGGATCATGAATCAATTACTTCAGTAGCCTCTCCTGGACCCAGATAGATTGCAATGAATGGCTGAAGAAAGATGCAAATGAACACAAAATACATTTTAAAAGAAAAATGAGCTGACTGGGTAAGATATCACCCCTTCAACATCAGGAGTACACCGAGAGAAATTATTTTACTGGTTGGAAGGTTGAAGTGAATGTCATCTCCATTTACTTCCAGATCTACAGTTGAAAGGTCAAGTTATGTAGAATCAGAAGCTTTGGATTTTAAATCTCTGCCAGTTAGTAACTGAATGACCTAATGCAACAAATCAAGAAAATTTTATTAAACTGTGCAAGCTATTTCACAGTTTTCTACTCAACTTGTATCTGTAAAATGAGAGTAGTAATAGTTGTGATGATTAACACCTAATAAATATTGATGTCAATGGTTATGAAACAAGAAATACCTACATATTACAATCCCTGAATGCCTTACAACTCTGAAAAGTATATAACTACATTTTTTAATATTTTTGTATTGTGAATTGAGTGAAGGTTTGCAGAGCAGATCATCAGTTTTACATCCAACAAATCATACACCTCATTTCATCTCAATTACAATCCCCTTAATGTAACATCACTTATCCTATAATTCCTCCATTTCTTGTTTCTGATCTTTCATCTTTTCCTCCCCTTCTGAATTATGCCTTTGGGTAAATGCTGACCTTTTGACCTTGAATGGTTGACCATCCCAAGATGAACGTAGGTCACTAGTATTGTCGTTCCCTCTATATACCTATCTACTGCTTGCCTAAAAATTGAGCTACTGGGTGAGTTCCTTTCTAGACCTGAAGGGTGACCAAGGACCATAGACGGTCTCAGGGTTTCACCAATCTCTGTCTCAACAACAAACCTGGTCATTTTTCTTCTTCTTAAATTTTACTGAATTTAGTTTTAAAAGTTCAGGTTGTCCAAAACAAATTCTATACACAAAAACATTTTTGCCACATAAACACTCAGTGACTACAATTTACTATTAATAAAAATCACTGCCACAGTCAGAAAGTCAAATAAAGCACTTACATTTTCTTTGGCTTGTCGATGTCCCTCTCCCATGTTTTTTAAACTTGTCAAATACAGCTTTTCTAAGTTCTTAATTTTCTGAGTTTGTGTTTCTTCCCATTCTGTCCGTAGCTCCGCTGCCAAACGAGTGACTTGCTGATTTCTCCTCTGTTTTACGTCTTATCTGTAAGGCGATATCCCTTTCTTGTTCTCGAACCTGTAGAAATCTCAGTATTCGTCTTCTTTCATAATCTTCCTTCAAAATAACGTCTTCATTAGGACTCAACCTCAGCCTGCCGGCCTTCACTACTTTTCTTTTCATATCTGTACACTGAAAATGGGGATCCAGAGTAAGGAACTGGACCCCAGCAGAAGCAGGCCCAGACAGTCATTTGTGCACCTGACAGTCCAAACAGTCATTTGTGCACCTGCGGGCCTGCCATCGCCGAGCCATCGTCACTTCCGTCATTCAAACCGCCCGCCAATGGCGGGACCAAACAGGCGGGACTAGGCCAGGTCCCGCCTCCCCTCCCTCATTTTTTTTAACTTAAATTTTGTTCCACATTTTCTCCCACTCTATCTAAGACCTGCTAATGTGATCCCTTTCAGAGCAGTTGGTAGTAGTAGCCCAGCACAAACTAGTTCTTCTGGTCCCGGAGTCACAGCGAGTGATGTTCACGTGATCCACTAGTCTACTGGACTAATTGTTCTCAAGTGCCTTCAATTTTCATCACTCTACTTTCCTCCAGACACAGAGTGACCAATAACCACACCTGAGATGGCCAAAAGCTATTCTAAGATGTAGAATGCTGTCTTTGTGGACTATTGTTATGCCAGCTGATCACAGTGTTCACCAGACCATGTGGTCCTGAGGTCCCAGGTCCTGCAACTCATTCCTTCAAGTTGTTTGGTAATGTCAAAAACGTTTTCATAACTTTGCCCCCTGGACGCTCCACTATATTCATGGATAGCTCGTAGCAAGGTAAATGTTGATAAGTGTTGTGAGGTTGGTTCTGACACATAGCAACCCTGCATAGAGCTTCCAAGGAGTAGCTGGTGGGTTTGAACCACTGACCTTATGGTTCAAACTAATCTTGCAGTCAACACATTATCCTAGAGCATCATACAAATATCCTCTGTCTTGGTGTGGTGCTGTAGGATCAGCACTGGACTGTGAACCACAAGGTGAGCAGTTCAAACCCACTAGACAGGGTCACTATGAGTCAGAACCGGGTTGGTGGCACTTAACAACAACAAACAACCTTTTTTATGGAGTCCTGGTGTGGTGCTGTGGGATAAAACACTGGATCACAAGATTGGTTTGAACCACAAGGTTGGAGTTCAAACTCACCAACCGCTTCTTGAAAATCCTATACAGGGTCACTATGGGTCAGAATCAACTCAATGGCACTTAACAACATCAACAACCTTTCCATGAAATCCTGGTGTGATACTCTAGGATAAGTACTGGACTGCCAACTGCAAAGTCAACAGTTCAAACCAACATCTGCTCCTTGAAAACACTATACAGGGTTGCTATGAGTTGGAACCGACTTGATGGCACCTAACAACAATAAGATGGTATCTCATTATTGTTGTGCTTTGCATCTCTCTCTGTGGATTAATAAGCCAGACTGCAAAGCTGTTTGAAAGGCAAAGTCCATGGTTCAAACTCACCAGCTGCTCCTTGGAAACCCTATACAGGGTCACTATGGGACTGAACCAACTCGACGGCACTTAACAACAAGAACAACAACGGCTAATGGGACTCCTGGTGTGGCACTGTAGAATCATCACTGGACTGGGAACCACAAGGTCCACAGTTTAAACCCACCATCTGCTCCTCGGAAACCCTATACAGGGTCACTTTGAGTTGGAACTGACTTGAGTGTACTGAACAACAACAATAATGAGTATTTCTTCATAGGTTTGTTGGCTACCTGAATGCCTTCTTTTGATGAAGTATCTATGAACAACTGTACATTTGGCCTTGTGAGTTGCACCATTTTTAAGCATGACAAATTCAGGAACCATTGCTATTCTCTTAGGTCTCAGTTACACAATGAATCGTCTCCCCCCAAAAAATACGTCAGAGTCCTAATCCCTGTTATCTGTGAAGAGGACCTTGTTTCTAAGTAGAGTCTTTGAAGATGTCCTCAGTTACGTGAACGTGGGGTCATTCTGTAATAGGCTGGGTCCTAATCCTATCGCAGGGGTATCCTTACAAGACAGAAAAGACACATAGAGACACAAACAGAGGAAAGATGGCCATGTAAAGACAGAGTTGAGATCAGACGGATGCTACCACAAACTAAGAAACACCTAGAGCTTCCAGAATCTAAGAGACACAAGAAAGAATCTTCCCCTAGAAACTTCAGAAACACCCTGGTCCTGCCCACCACACTTTGAATTTAGTTTTCTAGTCAACTGAACTGCATGACAAGAAGTTTCTGTTTTTGTATTGCTGTTGTTAAAGTGCCATCAAGTTGGTGCTGACTCATAGCATCCCTGTACAGGATTTCCAAGGAGTGACTAGCAGGTCTGAACCACCAACCTCGTGGTTAACAGTCTAGTGCTTATTCTATAGCGCCACACCAGGACCTCCCATTTTGTGGTCTTTTGCTGTAACAGCCCTAGGAAACAAAAACAACCTTCTCTTAAGAATCATGATCGAAGACACTGTTGATCCCAGGGTGGGACAACAGTCACAGCCACCAGACCCTTCATGTGCACTATTTCACCGCTTAATTCCAGCCACTGCCTCCGTTCGTGGTTTGATCTAGGAAAGCTTCCACCAGGTGGAACCCATTAGTGCTGCACCTTAGACACATGCCTCATGTTCCTTACTTCCACTCCTGGGCTTCCCTGACCCCAAAATGTCTGCAAAATCCACTCAATACTCACCCATGCACACCTGCAGAGAGACCAGCCCATGGGGCAAACCTTGGCCATTCCATAAATGCCCCCTTTCTATCCTTTAAGTGAGTAACTCTGAGGCGTGTTCCACATGGCTTCTCAGCAAGTCCTGGGAAGTAAGCATCCAGCTGCCCAACTGAAGGGCTAACATGATGTTGCATTGTTGAACTGCACATCCTTCCTTCTCTGTTTAGTACCTTGTTTCACCCTTGGTCCCAGGACCCATTGATAAAAACATAAAAATATTCACTCTACCTGTCAATTGTTGACTCAGGCTCTGTACTTAGGGGCTAAGATCTTGATGTGAGCCTTATCTTTCTCCTGTGGAGTGGCTGGTGGATTTGAACTACTAACCTGGTGGTAAGCAGCCCAAAGCTTAAACCATAATGCCATCAGGGCTCCGTCCTATGTGCCATTGTGTAAAAATGGACTGGAAGTCACCTAGCAACAACAATATGACCTCAGGCAAGTCACTTCCTCTCTCTGAGAATTAATTCCCTCAACTGTAAAATGAGGCTAGAGCACATACTCAGCCTGTTGTACCTACTGGTATTACAAACCCATCGGTTAATACAGACAAGGGTATCGCCAAGTTCCACAGTCCTCAATTGAGAACTCTGCTGTTAGAAGGACCATTGGGATTCAGAGAAAAGAGAAAAG
>NW_006408578.1:2308912-2310790 GCF_000296735.1 Chrysochloris asiatica | reverse complement strand
ACAGATGAAAGGGAAAGCTGGGTCTGTCTCACCTGGGGAAGTCCAACTTGGATAAAGGGGCAACTTCCACTCAGATCAGGGCAAATATCACCTCCCAGAAACAGTGTACCCAGCTGTGTCAAATCTTCTGGGGTTTTTTTTTTGTTTGTTTGTTTGTTTGTTTTTTAAAGAAAAGAGACATTTGAATTAGTTTGTGATGTCTTTTCATGTGGCACTATCAGATAAGCACTGGGCTACTAACCAGAAGGTCAGTGGTTTAAACCCACCAGGAGTTTCGTGGAAACCCTAAGCAGGGTCACTATGAGTCAGAACTGACTTGATGACACTTAACAAGAAATATTTCTAGTTACCCTCTGGATTAAACAAGAAATCATGGCAAATTCCATCCCGTAGTTGTTGTTAGGTATCCTCAAGTTGATTTGCACTCATACAGACCTGATGTGATGACGTAAAACTGCCCCCAAGGGTTTTCTCAGACCCTTGGATTTTTACAGGAGCAGATTGACAGGTCTGGAGACTGAGGAGTCACCAATCTTTGGGTTTGGAGAAGATTGCTTAACTGTTGTGCAACCAGGCTTCTAGATTTCATAGAGGAAACATTATTAGAATTTTATTATTTTTTTTATTTTAATGTTATTGTTATTTTACCTCTGGACTTCATTCTTCTTGGAGCAACCATCAACACTCATGGAAGCAGCAGTCAAGAAATTAAACGATGGGGGGCTTGATGGTGGCAGGGTGGAGGTGCAGTGAAGTTTGTTGTCAGCCATACCACAGAATACCAGGCAAAGCAGATCCAGGACAGAGCTGCAAAACTCAGAACCACAGAGATAGGAATAATTTGAAGGTTTCAAGGCTTACAGACTGTGGAACTTTAAGCTAAAGTAAAAAATCGTGTATTTTTCAATCTGCCAGGCTGGGCTCAGAGGTCCGGAGCCGACATGTTGGATGAGACCAAACTGCAAGACCAAAGGTTAAGCAGACACACCATGGAAAAATGCCGCGGGAACCTTGGAGCAAAGGTGGACAATACACTTTTTCAGCTTTGCTTTATTCTGATTTCCTTTTCTCTTTTTTTGGTATCTGGTCATTGGCATGCCCACTGTTTGCCCACTTCCATTCTGGTAACTAGAGGGGGAGCCTGTGCGAGGGGACACCCCCCACCCTCGCCACTGGTGGATTCTTCTGCCACACATGCGCAGATACTCAGCCCAAGAGCATGCCCTGAAGGTTTTTTGCTTGTTTGTCTTTTGTTTTGTTTTTTAATATGGGAAAAGGCAGGACAGGGCTGTAGAAAGGGAAAGAGAGTTTAAAAACAAAACAGGCTGAAAATTAAAGCCTGAGGTATAGCATCACAACCAACACTACTGGCATCCTGAAATCTCTCAGATAGCTTTGAAAGCAAGAAGCTAAAGAGAGGACGTTTAAGTGATGCTTATATTAGGCTACAGATTTTTTGTTGTTGTTCTCTCCCTCCTCTCAATTTTCTGTGATTATAGACTGCAGTATTCAGTCTAGTTTTTGTTGTTGCTGTTTTTTGTTTTTCTCTTGTGTTTTTTTTTCCCCCCACTCATGCTGTTTTGCTGTTATATGTTCCCCCTTCTACCTTTGGAGGACTCTTTTTCTCCATATAGTACACAAGAAGAGTCAGCAACTGCTGCCATATAGCCAAGCTACAATCACACTCTATAAAACACCAAAAAGCCAGGCAAGAACGAATACCAACTGCCATAATCCAGGAAAACAGACAACACCTGTGAAAGTTACTCTGCGTCAAGCAATAAGAAGAGTGAAAAGGGAAGCCAACAGCCTGATCACATCTACCTGGAAGCAATCAGAAAGCATTAAAAATACCAAAACACATACTCAATTAAGTAT
>NW_006408578.1:2285527-2302812 GCF_000296735.1 Chrysochloris asiatica | reverse complement strand
GGTTAATACATTGGACTGCAAAGTCAGTTTGAACCTCAAGACCAGCGGTTCAAGCTCACCAGCCACTCCTTGGAAACTCTATACAGGGTTACTATGGGTTGGAACTGACATGACACTTAACAGCAACAACAAATAGTAATAGAAGTCCTGGTGTGGTGCTGTGGGTTAATTCAGTGGACTGCAAAGTGGGTTTGAACCACAAGGCGATGGTTCAAGCTCTCCAGCTACTCCTCAGAAACCATCACAGTCTCCCTATGTATAAGAACCAACTTGATGGCACCTAAAAACAACAACAACAAATTGTAATAAAAATAGTAATAGCAAAGCTGTTTCTCTGCAGGTGAGCATGGGTACTAGTTGTTAAAATATTGAAAGACATCTATACCATTTGGCAAATGGACTGTCTCTCTGCACATCCCCCAAAGTCTCCCTTCATATTTTTCTGTATTAAGTACTTCCCCAGGACCACTTGGATGTTCCCTGCCCTTCTCTCCCTGCCACCTGTTTCAGACTGAAAAGTCAGAGTCTAGGACAGTTAGGGCCAGTTTGTCTCTTGGCTCCAAAGCTGCCATCCCTGCTGTATAACTTTACCTAGTGCCATGCGTGGAGTTGATTCTGGTTCATGGAGACTCCATGTATTGGAGAGTAAACTGGACTCCATATGGTTGTCTTGGCTGTAATCTTTTTTTTTTTATTTAAGTTTTTATTGTGAATTGTGTAATAGTTTACATGGGAGAATATTAGCTTTACATTCATCCTATCTTATTTCATCTCATTGCAATGATTACAATCTCCTGCATGCATCATCAAACAACCAAAGGGTATACCCCGCAAGCCTGCCCTCTGGCTGTCAACACATAGCCCCTCTCCCTCCCTAAGTCTAGAGTCCCCAGCTACTCCATCTCTCCACATCATCGTCCCTGCCTCCATCTCTGGCATCACTGCTTCTCTGGATAGGGTCCTGCACTTCACTTTTCTCCCTTGATGGTTCCAGAGACCTCTGTTCTTAGACTGCAAGATCAACCACTCCCCTCCTTTTGTTACAAAGCATCTACCTTTACCTTTCCAACATTCACTGATAGCAATCATTCACTATTGAACCACAAGAGTCTAATCCCCATCTCCTTTCATCAGCCCCATCCAGACAGGTTGGAAACCACTCAGGGAGATTATACTTGTCCCCTACCCTCTGGAACTAGGTTCCCTATTGAGAACTTGTAAGCCTCAAAAGGCACTTCTTGCCTTTGTAGCTCCCTCCCCAATTTTGGATAGCCAATGTCTAAGTTGCCCATCCTTGTTGACCCTGTATACCAAGGGGGTGGGAATGATCCTTGCTGTAAAGATTTGTTCCCTCCTTTGACCTACTGCTTCAACAAGCATAGGTAAAGTTCATCAGATTGTAGTTGATTACCTTCTTTTTCCTCTTTTTTCCTCTAGTTGAGTTCTGATCATCCAGTCATTGAAGCCAGGTGAAGTGGGTACTATCTGCAAGTATGGGTGTTCTTGTGCATCTCCCCTCACTTTATATCAGCTGGATGCTTCACACTCTGCTCTGGTCCTCTGTGGCTATGTTCCTGTTCCTGGGCCCAGGAGTCTCCAGGTCTCATCATATTTCTGGCCAACCAGATCTCAACCCGGGTTCATAGGAGTCTATTGAATGTGGTTGGACTTAGCTCACAACTTCATTGATCTTTTTTCCCCACTTCCCCTTATCATGTGGTCTTGCTGTTGACCAATGTGGTCACTTATTCTCCTTGAGTTTTAGTCTTGGAAGGGGGTTTGCCCTGATGGCTCCTGGGGGAACGACTTGCTTGTTCTTGTAGTAGTCAATCAGACTGCTGTTATTGTTTTTAATTTTTCCTGCTGGTCTTTCTTTCAAGAAGTATCTTCTGTTCTCCTAGCCACTCCAGGCTGATCTGCCTGTACTTTCGAATGGAAATTTCCCACCTAAGAAGATTCTGGATGGGGATCTGGGTTCCATCTATGATCTTGTGCAATGCAAAAGCTCTTCAGGGAGCCTCCTTCACTGGGAAAGTTCTAGTCCTAGTTCAGGTATTCCAATCAGTTATAGGCTGAAGACAAACTTACAAGCTTTCTATGGTGATATTTCTGGCTATTCCTTTTTCTCTCCCTCAAGTGTGTATTTTATAATGGTAGGTAAGGGAAACCAAGATTCAAAAGACTTGGCTGTAATCTTAGTGGAAGAAGAATGCCAGGTCTTTCTTCTACAGCACATGTTGGACCACAAACCATTTACAACACCCAGAGACGTCTCTCCTGATTAGGTGGCATTTTTGCAGTTCTGACTACTATGCCCATCATTGTCGTAGCCACTGCAGCACTTTATCTATGACCAGAGCCTTCAGCCTTTTCATTTTCCCTCACAGAGTTGTTGGGTAGGACAGGACTGCTCCTTCAGGGGGAACCACTGGGTGGTGCCAACAGTTAACGCATTTGGCTGGCTTCTCTAAAGAAGCAAAGCCAGTGTGCGCGCTGGCCTGCAGAGTCAGTTTGAACTGCAAGGTCAGCAGTTCAAGACACCAACCACTCCTCGCTATGGGTCAGAACTGATTTGGCAGCACTTAACAACAACACATAAAGAAAGGCTTACATTAAGGAAATGAGTCACATAGGTGTTGAGGTGGGAGAGTATCAAGTCTTCTGACTCACACAGCTGCAGGGCTGATGAATCAAGGTGGGCAGGTCAGATGGCAGGCAGACAGGCAGGTATAGCAGGTAAGAAGGCAGGCTGCTGAGGACTCTAGGATATATAGCTTATACAGGCCACTGGTTCAAGTCCAAGGAGCCAGATGCAAGATCCAGACCCAGCAAAGATTAAGCAATTATTGCCTGAGTGTCCAATATATTGGGAACTGGTCACACTCCCGAGGAAACCTCCTTTCAATTGATTAGCTGTTCATTGCAGACCGCATCATAGAGTTGATTACATTCTATTAGATCTCATCATGGAGATAACTACATCTCAACTGCCCAACCACTGAGAATCCTGGCCAGTCAAGGTGACTCAAAACCTTAACTGAAAGGTTGACTGTTCGAGTCCACCCAGCAGAGCCTCTGAAGAAAGACCTGGTGATTTACTTCTAAAAGATCACAGCCATTAAAAACCATATGGAGTAGGCTTCAGACATTTTAATGTTTGGTTTTAAAAAGACTTCCCCTGAAGCCATGGAGGCTGGATAAATCCTGAGATCATCTTTAAATAAAACTTGAACCAAAAATATCCCCTGAAGTCTTTTGAAAACCAAACAATAGTTCAGTTTTATTAGTAAAGTCTGTCTGCCTTGAGCATTATTATCTTTCAAAGCTACGAATATGGTACCAAATTGATAAGAGCAACTTGAAAGATTAGATAGGAAACTTAGTGGGGAGTGGGTTTCTGCCTACGTGGGAAGGAAACTCAGAAAAGAGGGTGAAAATGGCTGGCTGTATAACTGGAAGAATGTGACCAACATCACTGGAGTGTACTAGTAGAAATGGTTGAATTGGTGTGCATTTTACTGTGTGTGTATTCTCTGCAGCAACAACAAAATAAATTAAAAACTTAAAACAATAAAAGACAATGACACATGGAAACACAGTTCTATTCTGACACACATGGGGTCACCATGAGTCAGCACTGATATACAGCAACTGATTTAGGACTTTGCAGTGAAACACCTGATCCGCTTTGACCATGTTCCCTCTTTTGAATCCTTTCTTGCCCTACCCTTCTCGGAGACTCATGTTCTCATCATAAACCTCAGGTTTACAAATCCCTCCTAATGCTCTAAAGGAGCATTCTCAGGCACCTCCTTTACTCCAGGGGTAAATGAACAGCCACTGGCTGTGCTGTGACGAAAGGAGCCCTGGTGACACAATGGTTAAGTGCTGCGCTGTGAATCCAAAGGTGAGCGGGTGGTTAGGCCCCACCAGCGGCTCTGCAGGAGAAAAGCTCTGGCAATCTGCTCCCAGGAAGACCACTGTACAGACACCGTGAGTAGGAACCAACTCTCCGACACACAACAATAGTGGGCTGAATTTCAAGCTCAGCTCTGACCCTTTCTGATCTCAGTTTCTCATCTGCAAAAAGGAGTCATAGGCCTGACCTAACAGGGCATTTTGGGAATTTTATAAAGTACCTGGCACAGCCGTTGAGTCTACTCTAACTTACAGTGAGTCTGTGTAGGGTTTCCGAAGCTGTAAGTCTCTGTGGGAGCAGAAATCTTCATCTTTCTCCTGCAGGGCAGCTGGTGGGTTTAAACTGAAGACCTCGCAGCTAACAGCCCAGCACATAACCCCCTGTACTACCTTGGCTCCTTGGCATCGAGTAGGCATCCAGAAAACTACAAACCTGCCCCCTCATTCCTGAGTGCCGATTTGAACTGTGATCAATCAGTTCCTTAAATGAAAGGTAACAAGCACACTGATGTTCCCTCTTTCCATGGTCTCAAGGTGTAGGCCAATGTCTCTATTTTACCCATGATGCCATGAGTGCCTCTTCACTGTGCACTAATGACAGTTTTAAGCTATATATGTATTGCTACCACTACCAGTCTGTCCGTTTGTTGTACTGTGGTGGCTTGTGTGTTGGTATGATACTGAAAGCTCTGGCACCAGTATTTCAAATATTTGCAGGGTCACCCATGATAGACAGGCTTCAGCGGAGCTTCCAGATGTAGACAAACTAAATAGCAAGGCCTGATGATCTACTTCTGAAAATCAACAAATGAAACGCCTCTGTATCGAAACAGAAGATTAATCAATAAGGCACTAGAAGACGAGCCCCTCTCACCCTTAGATTAGAAGACCCTTAAAACACAACAATGGATTTAAGTATATCAGTGTCATGAAGTCTGAACAGGACTGGGCAGCATTATGGGGTTCCTGTAGTCAGATCTGACAGGAGGGCAACTAACTACAACGATTTATTGCTATAAACTTTGGCTTAATATCTGCTTCTTGATTAGCCTGTGCAGCTCCATGGCGGCCCGGTTAGGTCTGCTTTTCTTAGAATCCTTAGCCTTGGAACACCTGAGACTACAAATGAATGAACAAAGCAAAACACCAACATCTACTGTTCAGATGTGGATGAAAAATACAAGGGAGCTTTAAAAAGTTCATGGAAAGGGATTCTGGAGAATATGTTAGGGTAAACAGACTCATTAAGCCAGCCCTCTGTAACAAAGCCATGATAGACCAAGTGAAACAGATACAGGTAATGATCCTGGGACCCTAGACATCAGAGGATGGGACAGAGAGATGAACTGAGTACTGGCAGGAAGAAGAAGCCAAACAATTCCGTGAAAGAGTAGAAAATGGATGGACGGTGGGCTGGCATGGAGTGATGAAGCCATCTTGCACTTCTGTCATCATCTGTTAATACAGCGGCCTGCAGGCACAGGATGTGGTTGGATGTTGGTAGCAAGAGAGTTCCATTCTCCCTTGTTCCCATGCCCTCCTGGTAGCCAGCAGTATGGCCAGTCCCCTCCTGCACAGCCTCCGCTTTGCCTGGGCTTGGGTGTCTGACATAGTGCCATGTCCTTGCTTCTGTAGATCCATGAAACCGTCCTGAACTACGCAATACAAACAGTGAACAGTGAACTAAAAAACCCACACTCTAGTCTCTACCATATCCACCAGGAGACAGGTGGTGAATGCTTGAGAATACAACAATATACAATCATCAACTAAATATAAATACGGCAACACAATGTCTCAGAGTAAACAGACCATTTCCACTTACACAAAGAAACAAGACAGAGTACCTCAAACACGTGACTAAAATACAAAGTTGGAAAATACAACACCAGCAATGGTACCAGAACTACCTGATAAGAAATTTAAAAGAATGCTAACTCGGCAACTTGAATGGATTGAGAGTAAGATTGAGAAAACTACAGATGAAATCAAGGAAAACAAATAAAATTATGGAAAATACCAAGAAGCAAATTGACAAAATAATTTTGTAAATGGTGCTCATGCAAAAACAACAATTATGAAGTCAGAGGATTAACCCTAAATCTTCAGAAGTAGTTAAAACACTGAAAGGACAAAGAAATTGGATTAAATATTGGAAAGCTGAATTACTGAACTTGAAAAAAATCCCTCAAAAAATCATCTTCTAGAGGAATAATAATAATAATAAAAGAACAAAAAACTCCAAAGAAAGCCCAAGATTTATGTGGGACACTATCAAAAGGAATAAATTATATATAATAGGAATTCCAGAACTGGAAGAGACAAAAAAAAAAAAAAAAAAAAATCATAGAAAAAAATATTGTCCAAGAGGTATTGGAAGAAAACTTCTCTAGCATCATGAAAGACAAGAACTTCTCCAGCATCATGAAAGACGAGAAAATAGCCATTCAAAACGTTGAATGAAATACAAACAGGATAAACACTGCCCCCCCCCAAAAAAAACAAACCCCACCAAGACATATTACAACGAGACTTTTCAAAACCAAAGACAAAAAAAAGAATCCTGAGAGCAGCTCAGGAAAAAGGAAAACTTACCTACAAACAAGATCTAATAAGAGTACGCTCTGATTTCTCAGCAGAAACCATACAGGCAAGAAGACAATGGAATGACATACAAAAAACTTTGAAAGAAAAAAAAATTGGCAACCAAGAACCATATATTCAACAAAACTGTCTATCAAATATGACAGTAAAATTAGGTCATTTTCAGACAAGCAGTGATTAAAAGAATTTGTAAAAGCCAAACCAGCCTTATAAAAAATACTAAAGTGAGTTCTTTGAATAAAGAACCAACAACCTGAGATTAATATACATGACAATATCACCCAGAACTCAACCCAGATATTATACTATTAAAAGTAAAACAAAATATAAGACTGGAAATAGAGAACCAGAGACACAGTTGTAATAACAACAACAAAACCCACAAAGTTAAGAGGAAATAACCCATTACAGAATTTCAGATGAAGAGAAAATCTAATAGATTTCAAGAATAAACAAATAAAACTAAATCTAACTGCAACCCTAAAAATTAGCCCAACCCCTAGTCCTACCCATGACTCTATCACTAACCCTAGTCCTAACCCTGACCCTAACACTAAATGAAGTCCTAGGTCTAGCCTAAATGTAGCCATAGTCCTATTCCTAACCCTCACTCTTTACTCCTATCTACCATCCCTCAGAGCGAGGGGGGAATCATGGAAAAATGGAATTAAGAGATAATGAAATTTTTCCACAGACTTTTTGAAGCCCCTCAAATTTTTGGACATGATCTTCCTCAGGTTCTTACTTGAGGCTTTTAGAAAGAAGGGGGAATTCCTTCTCTTCTGCCTCATCCACAACTTCCCTCCTTGTGTCATTGCATTCCATATCTATGGGGTAAGTGCTAGCCTATGTTGTTGTTGTTGTTAAGTGCCATAGAGTCGGTTCCGACCCATAGCAACCCTGGCATATATATGGTATACAAATGGTATGTTGTCCCGAAGCCACAGACACGGGGTAAATGGTGGCAAATCCTTACCTGCCAATCCTTACAATGGGAATGAGAGGAGAGAAAAAATTAGTCTTTGGTCTTTAAGGATCTGGACAAATTTAGAGATTCTTTTTTCCAAACTCTGGATATTATACCTAGATCAGCTCAGCACTCTGCCAAGCACAAAATAGCACCATTTGCGGGTCTCAGTTCCTCCAGGAAAGGACCTGATATTTGGGCCCTAAGCCAGCCCAACAGATCAAGCCTCCACCCTCACCCAAGACTTCCAAGCTCAAAGGCAAACAGTCCTTGGCTATTCAGGAATCAGCATCAGCAGGACTTTATCCATTTCCTTCCAGACCTCTCTTTAGCCTTAGGTTCCCAAGATAAACCCCAACAGGAGGAAGTGAATTGTCAATGGTGTCCAACAC
Organism: Chrysochloris asiatica; assembly: GCF_000296735.1. NCBI lineage: Eukaryota > Metazoa > Chordata > Mammalia > Afrosoricida > Chrysochloridae > Chrysochloris > Chrysochloris asiatica. Next base: position 2,294,931 of record NW_006408578.1, on the reverse strand, counting down.
ACACCTGTATCAAACCAACTAGCACAGCTGATTCAGTCATACATGTTCTATGAAGATATGTTTTTTAAAGGGGGAGGGGAATGAGAAAGTTGTCCTAATGAATGATTCACCAGTGTTGTAAAAAGTAAAAGAAATTGCTTTCATTTCCAAACTAAGGTATATGCAATCAGAATCTTGGGGTCGGGGCCAACTTCCAAATGAGCAGAAGAGGCAATAGTCACTGTGGGAGTTAAAGGTTGGAAATGTCCATTGAGAGGAAAACTTCATTCCTGTGACTGTAGAACAAACTACAAAACAAAAGGACTATAGTCCTTCCAAACTCCCATAATCCCTTTCAGCACAAAAGCAAAGGTTGATTACAGCCTGTGGTTGGTGAATCCCAATGAATCCAACCTAGAGTTGTCCTTTAATGCATTGCTTCACAATGCAGCACATGCTATACAGACATTAAAATGGTAATGATAAAGACTGACAGAGTTTTATAACAATTTTATTATGGCCACTTCTCTGGACTGCAATTTTCTTACCAATAAAATAAGAGGGTAGACTAAACTTGATCATCTCTAAAGGCCCTGGACAAGGTTACTTTTCCTTTCTGGCAATAAAAGTTATATCATTTCATTATAAAAGAATTAAGATAGTACAGAAAAGTATAAAGAAAAAAAAAAAAGACAAATCCTTCTATGAGCCCACCAGGTGGACAAAGCCACTATTGACTTTTAGATATAGATCCTTAAAGACATTTTTCAAAGTGGTTTTTCTTTTTTTAATAAAATTGTAATTGCTCTATACAAAATCTGTTAACCTTTTAAAAGATGTATATTATGAATAGCTGTTCGGGTCCGTGTCGTGTCGGAACAGCTACATCTCGATTCAATGATTACGTAGTTTCATACTCAGCATGGCTCTGAGTAATGAACATCCGTTATTGCTAGCTGTTGTCAAGTCGGTGTCCGACTCAGGGTGACCCCATGCACAATGGGAGAAAACACTGCCCAGTCTGGTCTCATCCTCATGGTAAATTGTAGGGTGGACCTTTGTGATCCACACGGTTTTCACTAGCTAATTTTCAGAAATAGATGACTAGACTTTCCTTCCTAGTCTTCTGGAAGCTCCACCCAAAGCTGTTCAGCATCATAGAAACATACAAGACACCACTGACAGGTGGATGGGAGCTGCTCATGAGGTGAACTAACCAGAACTGAGCCTATGTGTCCCACCTGGAAGGCAGAGGAGTCTGCCATCTTGAGCAGCCTCTGCTTTCATGACAAGCATTTGGACTGCTTTAAATTTTCACTATTAAAAATAAGACATCCATAACATCATTTTACACAGATATTTATGCATTCATTCACTTATCTCTTCAGAGTTCGCTTTTAGAGTAGAATTTTAGAGTGGACCAGAATTGTGTGCATTGTTTGATACAAGATGCCAATTGCCACACGAGTCTACAACACAGGGTCCAACAGTGAGTCTGGAGTTTTGTGTGTGTGTCAGGGAGAGACCTAGGAATTGTTGAGATGAAGTATGGAAGGGCTATGACACACCAGGATGGGTACCCTAGAGTAAATTTATATAATAATTATTACCACTTTTCTGTAATTCATTGCATTACCTTTCAATTCCATTTTCCCACAAACTTTTTGAAGCCCTCTATGAGTCTGAACCAACTTGACATCACTTTACAACAATGTCAACTCAATAGTATACTCAAGGAAGTAGAGTACCACCCCATCATGGGAAGGATTCAAATATCTAGTAGACAAGACTGGGAAATCAAGAATCCATCAGGATCTCTGTGAGAAGAGCTCCCTGCATTAGGTGCCAAAGGTGTTTTTCATTACCTTAGAATCTAACTTTCTTCGATCACTCAATTCAGCTCAACAATTAAGTGGGAAGAAAAACAGCCAGACTGCTTGTTTTACATTTTTGTACGAATTGATTGTTCAACTTGGACAAAGATGTTGATCCTTTTTGCGTGTGGAGTTAGTCAATTCAGAGGATTTGTTCTCACTGGAGGAAGCCCTGGGAGGCAGACATAAATGTGACACTGTAGCAGAGGCCGGGATGCGGAGGTGAACGAATCCCTGGAATCGGAACCATTTTTTCCTCTGGCTCCTCGCGGGTTTTGCAATCAGATGGAAACACAGAGTGAGGGTATTTATTGACAACTCAATAAATGTTAAGCAAACATATCTAATTGGTGGTAATTCGATTGTGCAGATAACCAACTGATTCTCTCTGAACAAGGGGATTGTGAAAGATTTGGGATAATGGGTGTGTCTGTGAAAAAAATAGCCTTCAGAGCTTCTTGTTAAGCATAACGGGAAAATTTGGTATGGTTAGACAACGCGATGAACATATTTAATGTAATCCAATTGTGCATGTGATAATTCTTGAAATGGCAAATGTTTTGTGACCTACATTTTTACCATAATTGAAAAAAAAGAAAGAAAGAAAATACCAGCAAGGTCACCCATGATTGACAGGTTATAGCAGAGCTTCCAGACTAAGACACACTAGGAAGAAATCAGCCAACAAAACCCCTGTGGCTCACAGGAGAATGTTGTCTAAAATAGTGCTGGAAGATGATCGCCCTAGGTTAGAAGGCACACAAAATACACATGACTGCAAACCAGCGATCATGAAGATGAAGGAGCATCAGGCAACATTTCATTATATTGTACACCTAAGTCACAGTTAACTTGATGGCAACTAGGATTAGCACTGGGCTGCTAACCACAAGGTTAGCAGTTCAAATCTACCAGCCACTCCTTGAAAACCCTACATAGGGTCGCTGTGAGTCAAAACCAACTCAATGGCACTTAAAAAAGGGGAGGGGGAGGAGGGCAACAGGTCAAGTTTCAAAACAGGGATGGGTCTTATCCAATCAGTTGGAAGTTATCAGAGTAAAAACTGAGGTTTCTCAAAGAAGGAAGGATTTTTGTTTCAAAACTCTAACATAGAAATCCTGCCAAGTTTCCAGCCTGCTGGCCTACTCTTCTGATTTCAGGCTTGCCAGTCCTTACAGTTGTGTGAGCCAATTTCCTCAAGCAATCTTTTTCTTAAAAAAAAAAAAAAAAAAAAAGTTACCCTCAGAGCGAGATCTACAAAAGTCAGGGCCAATGTTTGACTTGTCATAAATAAAAACAAAACAAAACTAGCTGTCACTGAGTTGATTCCAACTCAAGGTGACCCCAGGTGTTTTCAGAGTGGAATTGTGCTCCCTAGTGTCGGAAATAGAATGCGTATAACAAGTCCAATGTGGGCTGGTTTGAATTAAGTTGCATTGCCAGCCAACAGAGGGATAATGAAAAGCTGAGGGCAGTTAACAAACAATTGAAATATAAGTATGGAGATTGGAGGATCTCTTTGGTAGTCTACAGAGATCTCCATTTCTTGCAGTAAGAGAGCAGAAAACCAAAGCAGAAGACCCTAAAGTTCAGGTTTCAGTAGCACCCCAGATTCCAACATTGAATGGTAAGCCTGGTCAAGGACAAGGCCCTGGTTAGGAAAACCTGGGGCTCTGACGTGTAGTCTGGGGATGTCTAGGTGGATGCCACCTATTATGGGTTGAACTTTGGCCCCTTGAAGTATGTGTTGGAATCCTAACTGCTACCCAATAGGCATTCCCATGGCCCCTGAATACATCATTGGTACTGATGTTCTCAGCAACTGGAGTAAGTCCCTTTAGATCTCTACCCTGGAATGATACCTAACTTGTTGTTGTTAGTAAGTGCTGTCCAGTCAATTCTGAATCATAGCAATGCTGTATAGGGTTTCCAAGGAGTGGCTGGTGGGTTTGAACTGCCAATGTCATGCCACCCCTAGTCAGGATTTTTTTTTTTTAAAGTCAAATAAAAACAAACAAATAACTAAGCATTAATAAGAAAATCACATGGCAGAAAGATGACAGAAATAGTGACTCCCTTAAAATCTAATGAATTCCTGGGTGATGCAAATGATTGATGTGCTGCTAACCAAAAAGTTAGTGGTTCAAGTCCACCCAAGGTACCTTGAAAGAAAGACCTGACGAACTCCTTCTGGAAAAATGAACCACTGCAAACTCTATGGGACACAGTTCTGCTCTGACACATCATGTGTCAACACGATGTGTCAGAGTCGACCCAAAAGCAACTGGTTCACTGGTTTTGAGAACCAAACATGCAGGAGTGCTGGTCTCCAATGTAGCTTTGCTTAGTGCACCAGTCTGGTTCTGCAGACATTGTTTGGAATGACTTCCTGAAGAAACAGCTGAAATCCCATCTGGGGAAAAAAATCCATCAACCAGGATGCCGTATTTGCAGTGAATCAGATAAGGCACTTTACCTACAATAGGAAATAGATATCGATTTGGAAACTAAAGAGTTGAACCAGGCATGGCCCACTTACCACTATTCCCATCTTTGTGATTCTTGTCCATAGAATTCAGGACTTTTAGGGTTAAAAGTGCTGCTCTCAAAGGGCCCAAGCTATGACAGGAGCTCTTTGAACTCCTGTGTCCAGGGACCAGAGGCAAGATGTTAGCATCCTGGGAGGAGCAAGTGACTCTGAGATAGGAGATAGAGCCACTGCCCACAGTGGGGCAGGAAGGGAAATGTGGAGTAGGAGTCAATTCAACAGCATTGGCTTTAGGGTAGGTCGGGGGTGGGGAATATCCGGCCCCGAAGGCTATATTGTTGTTGTTAAGTACCATCGAGTTGGTTCCAACCCATATCGACCCTTTATAGGGTTTCTGAGGAGTAGCTGGTGAGCTTGAACCGCTGACCTTGCAGTTCAAATGGCTTTGCAGTGTGGTGCATTAACCCACAGCGCCACACCAGGACTCTATTGTGCCATCGATTCCAACCCATAGCGACCCTGTATAGGGTTTCCAAGGAGCATCTAGTGAGCTTGAACCACTGACCTTGCAATTCAAACGACTTTGCTCTGACGCATTAGCCCACAGCGCTACACCAGGACTCCCCAGGACTCTATAAGGCCTGTGAAATCATTTGGTCTGACCCTACCAAGGTAACTGCAGTACCAGCCATCACATCTGTAGTTGTTAAGTGCCGCTGAGTCAATTCCGGCCCATAGCATTAGGGGTGAGTTAATTAAATGGTTGGCCAAATAAAGCAGGCTACTTTTTAAGTTGATAATTTTGTACAGCACAGGCATGATATAAATATTGGCAGAAAAAATATTCCCCAGCATTGAGTTTGGTGAATCTTTGCTCAACTGTGATTGTCAGGAGTGTAGTTAGGGGCAGCCTCCAGCTAGTTACTCTTTCCTTAATACCTCAGCTTTTGAACTGAGGTCACACACTTTTAGGGTGGCCTTGGGCCAATGATTGAGCAAGATCATAGTCCAAAAACACAGCCATTTCCATCAGCACACACATGACAAAACCTGTCTGGTCGGTTCCAATGTACAGTGGTCCCATGTGTTACAGAGTAGAACTGTTAAAGGGCTCCCAATGACTATAAGCTTATACAGAAGCAGTTTATTGCTAGTTTATTCTTCTGTAGTGACACTGGTTGGATTTGAACTACCAATCTGTTTGTTAGTTGTTTTTGCTGTTAAGTGCTGTTGAGTTGGTTCCCACTCATCATGATCCTGCATACAGTTTCCAAGGAGTGACTGATGAGTTTGAACCGCTGATGTTACAGTTCAAACAGACCTTGCGGTCCAGTGCATTATTCTGCAGCACCACACCAGGACTCCTTTTGTTGTTGTTAGTAGTCAGTGCAAACCATTAGTGCTACCCAGGGACTTTCTTCAACACAAGACTCACTTAAATACCATTGTCTGGGCCTCCCTGCTGGGCTGGCAGAAACCTTGTCAAATCTGGTCTGACATCCCTCCTGCCCAATTCTGCTTCCTCCTATTCCCTTCATAGCTGTCATTCCTCAATAAATCTTTTACTCTCCTCTCTCCATCTCAGCATCTGCTTTTGTAAATGAAACTACTGACATTCTAATAAAGTTAGGTGATATATTCATGAAGATTCATTGTATTGGCCTCCCTATTTTAGGGGTATTTAAGGCAAATCCACAATAGAATGTTTTTCAAGAGGAAAGAGAATAGAAAAGGGAGAAATGAAGTTCTTAAACATCAAATGTAGATAAGGAGAAATAAAACTGCCCAGACAAAACCATAAAACTAATTGCTGTGACAATCAGGAGAGATGACATTTAAAAAAATAAATAAATAAGAGGAGTAACATGTCTGGTGATTTTTTTTAACTAAACGCAATTGAGCAGGCGGGGACAGAAAAAAAAAAAAAAGTTATAATCTTCTATGTCTTATTTTATGCCAGTCTGCAGAGCATGGGTAACAAAATGAATTGGAGATCATTTGAGAGGATTTCTTACAAGGTAGGGTAATAAATATGACCTTGTTTCATCAAGCTTAGGAAGAGGAGAGACACAAAATTGAAATTTGTTGACGAGAGCCCATGCTGTATTTGCAAGAAATAGGTCTGCTAGGGAGAGAGATTGAACCGATGGTTTATCAAGAAGACAGGCATCTTTGTGACAGCCGTGAACCTGAGGATGGATGGATAATGAAGACCAAATCGACAAGTGTAAAAAGAGACAGACGTAGAAATGAGAATGCTTGTGGTGTGGGGCAGTGTTTCTCAGACCTAGCAGATCCTCAGAATTGCCTAACCAGTTACCATCAAACCAACCATGGTTCATGGTAACCCCTGTGTGACAGAGTAGAACTGTGCTCCACAAGGTTTCCAATGAGTGATTTGTTTGAAAGGGGGTCATCAGGTCTCTCCTTTGAGGCATCTCTCAGTGGACTTAACCCTCCAACCTTTCAGCTAACAGCCAAGCTCATTTGCACCACCCAGGGACTCCCAAAATTGTTTGTTGTTGTTAAGTGCTGTCAACCCTGTATAGAATTTCTGAAGAGGGTTGGGGGATTTGAACTGCCAACCTTGTGGTTCAAACCGACCTTGTGGATTCAGTTTCAACTCAACTGTGGGTTTGAACAGCAGCTGGTGAGTTTGATCAGATGACCATGTAGTTTACAGTCCAGTGCTGATCCTACAGATCCACATCAGGAGCCCAATTGCTTAGGTGGTCTGTAAGATACAGTTTCTTAAGGATCTACTACATCAGAAATGCAGAAATGTTGAGTCCTAACATTTGCAATTTTACAACGTCCAAAATAATTCTGAGGATCAACTGGATGTGTGAATCTAGTATTCAGACTAGGCCACTGGGCCAGATGAGGAAATAAGGGTGATGGGTTCTCGTTGTGGGTTGAATTGTGGAAAAACTATATAGGAGCCATGTCTGACTTCCTCTGGCTTCACAAGACTGAAAGAGAATCAAACTCAAAACCAACGTAAGGCGGATTCCTATGAAGCAGAGGTCAGACATGTCTCCACCCTACACCTTTCTTTACCCTATTCTGACACCAACTATCTCTCCCACAATCCATTGCAATGGCCACACAGAATTCATAACAATACTCACGATTATGGGGTTTATTAGGTAAGTGTTGTTGTTGTTGTTAAGTGCAGTCAAGTCGATTCTGACCCATAGCCAACCTTGCAGTTCAAATGACTTTATAGTCTGATGCATTAGCTCATAGTACTACGCCAGGACCCCATTAGGGAAGTGAGCAGGGCACAATGCAGGATCAAAACCAACTCAGGATGCAGCAGTTCTCCAGTGAGGAACGCCTCTGGTCTGCCATACTACAGGCATGCCTCACCCTTGTCTTTTGCCTCTCAGAAGATGTGGTCCCTTGGCCTCTGGCCTGCTCTAGTAAGTGTTACAAAGTTCTTTTAGTCTGTCTGTGAATGCCTAAAGGACACATTCTTCAAGTCATTCTCCTGCCTATAGGCACTTTAGTCCATGGACTTAGAGCCCAAAGCTGCTCTGTCTCTCCATACCACTGCCTCTACTGTCACCTGTGAAGTTGCTGTTTCTCTAGGTAGGTATCTCATGCGTCACTCATGCTCCTCTTTCTTCAAGGTCCTGGGGTCTTTCATCTCTGTTTCTCAGTCGGCCCCTTTTAAGCGTAGCTGGAAGGCAAAACTAACCAATCCAAGTCTTGCTGTTGTTGTTGTTAAGTGCCATCAAGTCAGTTCTGACCCATGCCATCTTATATAGGGTTTCCAAGGAGCAACTGGTGAGCTTGAACCACCAACCTCAAGGTTCAAACAGACCTTGCAGTCCAGCACATTAGCCCCAAATACCACATCCATACACCTTATTACATGGTCCCACCCAATTACTTGGTGGACTTTGGATAGAAAAGCCATATCAAGTAAATTTAAAGCACCACTGACCACCCCCTGGCTTTTCTAGTCACTGTCTTTCTTAAATAAAAGACTAACTGCTCCCCACTTTCAGTTACACATCTTCTATGATTACAGTTTTGGCAATCACAATTAGTTCTGCTAACAATTACACACAATTGAAATCATAAAATCCTGTCAGCGTCTTCCCCCATTGTCTGTTCACCAGCCCTCTGGAAAAGAGGAAATTATCCAGTGGGGATGCTACTTTTTTCCTCTCATTCTGAGACTAAGTACACCCAAGAAGGCTCATGAACCAGTCACTTCATACATTTATAGTGCCTTCATTTTTGATAGCCAATGGCTAAATTGTCCATTCTGTAGCATAGTGGTTACGAATCAGGCTATGAACCTTAAGGTCAGCAGTTAGAAACTACCAGCTGTTCTGCAGGAGAAAGATGAGGCTTTCTGTTCTCATAAAGATTTACAGCTTCAGAAACCCTGTACAGGGTCACTATGGTCCTCAAACTGAAGAATCTTCCATTCCATTTGGAATTCTGAGCAACTACATTCATAAGCAAAACTCCAGTCAGTCATACTGTAGCAATTCACACTTGCTTACAGTATCAAATGTCTTTATCTTCATCCAAGCTAGGTCAAATGGGTACCAGCTACAAGTTTGGGAGTTCACACACACATTTCCCTGCAATTCAGAACAGCTGGCCTCTGCCCGGTCAGTCCTACCTCCCAGAGGGTAGGTTGGTGCTCATGGGCTCAGTCAGGAGTTTGCACAACTCCCTAAACTTCAGACTAGCCATCCCTTACTTTTCTCTCTCATCTCAAGGTCAACGGGTGTCAATGGAACATGTCCAAACTGTAAGTGATTGGCTTACAAGGTTTCAAGAGGGAGTTTAGTTTAAGAGTACAGGGGAAAGAAAGAGTCTGCACTGAATAGCTGTCATCTTGTCTAGATGGTTCTGGTGAAAGGAGATGGGGATAAGATTCATATGATTTAATAGTGAATAATTGTTATCATGACTAATTGTGACTGTCACAATTGTAAACTTAGAAGTTTTGTAACAAAAAAAGGGGAGTTGTTACAGTCCAGAAACAGAGGATCTTAGGACCATCAAGAGAGGAACGCACAAGCAGAATGTAGGAC
>NW_006408578.1:2261987-2278897 GCF_000296735.1 Chrysochloris asiatica | reverse complement strand
TTCAAACCCATCAGTCGCTCCTTGGACACTCTATGCAGGATTATTATGAGGTGGAACCAGAAGACACAACAACAACAACTGGAATAAAGTCATGTGTAGCCCAGAGGGTGAGCTAGAAGGAAAAAAGTCCACTGAGTTCGCACAGTTAGAAGCAGCATACACTAAGAATGCATGATCCAGAGACAAAAGTCCAAACTAAAGAAAAGCTTGGTTTCTTGGGAAGGAAGATTCATTGCCTTCAACATATTACAGGCATGCCTCAAACATTCAGCTCTCCAGTTTGAATACAGGTGAGGGCCACAAATAAAAAGAAAGAAAAATTCTAACACAGATTTTAAAATATGCAAGCAAAAAAAAAGAAACAAAGAAAAAGCAATTGTGTCATTTTATTACATATAGTTCCAACTGTCACGAGCCACTGGAATCACCTGGGGAACTTTTAAAAAAAAACAAAACAACACTTCCATCACCCATTAAAAGTTTGATTCAATTTGCCTAAGGTGGGAAGCCAGTTTAATATATACGGTTTTGAAATCTCCCCAGTTGATTGCAATATTCACTGAGGATGGTGAGCCACTGCTCTGAAAACAGAAAGAACAGGATGGGAAGAAGGAAGAACTCTTGTAGAATTGTATCAGAATAACTGAAGGCTGGCAAACAAACAAAAAGGGGAAATCAAAATATCCCCCAGCTATGTGTGGGAATGTTGGAGACCAGGGAACATAGGCATGCTGTTTGGGAAGATGTCTAAGAGCCATTAGAAGACTGGAAATAAGCAAATATTTAAAAAATTTTCTACAGTAGATAGAAAATGGATTCTGTAAACTACGGATGGTTGAGCTTGATGTGGATCTCAGACAAGATTCTAGAATGTATTGCTAAAACGATGTAATAATAGGTGCCCAAATGACAAAGAACTGATTATAGGACCCAGCATGGGTTCAGAAGAGCCCATCCTGTTAGCCCAGCCCATTTCCACCCCTCAGTGGGGGGTTGGCAGACAAAGACAATGTAACACACATTTTCTATCCAGGCATCTGGACTTCCGAAAAGCAATTGGTGATGCTTCTAATGAGAAACTTGTAGTTAAAATAGAGAAAAAATAGGTTGGATGCTAGATCATTTTAGTGGGTTATTAACTGTTCAAAAATCAGATCCCAAGAACACTCATTAGTAGATTGATGACAAACCTGGTGAGGGGGTTCTAGTGTCCTGGTCTTCTGCCAGAGAAAGATTTTATAGCCCTGGATATGCCTAGATATTTTTAGAGACTTAGATGGTCACACAAAGGCAAACATCATTTCCCTAGGGGACACAAGTTGGTATAATCATGTAGATAGTATGGGGTTGAATCAGTGTCTAAAAGATTGCTGATGGCCTGAAATAATATGCAAAATCGAACAGCAATTAGATTCGAACTGGGAAATAGCCCAGCCCTATCTCAAAGTGCAAAAGGAGCCTCCCTGGTGGCATGATGGTTAAGCACTCATCTGCTAATTGAAAAGTCTGCAGTTTGAAGCCACCCAGTGACTTTTCAGGTGAAAGAATTTGTTGATCTGCTCCTGTAAAAATGAGAGCCTAGGAAACTCTATGGGGCAATTCTATTCTATCAGATATGGCCCCTATGAGTTGGCATCATTACACAAAAAATATCTTATAGTACAAGTAGAGAGAAGGAGATACAATGGCAGTTGACGTTTTAAAGAGTTTTTAGAGTATCTGTCAACTATGTAAAATCAGTTTAAAAATGAGAAGATGACCATAAGTCTTTAATAAAAGTTCTTACCTTTAGCTGTCTGATGCATCATAACAGAATGACGTCTGGCCAGTCCTGAGCCACTCCATGATTGGTGGTTGATATAACTGCTGTGATCCATAGAGTTTTCATTGGAAGATTTTCAGAACGAAATTGCCAGGAATTCCTCACAATCCATCTTGGTCTGGAAGCTCCAAAGAACCCAATGCAGCATCACAGCAACAAACAAGCCTCCACAAACAGACAAGTGATGACTGGCTATGAGTTATATTGGCTGGGGATAGAACCCTGGTCTCCCACATGTTGTGGTGGATAAGTGGTTCCGACTCATAGCGATCCTGTATAGGGTTTCCCAAGAGCAGCTAGTAGGGTTAAATGGCCGACCTTGTGATTTCCAATCCCGGACTGCTCCTACAGCGCCACACCAGGATTGTTGTTGTTGTCAGGTGCCATCGAGTCAGTATCAACCCATGGCAACCTTATGCACAGCAGATCGAAACAACGCCTGATCCCGGGCCAACCTCACTACTGTTGAGTCCATCGATGCTGCCACTTGGCCAATCCATCTTGTTGGGGGTCTTCCTCTTTTTCTCTGACCCTCCCTCCACCTTACCAAACATGATATCCTTCTCCAGTGACTGGTCCCGCCTGACAACATGTCTGAAATATGAGAGACGAAGTTTGGCCATCTTGGCCTCCAAGGAGCACTCTGGTTGCACTTCTTCCAAAATGGATCTATTGGTTCTTTTGGCAGCCCATGGCACTTTCAATATTCTCCTCCAACACCATAACTCAAAAGCATCAATTCTTCTACGGTCTTCCTTATTCACTGTCCAGCTTTCGCATCCATATGAGGTTATTGAAAATACCATGGCTTGGTTCAGAAGCACTTTAGTCCTCAAGCTGACATCTTTGCTCTTCAACACTTTAAAAAGGTCTTGTGCAGCAGATTTGCTGAATGCAATACGTCCTTTGATTTTTTGACAGCTGCTTCCGTGAGTGTTGATAGCTGATCCAAGAAGAATGAAGTCCTTGACAACTTCAATCTTTTCTCTGTTGATAAGAATGCTTTTATTGATTCAGTGGTGAGGATTTTTGTTTTATTTACATTGAGATGTAATCTATACCAAAAGTTGTGCTCTTTGATCTTCATCAGTAAATGTTTTAAGTCCTCTTCACTTTCAGTAAGCAAGGTTGTATCATCTGCATACCTCAGATTGTTAATGAGTCTTCCTCTAATCCTGAAGCCACTTTTTTCTTCATATAATTTAGCTTCTCGGATTTTTTGCTCAGCATATACTTTGAATAAGTATGGTGAAAGAATACAACCTTGTCACACACCTTTTTAAATTTTAAACCATTCACTGTTCCCATGTTCTGTTCGAACAACTGCCTCTTGGTCCAGGTACAGATTCCTCATGAGCACAATTAAGTGTTCCAGAATATTCATACTTCACAATGTTGTCCATAGCTTGTCATGATCCACACAATCGAAAGCCTTTGCATAGTCAATAAAGCACAGGTAAACATCTTTCTGATATTCTGTGCTTTCAGCCAAGATCCATCAGATATCAGCAATGATATCCCTCATTCATTGCCTCTTTGAATCTAGCTTGAACCTCTGGAAGTTCTCTGTCAATGTATGCTTGCAGCCATTTCTGTATTACCTTTAGTAAAACTTTACTCACGTGGGGTATCAAAGAGATTGTCCGATGATTTCCGCATTCTGTTGGGTCACCTCTCTTTGGAATGGGCACAAATATGGATCTCTTCCAATCAGTCTGCTAGATAGTTGTCTTCCAAATTTCTTGGCAGAGATGAGTGAGTGCCTCCTGTGCCGTCTCACTTTCTTGAAAGATTTCAATTTTTATTCCATCAATTCCTGGTGCCTTGTTCTTTGCCAATTCCTTCAATACACCTTGGACTTCCTTCTTCAGTATCATCAGCTCTTGATCATAATGTGCAAAGATCTGGAATCAGAAAACCAAAAAAGGAAGAACATGCTCAGCCTTTCTCAAGCTGGGGGAACTGTAGAAAAAAAATCAAGCCTTGACTTTCGTTATTGAAAGATTCTCTGGGCAAATTATTGAATGATGCAAAAAGCATCAAAAGAAGATGGAAGGAATACACGGAGGCACTATATCAAAAGGAAATGGTTAATGTTCAACCACACCAGGATAGGAGACGAGAATTTTACCACCAAATCAGCGATATCAATTTATAAAGCACTGGCTTTGGCTGCGTTATCCTAAATTATTATTAATTTGTTTTCCCTAGAAGAGTTACCTATGGGAGCTTACTCAACAACTAGCATGTTAGTATAATTTTCCTTTTTTGTTTTCAGATTAATAGATAGAAGTAGTGAATATATTGAAAGACAAAAAGTAAAAGTATATACTTCTTTCCCTTAAAATTTAGATAATATGACACTACACCCACTCATTGAACTCCTGCTATGGCACTGTAGGATAAGCATTGAACTGCAAACCACAAGGTCAGTGGTTCAAACCTGTCAGCTGCTCCTCAGAAAACCTGTACAGTAAGGGTAAGGAATGTTTTTGTTTTTGTTTTGTTTTGTTTTGTTTTACCAAGGGTGATTTGGATATTTATAACATCACTTAATATAAATTTATGCTGCTATGAAAGAGCTCCTAAATTTACTGTGGTTGCCTTGGCATAGCTAGACCACCAAATGTTTTGAAAGCCTTACATGGCCCGCAGGCTGGATGTTCCCCACACCTGCTGTACTGGGTCTATATGAGTCACAACCAACTCGATGGCACTTACCAACAACACCCACTCCTCTCTTATCAACATGTGAGGCTCCATGGGTTGTTATACGAACTGGAGGACAACCACATCAGGTCACCAAATGGAAGATGACTCCATCATTATGTAAATACCAAATCACATCATTACATCAATGTCAGATCACTGAGAATCATGGCATAGCCAAGTTGACACATAACCCTAACCAGCATAACCCCTGCTAACTTTCACCTTACACCTCAGCATTCATTAATGCAGATGTACATCTTTAAGGCAAACAATAGTCAGATAGTAGCTTTTTTACTGATTGCCATAAATATGAAATGTTAGATAAAGAGATTGTCAGTAAGTAAGGCACGAGTGTATTTTACAAATGTACTTTTTCTTCCTTTAAAGATATAGAATAAGTTCTAAATATCTTTTATACACTTGCATTGTAAATCATATTCTTTTGAAGGAGTTCTCAGGAGTCCCATAGACTCTGAAGGAATCTATTATTTGGATACATCAAAGTGTATTTGATAAATTCCTTAGTGTTGGGCACTATAATATACTGTAATACTGTTTCTTATCGTGCCCAACACTAAGGAATTGATACATGGAGTCCTAGTGTAGTGCTGGGGGCTTATGTGCTGGACTGCAAAGTCAGTCTGAACCGCAAGGTTGGTTGTTCAGACTTCGGCAGCCACTCCTTAGAAACCCTATACAGAATAGCTCTGAGTTTGGAAACAACTCAATAGCACTTTAACAACAATAAAACAAAAGACATCAATATATCTATCTCATCTAATTCATGTCCTTGATTCCACTTTGTTCAAAAACAAACCAGTGGCCCTGTAGGTTTCTAAGGCTATAAATCTTTGTGGAAGCAAATTGTCTCATCTTTCTCTCATAGAGCAATTGGTGGGTTTGAGCCATGAACCTTTTGATTAGCAGCTCAGCTGTTTTAACAATTCTGCCTCCAGAGTTCTTTCCACAGAATCTTATTCTCTATACAGTAGTTACAGGGAATTTCCTAAAATAGGTTTCTCAACGTGCCACTCCCCAAGCCCTTTAGTCACATTTAGAATAAAATCGAAATTGCCTACCATGCCCATGGAACCTATATGTTCTGGGTGTTGTGTACCGCCAGTTTCTCTGGACAAACTACCTGACAGGCTTTTGTTTGGCTGAGCTTCTGGTTTTGCCTTGGACGTGTCAAGTTCCTTTGCCCCTCAGGGCTTTTGCACATGCTAATCTCTCTTCCCCCAGGTCATGTAACTTGCTTCCTCATTGTGTGGCTACGGAACCGGAACCAACTAGGACTGCGCTGGAGCTTAACAACAGCAACAGTTCTTCAGATGTCACAAAGCCATGTGGTGTTATGAAAGAGAGAGACCTACTGCCACCAAGAAAGAACTGCTGGGTGTGGGGTGTGTCCTTTGAACCCAGGGTCCACCCTGCACTGTGAAGCTGCTGGATCCAGAGAAAGATTGATGCCAAGATGCATGGAGGTCTACAAGGAATGCTGGGCCTACAGATAGATGCTGAGAGGAGAAAAAGACCTTCTTGAGGGCTGACAAAGAAAGCCTTCAGTTCAGAGCCTGTACTCTGAACTTAAGGAGCTCTGGTAGCCTAGTGGTTATGAATCGGGCTGCAAGCCTCAAGGTCAGGAGTTCAAAACTACCAGCTGTTCTGCGGGAGAAAGATGAGGCGGTCTGCTCCTGTAAAGATTTACAGCCTCGGAAACCCTGTACAGGGTCGCTATGGGTAGGAATTGACTCAACAGCACTTAACAACAACAACAACTCTGAACTCGGCCTTCTAGCCTCTAAACTTTGAGTGATTCGAGTTCTGTTTGTTAAAGCCAGCCACTGCTGTTTCAGTTATAGCTAGAGAACTAGGACTCCCTGGTGAGGAACTCTGGTGGCACTGTGGGTTAGGTGTTGAACTACTAACCTTAAGGTTAGTGGTTCAAGCCCACCAGGTGTTCTGCAAGAGAAAGATGAGGTTGCCTGCTCCCGTAAAGATTTAAAGTCTTGGAAACCTTATATAGGGTTGCCATGAGTCAAAATTAACCAACGGGCTGTGTTTTTGTTTTGTTTTGTTTTTAAACGTGCTTTATACTATTTTAATGACTTTTATTGTTTTTAAAGTCCATCTCAAAGTGACTCTAATTTTTTTCTGAGGCCAAAAATCTTCATGGGAGCAGAAAGCCTCATCTTTCTTCTGAAGAGCAGTTGGTGGGCTTGAACCGACAACCTTAGGGTTCCCAATCCAGTGCTTAATCTATGGAGCCACTGCACTCCCCTCAGTGACTTTACAAGGGGGTGATGGTTGTGTGCTGTCAAGTCAAGTCTGTCCCAATTCATCGCGACTATAGGGAGTCCGAGCTATAAATCTTTATGGAACAGAAATCCCCATCTTTCTCCCATGAAGCAGCTGGTAGATTTGAACTGCTGACCTTGAGGTTAGTAGTCTAATGTATAATGCTACCAGGGTTCCCTAATGACTTTACATATGATAATTTAATTCTTACAACAGTCCTATGAAGTATACATTTTTACTACTCCCATTTTACAGTTGAGGAAATTGAGGCAGAGAGAGACTAAGTAACTTACCTAAAGCTACACAGCTAATAAAAGGGAGACTCTAGTCTCCCTACAGGACCACTGTGGTACAAGGCCTCTTCCATTGCCTGCAGGAACATTCCTTGAGTCTGGAAGGAAAAGACCAGACAACTGTTTCTCATACACATTGAAGGACTGCTGTTCCTCTCTAGACCAAGTCATCCACGGAAGGGAGGCTTCTCGTATACTTTTGCTCTTCTTGGTGGTCCCACATCTCTCCTCTTACAACCTCAGCAAATCCTTCTACAAAAAAAAAAAAAAAAAAAGGATCATCCTATGGGGAATGGTGCTGTGGGTTAAGGCATCAGACTGCAAAGCCATTTGAACTGCAAGGTTGGAGGTTCAAGCTCACCAATTGCTCCTTGGAAACCCTATATAGGGTCACTATGGGTTGGAATCGACTCAACGGCACTTAACAACAGCAAATGGGGAAGAGGCATTAGGATGAGGAACAGCATGTTAAACATCCACCTTCCACATCCTGCCCCAGCTCAAATCCCACTCCTATGACATGTGCAAAGTGGTGACATAGGACCTGTTCACAGATCCCTCCCAATTTCACTTTCAGGGAAGTCACATTGGTACTTTGAAATCGATCACCATGGTTATCAGGTAATGAGATCCTTGTGTAGCACAAAGTTTACACGGTACCAACTCGACTGCACTTAACAACAGCAACAGTACATTACGTAAAGGCTGGCAGTTCACACCTATCCAAAAAGGCCTAGAGATCTGCTTTTATAAAGGTCACAGCCCAGAAAAACCTTTGGAGAAGGTTCTGTTCTGTAACACACAGGGTTGCCATGATTGGAAGGCAATGGGTAATCATCAAATGCTACAAATCAAGGTTGATTTGTTTGATCATTTATTTGTTTTGTCTTTCAGAGAACCAGTTGATCAGCTCATGGCTACCCATCCAGCAGAATGTGTCCCCAAGAAACAGGATGACAAGCTTGGTGTCATTAGGCTAATACTGAGCACATCCTTGTGTTCCCTCATATCAGCT
The DNA here is from genome assembly GCF_000296735.1 of Chrysochloris asiatica. Classification (NCBI taxonomy): domain Eukaryota; kingdom Metazoa; phylum Chordata; class Mammalia; order Afrosoricida; family Chrysochloridae; genus Chrysochloris; species Chrysochloris asiatica. The sequence goes on along the minus strand of NW_006408578.1, from coordinate 2,270,757 downwards.
GTCAAGCAGAACTTTCATTGTGAACGTTTTCACTCCAAAGAGACACGACACACCAAAGTGGACTGGATCAAAACTTCCCTTATCCCATCACACATAGACCCAGCACCCCTTCCCATCTGCTGACTCTCCCCAAAGCTTGCCCCTCCCAGCCCGGTCAAATCCACTACTCCTGGCATCAGTTTTACATGCTAGTTTTACCACTGTGGAGTTCACTTTAGCCTCAGTTTTTCACCTGCAAAATGGAGCCGATGTTAGGGTCTAAGCTCAAGTTTGAGGGTCAAGTTTGGAAAGGATGTAAAGTACATCGCAATCCTTGGCATGGAAGCAAAAGTTGCTATTTTTACACTTTCCACTTAGCAAGCAGCAGATACTCTCAGCTGTTCCAACACTCCCCAGCTACCTAGTTCAGCTCAGGGATAAAATAAACAGAGCGTCTGTGCCATTCACATTTCCTAACTCCTTAACATGCTCACTAGACCTACTGCCATCAAGTCGAGACTACTCACAGTGACCCAAGAGGACAGGGGTTTGTGAGGCTGTAAATCTTTAAGGGAGAAGACAGACTCATCTTTCTCCTGTAGAGCAGCTGGTGGGTTTGAACCAACAACCTTGTTGTGAGTATGCCACTGCACCACCAAGGATCCTTCTCACTGATCCCTTTCCCTGCCAGTTGAACCCTTACACATCCTTAAAACCCTAGTCAAATGCCATCTTCATTATGACATGTTTGCTGATCCTCCCAGCCACCATTGCACTGAATTCATCCCTCTCTGAATGACTTGACCTAGACAGAGAATTCATCCCTGAGAACTTTCACTGAGTGTTCTCCATACTCTAAATCAGTGAAAAAGTGAATCTAACCCAGAGAGGACTTGAAACCTCTCAATGAATATGAGAAACAGACTGGCATTTTCCTTCCAGAAACCAAATGCCATAAGCCATAGTGGTTAAGATCAGGGAGGGATACCCATCAATGCACTGGCAGTTGTTTGTCCCGGGAACATGGAATCCTAGCCCTGGAAGGGCTCCTATGACCTCCCAGCACAGAGCTGAGCACAGAGGACTAGTCAAATGGCTTAGTCAAGGTCACAGAGCTGGACTTAAAACCCAAGATGTTTTAACAATGACCTACTGTTCTTTCTATCTCTGGAAACTTAGTTTTACGTATCAACTTGGCTAACCAGTTGTTAGATCAAACATTAATAATCTAGGTGTGGTGGCTGTTAAGCATCTGTAATCAGTTGAAGATCACCCTTCATAATGTGGGTGTTGTTGTTAAGTCGGTTCCAACTCACAGCAACCCTGTATCGGGTTTCCGAGGAGCGATTGGTAGGTTCAAACTGTCACCCTTGTGGTTCACAACCCAGTGCTGATCCTACAGTGCCACACCAGAAGTCCAGATGTGTATAGGCTCATAGTCAATTGAAGGCCTTAAGAGGAAAAACAGATTTCCCAGTGAAGGAACAATACAGCAGAAGCAACTCCAATCGAGCCCCCAGACTGCTGGACTGCTGTACAGATTTCAGAATTAAGACTATGATATAAAGTTCTACCTGAATTTCTGGGTGTCCAGATTTGGTAGCCTGACAATTGCATCAGCCAATTTCTTTAAATGAATGAATGAGATAAAAAATAAAATCCTGTTTGCTGAGTTTCTCAGGAGAACCTTGACTGATAGACAACCCCAGCAGGTTTCTAGAACAGCACAAAGATTAAAGAGTTTAGGTTGAATGGCAATGGTACAAGCATGGAGAACTTCCAAAGGAGGCAGGTGGGGCAGCCAAGAGTACAGAGCAGGAAGGACAAAGAGAGGAAACGGACATAAAGACAGGGAAAGAAACAGACAAAGGGCTCAGAGAGTTTCTGGAGCAAAAGGACTGGAGAGAAATTAACTACTGGCTTCATTGTTTAGTCCAAATTAACAACTTCCCTATCAATAGGCCTATCCCAGCCACTAATGACTTGTCTGTTATTCAGGATGTGGGTTTGTTTATATTTCCTTATGTTTTCACAGGCTTCTGTCCTTGGAAGACATCCTCAAGTCTAAAATAGTCACAACAAACTCCTCATGTCTGGTGGCTGTGTGCTGTGGAGTCAGTTCCGAATCATAGTGACCCTGTACAGGGTTTCCAAGGCTGTAAATCTTTACGGGAGCAGAAAGCCTCATCTTTCTCCCGCGGAACAGCTGGTAGTTTTGAACTCCTGACCTGGTGGTTCATAGCCCGATTCGTAATCACTATGCTACCAGAGCTCCTTGAGCTCCTTTCTAGTCACCCTCTATTTCTTTACCTTACCATATGGTCTTCTGCTTCAGTAGGCTTCTTGTTACCCCAAATTATTTACTTCATTCTTTCATTTTTTTCCCCTTTATTGCCTGTTCCTCATCCCTGGTAGCATAGTGGCTACGAATCGGGCTGTGAACCACAAGGTCAGCAGTTTGAAACTACCAGCTGTCCCATGGGAGAAAGATGAGGCTTTCTGCTCCCATAAAGATTTATAGCCTTGGAAACCCTGTACAAGGTCGCTTGAGTCAGAACTGACTCCAGGGCACATAACCACCACAACCACCTCACCCTGCTAGAAGAGAACCTTGAAAGTAAGGGATTTGTCATGTCTTAATAAGGAGCTCTGGTAGCGTAGTGGTTGCGAATCGGGCTGTGATCTTCAGGGTCAGCAGTTTGAAACTACCAGCTGTTCCGCGGGAGAAAGATTAGGCGTTCTGCTCCCGTAAAGATTTACAGCCTCGGAAACCCTGTATAGGGTCGCTATGAGTCGGAATCGACTCCACGGCACACAACAACAACAACAAAGTATGTAACAGAGTTTTGATGTGGCACTGTAGGGTAAACATTGGACTGCAAGGTCAGTTTGAACTACAAGGTCAAACCAGCTTCTTCTCAAAAGCCCTATACAGGGTCACTATGAGTTAGAACCGACTTGACCACATTTAACAACAAGAAGTATATAAGAGGGGTCCTTGTGTTCTGTTGCTAACTGAAAAGTTGGAGATTCGAATCAATTCAGAGGCATCTTGGAAGAAAAGCCTGGCTGCCTGAAAAATCAGCCATGATAAAGCCGGTGGGGCACAGTTCTATGCTAACACACATGGGGCTGCCACGCATTCAAGTCAACTCGAAGGCAATTGGATTTGGCTTTGTATTTTGTTTTAACATGGGTGTAAGATAACCACTGGACTGTTAACCGGAAGGTTGACCATTCAACCCACCAGCTGCTCTTGGAAACCCTATACAGGGTCACAGTGAGTCAGAACCAATCCGACAGCAAACAACAAGGTGCTCAGTAAATGTTTTGTTGAATAAATGAATGAGTAAAAGTATAACCATAACGTATTAATAGGTATCTGTGCTTTTCTTCCTACTTTATGGGAGACATTCATTCTGCTGTTCTTTCTTACTTCTTAGCTCAATAATTTTGAGCTTTCTTTTCTAATGTAAGCATTTAGGTTATGACTTTCTAGGACCTGGCTTCATTACCAAGTGTTGATTTGCTATATATTAAATTTTGTCCAAGTATTTTAAATTGTTCATTAGGTTTCTTTCTTGACCTAAGAGTCATTTGGAAATAAGGATCCTGTAAGTGCTTGTGTTTAATTGCCAAATGAATAAGGTCTGTATATAGCTTATTGAATATGTTATTTTTAACTTCATTGATTGTTAGGTAGTTCCACACTTTTGAAGTCTAGCTTTATGACCTAGCTCTTGGGAAATCTGCATTAACAGTCCATATGTTTTGAATATAAGGTATTTTCTCATTTTGCTGGGTACAATGTTCTAGTTGTACCCACTTGGCCAAGCTTGTTAATTGTGCTGTTCAAGTTTTCTACATCATTTTTTTCTAGCTCAATTACTTTCCTTTTTCAAATACTTTTCTTTTTCTATTCTGTGTCAAGCCTCTAGTTGTTTGATATCTAAAGGCTTACATCTATTCTTGGTGCTTATTCATCTTCTTCAATAAGACAAGAACCTTGTATCTCTTCGACTGTGATCAGACCTCTCACAATTTGTATGTGGTTCTGAGATATTTTAGTTTTATAGTCCATTTTCCACACAAATTAGACATTATTTTTGTTATTCTGACCAATGTTTATTTATACTTTCTTACATTCCTATTCAGTATTCCTACTCACATCTCAGACCTTTAACCTGGAATCTTAGTGTGATGTCACAGGATAAACACCAGACTGCTAACCACAGATTGATGATAGTTCAAACCCACCAGTGGCTCCTTGGAAACCTTAGACAGGGTTGCTGTGAGTTGAACCTGACTCAACAGCATTTAATAACAACAACTATTTGCTTTCTGCATAGTCTCTTAGAATTGAGTGAAGGTCTTTCAGTGGTTGTTTCTCAGTTATGGATTACCTATGTTGTTGCGAAGTACCACTGAGTCAGTTCCGACCCATTGCGACCCTGTATAGGGTTCCCGAGGAGTAGTTGGTGAGCTTAACCTCTGACCTTGTAGTTCAAATGGCTTTGTAGTTTGGCGCACAGCGCCACACCAGGACTTTATCCCCGTTCTTACTAAGGTAGTTTCATTGAATAAAAGATTGTAAATACAATAGTTTTCTCTGAGCACATTAAAGGTATTATTCCTCTATCCAGCAACTTCCGTGTTTAATGTTAGAGAAATTGTCATCAGTCAAACTGCCACTTTTTAAAGTTGCTCTGTCTTTTGTTCCTGGCTACTTTGTAAGATGGTCCCTGGGTGGCATAAATGATTTGCACTTGGCTGGTCACCAAAAGGTTGGCAGTTCAAACCCATTCATCAGTACTGCAGAAAAAAAGGCTTGGAGATCTACGTCTATAAAGATTACAGCCAAATAAACCCTATAAAGCAGTTCTCCTCTGTTACATGGAAGTTGCCATAAGTTAGAATTAACTCAAGGGCACAAGACAAGAGCAACTTCGTAAACATCTTTATTTCTTTTTGATATCCGGCTGTTTATGTATGAAGACTTATTTATCTGCTTGGATTTGGAGGTACTTCCTACAATAAGTAATGCTATCTCTCAAACATTCTAGATAATCCTCAGCCATTTTTTATGAATACTGCTTCTTTCCCATTCTCTATAATTATCTTTTTGTGGAACACTAATTTGACAGAATTTAAACCTACAATATCCAATATTGTAACCACACAATGATGAGCTGTTACTTTAATGCCAGCTCACTAGTGTATTTAACATAACATTTCCACGTTTATATCAATATTTTAGTTGCTTCATTTAGGAGGGTCTTTAGGGCATCTGCCTTATTTACAGTGGGGAGCCCAGTGAGTAGCTCTGTAGGATAAGTACTGGACTACGAACCACAGGGTCAGCAGTTCAAGCCCACCAGTCACTCTGTGGGAGAAAGATAAGGCTTTCTACTCCCTCAAAGATGTACAACCTCAGAAACCCTAAACAGGGCCATTGTGAGTTGGAACCAACTTGATGGTACTTAACAACAACAACAACCATCCGCACATTACCACTAGAAATAGAAACAACTTAACCAGGAGAGAATAGATGAGAATTGAAGTAACCGAATGAGGCATTTTGTTGTTGTTATTTATTTTGTCTTGTTTTTTTTTTTTTTTTTTCAGGGTTTTCTTTGGTTGATTTTCAGAAGACCACCAGGCCTTTTTCCCTAGTCTTTCTTACTCTACTGAAACCTCTTCAGCTTATGCATGAAGAGAATGAGCCAGAAAACAAACCCAGGTCTCCCACATGGAAGGTGAGAATTCGACCACTGAAACACCACTAAGGCCATTATAATAAATGCAGTATTATAGAATCACAAAAGCAAGATCAGTTCACATTTATCCCACAAAAACAGAAGATTATTCAATCAAATGTGTTACACATGCAAAAAATTACATAAAAAGAAAAAGTCAACACTTTCCTTAAAAACAGGCATTCCCTAAAACTCTACTTAATGTTGTGATATTAGTACAAAAAGCCCACCTGGACCTGCTGTGTGGACAGTGTTCAGACCAAGCAAGCTGGCATCTTGGGAGTCGGAGTTTGTTCCCACCCCCCGCTACGTTCCCAGAGCTGGACCATGCCCTTTTCTATTAATGCTGCAGTTTTACTGAGCGGTCCTGGGACATAATCAATTGTTCTTCTTCAAAGTACTCTCTTCCTGAAAAAGCCCAATGTTTTTAATGACACTGCACTTACATAACATTCTTAAATACATCTGCAGAGCGCCTTGGCTGTTCAGATCCGGAATTTGGTTAACCAGTAAGGCCATAAAGACACGGAGAGCTACTGCTGACTTTGGCAAGGGCACTCAAAGACTGTGCCAGAGAACGGAACTGAGCCAATGCCCTCTTGCAGAACCTGGAAGGGTAAGGGTCTGGAAGACCTCCAGAGACTGACCTGGTTGCTCCTGAGCTTATGGGCCAATGTGAGCGGAGTCTTCAGATCTAGGAAGCTCCTAGGGCTTAGCCTAACCGAACAGAGCCCAGTCTCAATTTCTCATTAAGTCAAAGAAATAAACAAGGTATATTGTTGTTATTGTTACGTGCTGTTGAGTCGATTTCAACCCATAACGACCCTGCATAGGGTTGCCAAGGAGCAGCTGGTGTTCTTGAACCACCAACCTTGCAGTTCAAACAACTATGCAATCTGACGCATTCGTCCACAGCACCACACCAGGACTCCAAAAGACCTGAAACCATGTAGGTGTCAGAGACTTGCTAGAATATCAGACCCTGTAGCAGAAGAAATGGAATTATGTCCTGAAGCAAATGTAACTCCTCTCAAGAAGTAAGATAGGGTTCGCTCTCTCTTTCTCTCTTTCTAGTTGTTGTTTTTTTGCTAAGTGCCGTAGAGTTGGTTCCGAATCATAGCAACCCTGTCTGTATAGGGTTTCCAAGGAGGGGCAGGCGAGCTTGAACCACTGACCTTTCAGCTCAAGCTGATCTTATGATAGAGTGCTTATCCTAAAGTGCCAGTATAGATACAAATATGTATAGATAGATAGATAGATAGATAGATAGATACATACATACATACATACATACATACATACATACACATGTCATACTGTGCTGGTCTGCATATATAGAGAGTTGGAACCAACTCTACAGTACTTAAGAATAACAACATACTGTATCTATACCAATGTTGTTGTTGTTAAGTGCCTAGGCGTTAGTTCCAACTCAAAGTGACCCTGCACTAGGTTTCCAAGGAGCAGTTGGTGGGTTTGAACCACTGACCTTGTGATTAGCAGTCCAGTGCTTGTCCTACAGTGCCACACCAGGACTCTCCTATGCCTGTATCTGTATCTTGTTGTTGTTGTTGTTATTAGGTGCATTCGAGGTGGTTCTGACTCCTAGTGACCTTATGAACGAAATATTGCCAGGTCCTGCATCAACCTCACAATTGTTGCTTCGCTTGAACCCATTGCTCCTGTCCCTGAGCCAATCTATCTCATTGAGAAATCTCCTTTTTATGCTGACCCTCCACTTAACCAAAAATGTCCTTCTCTAGGGCCTGGTCCCTCCTGATAAGCTATCTGAAGTATGAGAGACAAAGTCTGGTTTCTAAAGAAGATTCTGGCTGTACTTCTTCCAACACAGATTTGTTAATTCTTCTAGCAGTTAGTGGTACTTTTAATATTCTTCTCCGACACCGTAACTCAGATGCATCTATTCTTCTACAGTCTTCCCTATCCACTGTACAACTTTCACATGCATATGAAGCTATTGAAAATATCATGACTTGAGTCAGGCACCCCTTATTCCTCAGATTGACATCTTAACTCTTGAACATTTTAAAGAAGTCTTGTGCTGCAGATTTGCCTAATACAATATTTCGATTGATTTCTTGACTTCTGCTTCTAAGAGTGCTGACAATGGACCCAAGCAAAATGAAGTCCGACAACTTCAATCTTTTCTCCATTTATCATAATGCTATTTATTGGCCCAGTTGTGGGGAATTCTGTCTTTTTTACACTGAGGTACAATCCATACTAAAGACTGTAGTCTTTGGCCTTCATGGGTATTTTTAATCATTTTTGCCTCCAGCAAGCAAGCTTGTATCACCTGCTTATCAGAGGCTGTTCATGACTCTTCCTCCAATCCTGATACCATATTTTCTTCACATAATGAAATTTCTTGGATTCATTGCTCAGCATACAGACTGAATAAGTATGGTGAAAGAATACAACCCTGATGCACACCTTACCTAATTTTAAACAATTCATTGTCTCCTGGTTCTATTTGAACAACTGCCTCTTGATCTATGTACAAGGTCCCTCATGAGAACAATTAAGTGTCCTGCAACACCCATTCTCCGCAATGTTATCATAGGTTGTCATGATCCACACAATCAAAAGTCTTTTTGTAGTCAATAAAGCACAAGCAAACAGCTTTCTGGTATTCTTAATTTTCAGTGAAGATCCATCTGATGTCAGCAATGATATCTTTAGTTTCACATCGTTTTCTGATTCAGCTTGAATTTCTGGCAGCCCAGAAAGGATCCTGGAATTGACAGACTACAGATTGAAATCTTTCAACAAACTGATGTAGCACTGGGGCATATTCTTCTATTGGAAGAAATTTGAAAGACTGCAGACTGGCCAACCAATGGGAAGAGAGCCATACTTGTGCTCATTCGAGAGAAGTGGCCCAATGGAATGGGGAAATATCCTAGACAATAGTGAACTGAAATGGTCAGGACTGACCTTTTTTAATCTGACCATCATATGGTTTAGTATGCTAGGAATGACATTGGAGAGGAACAAGATCACATCCATCATCA
>NW_006408578.1:2239369-2261192 GCF_000296735.1 Chrysochloris asiatica | reverse complement strand
GAATGGAAGAAATGATGAAGTAAAAGAGCTGAATAGAAAATCTCTAAGGGCAACTCAAGAAGACAAGTAAAGTATTATAATAAAATGTGTGAAGACTCGGAGTTAAAAACCCAAAAGGGAAGAACAAGTTTAGCATTTCTCAACTGAAAGAACTAAAGTAACAATTCAAGCATCACTAGCAAGACTGAAAGATTCTATGGGCAAAGATTTACTGGAGTCCTGGTGTGGCGCTGTAGGATAAGCACTGGACTGCTAATCACAAGGTGGGTGGTTTAAACCCACTAGCCACTCCTTGGAAACCTTGCGCAGGGTCACTATGAGTCAGAACTGACTCGATAGCACTTAACAACAACAACATGGACAAAGTATTGAATGATGCAGGAAGCATCTAAATATGACAGGAGAAATACACAGAGTCCTTATACCAAAAAGAATTGGTCGATGTTCCGCCTGTTAAGGAGGTAGCATATGATCAGGCACTGATGGTATTGGAGGAAGAAATACAAGCTGCACTGAAGGCATTAGTGAAAAATAAGGCTTTAGGAATTCACAGACTACAAATCAAAACATTTCAACAAACTGATGCAGTGCTGGAAGCACACACTAGTCTATGCCAAGAAATCTGTAAGACAGTTACCTAGCTCACCGACCAGAATAGATCATATTTGTGCCCATTCCAAAGAAGGGCCACCCAGTAGAATGTGGGAGTTATGGAACAATAACGTTAAATTTACATACAAGTAAAACCTTACTGAAGGTAATTCAAAGACAGTATAAGCAGTACATTGACAAGGAGCTTCCAGAAATTCAAGCCAGATTCACAAGAGGACATAGAATGAGGGATAATTGTTGACATTAAATGGATCTTGGCAGAAAAAAGAGGATACCAGAAAGATGTTTACTTGTGTTTTATTGAGTACACAAAGCTTTTGACTTTGTGGATCAGAATAAACTCTGGATAACATTGTGAAGAATAGGGATTCTAGAACACTTCATTGTAGTCATGAGGAACCTGTACCTAGAACAAGAAGCCGATGTTTGAACAGAACAAGAGGATACGGAATGGTTTAATATCAGGAAAGCTGTGTGTCAGGGTTCTATTGTCTTTTCACCATATTTATCCAATCTGTATGCTGAACAAATATTCCGAGAAGCTGGATTATATGAAAAAGAACATGGCACCAGGATTGGAGGAAAACTCATTAACATATGTGTTAATACAGGAATTTCTATGGTTGCAAATGTCCAATTTATGTAAACCAGAGTTATGAATTAGCTTTCATTGCTGTTGTTGTTGTTGTTGTTATGTGCCGTGGAGTTGGTTCCGACTCATAGCAACCCTGTACAGTGTTTCTGAGGCTGTAAATCTTTACAGGAGCAGAAAGTCTCATCTTTCTCCCGTGGAACAGCTGGTAGTTTCCAACTGTTGACCTTGAGGTTCGCAGCCCAGTTCATAACCACTACGCTACCAGAGCTCCTTATTAGGCTTATTAAATTAAACATTTGAGATACATACAATGGTTTGTAATAACAAATGCACTACTTTACAAAACTCCTCAAAATGTTATTATTACTGTATTATGTTACCATTGCTTTAGTTTATCTTCAATTTTAGTGTTTCTTTAACTATTTCATGCATAAAAGGATATGTTATATTCTAAGGCAAATATTTGACTAGATAACGTTAGATAAGAATCATACCTAACTATTTCAAATTATGAACAAATTTGATTTAAAGGCAAATTTATGAATGGAACTTGTTCAAAATTGGGGGACTACTTATGTATGTGTGTACATATATATGTGTATATACAAGGGTAAGTAAAAAATTATCCATGCTCCAGTTATTAAAATGCCTGCCCACATCACAGCTGATGACAACATTGAAAATGCACACGAAATGATCCTATCTAATAGACAAATGACAGTGGATTATGTAGCAAATAATTTGCAAATCAGCCATGGCTTTGCCTATGAAATCATCTATGACAGACTTGGGTTTCAAAAAGCTTGTGTGAGATGGGTATCGAGACAACTCATGGAAGAGCATTTGGACATCTGCAAATAAAATTTTGTCCGATATTTGAAAGAAGATAAAAGTTTTTTAAAAGTAAAAATCGTTACTGGTGATGAGACATGGATTCATCACCATGAGCCTAAGATTAATGGCACAGTATGGAATGGAAGCATCCTTAATCTCCAACCACAAAATAGTTCAAATGTTAACCATCTGCTGAATAACCGATGCTTATGGGTTTGTGGAATTCTCAAGGACCAATACTGGAACATTATCAGGAAAAAGTTCAACAATCAAGAGTGCTCATTACAGTGAGATACTCACTGAAGAATTGAAGCCTAAACTTTGGATTAAACTCAGAGGACTGTTCTCCAAGGGCATTGTGATCTTGCATGACAATGCACACCCACACACCTTTGCCCACATTGTTGACACTCTGCCCAAACTAACAGCTCAACCTCATTTTGAGTTGTTAAAGCATCCTCCCTATAGTCCTGATCTTGCTCCATCAGACTTTCACCTGTTTGGTCCCCTGAAAGCAGTCCTTCAAGGATGAAGATTCACTTCTGATGAAGAAATGAAGACAGCAGTGCATTCGTGACTTGCAGCTCAGCCTAAAACATTTTTAAATAAGGGAATACAAAAGCTTGTTGACAGATGGGCAAAGTATATTGAAAAGCAAGGAGATTGTGTCAAAATGATGTATTTGTCTTTTCTGAATTTATTTTACTTATTAAAATAAATTCCACAGCCAGAGTGCTGATAATTTTTTATTCACTCTTGTATATATGTGTTGATATATACATATGTGTGTATATATATATATGTGTGTGTGTGTATATATATGTGTGTGTGTATATATATATACATACAGAGAGAAAGGGAAAGAGGGAGAAAGAGAGGGAGAGACTGAACAATAGATAAAAGTTCTATTATTTTTATTCCAATACCTGAGTTTATAATTTTGTGAAGCTCATGTTGCAGACACTGCCTTTGACAACATTGTCCTCTACTGATTTGACCTTACTTGCCAATGGGGCGTGGCTGATCAGTGAAGTTGATATGTGGGGGATTCTCCCTTGTGTATACTCACACCTAGAACTCCACATACATAGTAACTAAGTTCCTTGATGGGGAAAGTGAATTGAACTCTAACAGGTTTTGAATATAAGAATGTGTCTGATGAGCAGAAGTATTCCCAAAGTGAGACTGGGTACAAAGAAAGGGCAAGGGGACCTCAGAAGAGAACTCACAGTCCAGGTCAGAGACGAGGGTGGATACTGGTGTGTGGGTGTGGGTGTGAGCTCCTAGAGCCAGATTATGTTGGATCCAGGCAAGTTTACTATGAATCTTCTATTCATTGAACGCAGCATCTCTTACTGTGGAGATGTTGCTGAACCAATTGCTGAAGATCTACAGCAAGCAGTGGGCCCTACTGCTTGGTGCTTACCTTATCTCTGCAGGCTGTGAGAGTTTGTTAGAGGGTCAAAGTGCAGTCATACTGGGGTATTATGGGTCCTTTTGTGTCCCCACAAAGTATTCAAGTCCTAACCCCTGATACCTGTGAGTGTGGCTTTATTTAGAAATAGTCTTTGCAGATGTAATCAGCTAACATGAGTTCATATGAGAGCAAGGTGGGTCCTCATCTATTGTGACGGGTGTGTCCTTCTAAGAGGAGGAGATTAGGCAGAGACAGTGGGAGACAGCCACATGATCATGGAGGTCAAGTTCGAGTGATGCAACCACAAGCCAAGGAATGCTTGGCCAACAGAAGTTGGAAGATTTTCCTTAGAGCATTCAGAGAGAGCAGGGTCAGGCTGATACTCTGATTTTAGGCGTCTGTCCTCCAGAACTGTGGGAGAGTAAATGTCTGTTGTTTTAAAGCATCTGTTATGTGCTATTTTGTGATATCAGCCCTAGGAAGAGGATACACAAGGCAAAATGGAAAGTTGTAACACACTGAGGTGCGAGTTCCCAGCAGTGGAGCATGTCTTCCATCTCCCAAGGGTGTCTCTGCTGTCTGGGCTAGAGGAGGGCAGCTGTGCTTTGCCTTTTGGGGACAGGGAGCCTGTTGGTATGCAGGATGATTGAGATAGCAGCACTGGAAAGCCAAGGAAAAGTCAGGCTTGGGGCTGCTGTGTGGTCCTGGCTTGGCCAACAGCAGAGTCATAAAAAATGAACAGAACTAGTTTCTGGACACATGTGAACACCCCTGGGGATTCCCAGGGAAAAATAAAAAATAGGAAAATTACCCTGGAAGCGATTCCACCTTCTGCAGCCAGAAAGAGTATTTTTGTAACCATGATTTCATTTGTAGGAGCAGGCAAGCAGGACTGAAGCTGACCTATTGAGCATCCTAGACTGTCCTGCTAGAACCACTAAATGACATTTGTCCACAGTGCCATAAAAACAGAATCTGGCCACCTCGCCAGATATCCCATGACTTGCTAAAACAAATGATGTAGTGGCAATTAGTGCCATAACTTTCATTTAAGAACCTCACAGAAACATTTGTAATAAAAACAAAAAACAAAAACTCCGCAATCTCATGCTTTTGGCAGAAGTGCTGAACCAAGTGTGGAAACCAAGTAACCAGCTGCCGGCATGGAAGCTTCAACACATCATTCTTTCACAGTCCTTGCCAAAACCTCCTCAAAATGTAGGAAAAGAATAAAAAATGGAACAAATGTGCATGGCCAAGGAGACTTGGGGAGGAGATGACAGCAGACAATTGATGTCAACACAACTTGAGAGTTGGAAGGTGAAGGATAGCTGACTTAGCGGAGGAGGGAACGCCCCAAAATTGTAGTCTGCAGCTAAGAAAGCCACAAAAACAAGCTGTTATTTCCTTAAAGAAGACTGGGAAAACTCAGGTGTTACAGTTACTGATCCCTGCGGACATAAGTAAAACAGGAGGCCTGCCTGGAAGATTTTGTAAGTAGCACAGAGATCCCCAGGTTTGGTCTCCTACTTCATCTGGTGCCTCTTCCATTAACTCAGAAGACTGCAAGTGTAGAGAAGTCAAACAAGATAGACTTTGGACAGCAAAAATGACTGAAAAAGGGAATCATAGGTAAGCCTGTATATTGAACATCGAGTGCCCCCCTCACCCCTAGCAACCTGCCCTCCCATTTGGTTGGCAGAAAGTTGGTGGCCAAGGCAGAAGATTAGAGAAGAGCCCTCTAATATGGTAACCAACAGCCACGTGATGAAATCCCTGGATAGCACAAAAGGTTAAGCGCTGGGCTGTTAACCAGTAAGTTAGCAGTTCAAAGCCACCCAGAGGCCACCCAGAAAAAAGGTCTAGCAATCTTCTTTGGGAAAACCCTGCTCATTGAAATCCCTTTGGAGCACAGTTTTACTTTTACACCCAGAATCAGAATAGACTTAACAGCAACTGGTTAAGTCTACATATGGCTATTTAAATTTGAATCAAGTGACATTAAATACAATTAAAATTTTACTTTTACACCTGCACTGGTCACATTTCAAATGTTAAACAGATGCATGTGTCTAGCATCTACCATACTGGACAGTGCTGAGACTGAACATTTGTATCAGCTCCAAGGTTTATTGGACAACACTCGATTAGAGAATGTCTCTCTGAGGAAACAGGCCAGGCTCAAAGAAATGTCCTAAAGAACCTGACATTTGCTGACTACCCACAGTGAAAGCCTATATATTAACAAGCCTCATTCATGCAAACAGAGATTCTTACCAGCAATTTGCTGTCTCATTCTTCAACATTAAAAGACAGATCTGAATTACCAGACATTTGAGAAAAGTCCCAACTGTGAGTGGATAGTTTCTAAAAGCTGGAAAAGGTAAGAAACAGATTCTCCACTGTAGAACCTTCATTGAGGTCTCCACAGGAACATAGCCCTGCTGACAATTGGATTTGAATCTGATAAAACCCATTATCTATAAAACTGAACGCCAGAACTGTAAGAGAACAGATTTGTGTTGTTTTAAATCATTAAGTTTGTGATAATTTGCCACAGTAGCAAAATGACAATACAAAAGCTATAGTAATATATTGTTGTTGTTGTTAAGTGCTGTCAAGTCGTTTGTGACTCATAGCGACCCTGTACAGGGTTTCTGAAGAGTGGTTGGTGAGTTTGAACCACCGACTTTGCAGTTCAAACCGACATTGAGGTCGAGTGCTTATCCTATGGCTCCACACCAAGACTCTGGTAATATGATCAAATAATATTGGATAACCAAAAATTGTGAAAATGTTGTGACTTTTAGCTATGCCCACTAGTTCTTGGCCATTTCTCCTTTGCAAAAGGCCAGCTTCTCTGCCCATTAGTGATCCATTGCTAACTAATAGAATGTAGGGGAAGTCATGGTGTGTGGCTTCTGAGGATTGATCACAAAACACATTGGATTGCTCACTTTCGCAGAAGCCACTTGCCATGTGGTGGGGACATTCAAGCAGTTTGTAGGAAGGTCCACATGGGGAAGAACTGAGGCCTCCCACCAGCAACCAACACTAACATGCCATTCTTCTGAGTGAGCCACTATCAAATTAGAGCCTTCAGCCACAGCCAACCCTTCAGATTATTGCAATCTTAGGGCCCATCCTGAGACAGAACCACCCAGCTAAGCCAGTCATCCCAAACTCTTGACCTACAAAAATTATGAGATAATGTCTATTAAAGCAGTATGTTACAATAATACATTGTGCAGTAATAGCTAAGTTAGGAGAATGAAGAAGAAAAAAATGTGTGTGTGTTTATGTTCAGTGGAGAGAGAAACTAAATCATTATTCTTTATAGAAGAAATGTGATAGGTAGTATGCGGTGGCAGTGGTGGTGGCATATTGTGCAGTCAGTTCCAACTCATAGCAACCTGTATGGGGTTTCTGAGGCTATAAATCTTCATGGGAGCAGAAAGCTTCCTCTTTCTCCCAAGGAGCACCTGTGGACCTGAACTGCTAACCTTGCGGTTAGTAGCCCAACACATAACCCTGGTAATATATATATTACCAGCGCTCCTTAACAGATAGTACAAGAAAGTGAAAATCAGAAGATAGGGATGTAAGCAGATTACTTGGAATATGGGGAAAGATATATCTTAAAGATGTCTTCTTATGGTATCAAAATGTTTGCCTTGAGATATCAAGAACTGAGAGAGGAATAGTTGGGTTGAGGTAAAGGGGCTAAAGTTTTTAGTAATAAACCTAAGAGGTATATTTGACTTTATGCTGTAGAGTAAGACTATAATCTTAAAAATTAATGTTTGAAAAAAAAAACTTTCATGGACCATCTTGCTCAGAGCCAAGCACACTCTCAGATCTTTAATTCAGCAAGAGCAGCATTAAGAGAGAGCATCAAGAGGGAGGAAGGAACCCTAGGGAAGGTACTCACACAGGAGAGTCTGACAGCTCATGAGAACGAGGTAATCCATCAAACAAGTCTTGAGGTCTAAAGGACCCATGGGAACATGGATGCCAACCTGGAACTTGCAATAAGGGATAGAGTCTTCATGTGGAAAAGAAGAAGCTTGGTCAAGGGGGTGTAAAACAAGCAGCAAAGTCTCTTCAGAACCCAGAAGAAGATTCTGGTCCTAACAAAACAGAAGTGGACTGGCTTAAACTATACACAGAAAAGAGGGAGAAATGAATACTGGAGAAACACTTAACTGGTTTTTCCACATGGTGGCTCTATAGGATAAACACTGCACTTCTAACTACAAGGTCGGTGGTTGGAGTCCACCCACTGCTCTGTGGGAGAAAGATGAGGCTTTCTGTTCCTGCAGAGATTCCAAGTGGTTGTTGGAGTGTTGCATTACTAGATCATCACCTGTACAATTTGATGCACTTTCTTGACTAAAGACCCTGTGCTGAGAAGATGAGGAAACGAAATTCCCTTTTGATTGGTAATAGTTAACATTGTTGTTATTATTTTTACTCTCATCTTGACATATTGCTTTATAGTATGCATATATTTTAAATTATTGAAATTATATTCTCAGGACTGGCTGCTAAATGCCCAGAGGCACTGTCTTCTGAAGTAAGGCCAATTTCCCATAAATAAACACTCAACACTATAAGATTTTAAGTCTCTTAAACATGTAGATCTTTCATAATTGCCAAAATGATTATGATAATCATCATCATCTGCTCCAAATCTGGTGTCTTTTCAGAGCAGCCTCTCCCAGGAGAAGTTCACGGTGGTCTGCTGAGAGCAGTTCCTACAAATGCTCTGCCCCATCGGATGAAAGAATTGCTTCATTGGAAAAGGAATTTAGCGATACCAAGGTTTGGGGGACTTATCGCTTCTTCTGGGTGGCCTCATTCGCAAAGGGGCAAGTGCAGACAAGAGAACAGGGAACACTTCCCAGACTGAAGGGTGAACAACTTGGGACTGATACTCCTATGTGCTTCACATGCTCTTGGTTTTCACTCGAAGGGTGTTCAATTCAGTTTCTGGTCATATTTTAATGATTGTCCTCTCTGCCTGTCCTTGTTAAACTCTGTCTTTCCCAACTCACTTCTGATGATTGGTCTCTAAGCTTTACCTCTCAGGGCTGCCTCTTCCCAAGTCCACGAGTCCCCATTTCTTCTCTTTCCATCTAGGTTTCCCCGTTTTTCTGGTGCCAAATCACTGAGTTGTGTAAGGACAGTAAGGGCGTCTTGATGTCCTCTTTCGTGTCTATTCATCCATGCCCAAGTCTCTGTTGTATTTACTACAGCACCGCTTGCTCCATGTGTTGCAAAGTGGAGTTGTGTACTCTGTACGGTTTTCAAGTTCACAACCTTTCAGAAGCAGATCACCAGGTCTTTCTTCTAAGGTTCATCAATCTTATGGTTAGTAGTCTAGTATTTAACCATTTGTACTGCCCAGAAACTTCTTCCATTGATTCCAGGAGCTCTTTATTTTGTTACACAAGAAACCAAACCCTAGTAACGCATTTTTCTGATGTTCACCCATGCTTATTCCTGCATTTGGTAATATCCATTCAAAAATCCAAACACTGCCATCAAGTCGATTCTGACTCTTAGAGACCCTGTATTGGGTTTTGAGGCTATAAATCGTTACAAGAACAGAAAGCATTGCCTTTGTCCAGAAGAGCAGCTGGTGGGTCTGAACTGCCAATCTTGAGGTTAGCAGTCCAGATCTTATCCTATAGCAGTACACCAGCACTGCTTAACATCCACTTGTTGTTGGTAAGTACCGTTGAATCAGTTCTGACTCATAGTGACACTATACAGGGTTTCTGAAGAGTGGCTGGTGAGTTTGAACTTCAGACCTTGCGGTTCAAACTGACCTTGCAGTCCAGAGCATTATCCTGCAGTTCCACACCAGGACTCCATGGGTTTTAAATGCAAAATGCATGTCACTAATGGAATCAATTTAATGGATGTGGGATTTTTTGTTTTTGTTTTTAAAAGTCCTTAGAACAGTGGAGGTGGTGGGGACTGGACTGTTTTCTGCCAAGGACCATTTGGATATTTATAACATGATTCACGAATCCTGGTGTGTTGCTGTGGTTAGTGCACTGGACAGCAAAGTTGGTTTGAACCACAAGGTCAGCAGTTCAAACTCACCAGCCGCTCCTTGGAAACCCTATACAGGGTCGCTATGGTAGCACAGTGGTTACGAATCGGGCTGCGAACCGCAAGGTCAGCAGTTTGAAACTACCAGCTGTTCCACGTGAGAAAGATGAGGCTTTCTGCTCCCGTAAAGATTTATAGCCTCGGAAACCCTGTACAGGGTTGCTATGAGTCGGAACCGATTCCACGGCACATAGCAACATCAACATGGGTCAGAACACCCTTCAGCACTTAACAACAGCAACAACATCATTCACAGTCCATACAAAATTATCAACTTAGGAATCAACTCTACAGCCTACGACACCTGTTAATCACAAAGGGAAAAAACTCGTATCCCCAAAATAACCAAGCTGGAGAAGCAGTCCAGCATCTTACAAAGACTTTGTTGACTTGATCCCTGGTATGAATTTTCAGAAGTTCCTGAAAGGTGCAAATGATTAACACGAATGGCTGCTCACTGAAAGGTTGCCCGTTTGAACCCACACAAAGGCTCCTCGGAAGCCATGGCTTTCTCTCTGTTTCTGAAAGGTTATAACAATTGAAAATCCTCCGGGGCAATGCTGTTCTGATGCGCTTGGGGTAACCTTGCTCTGGAATCGACTTGATGGCAACTGGATTGTACCGGATATAGTTTTAAACTCCCTCAGGGATCGTAAATGGAAGCTTCAAAGGTACTTTGCCCTCTTCTGATGGTGGAGTTGTCACTGAGCAACCCCCCCCTCTCTCTCACACACTCACACACACACACACACACACACACACACACACTGTCTTCAGCAAGGTCATAGGCATTGTTTTCTTCATAGGACTTGTGTTTTCAGGGTGAACATACAGCTGCCTGGGTTGCAAGGAGGTATTTGACTTTTCTGAAGACTACTAGAACAAGTTATTTTGGCTGGCTCAAGCTGTAGCTGATGCTTCCCTGGGTACTTCCCTGGAAGCACATAGGTCCCCAGGGGCAGGAACCAGGCCGTCTGTTTTCTGATGCTTTATTCCTTGATTTTGGGTTTCTAGCCCAGAGCCTAAGTGTGTTGTCTACACAAGCAAAGTAAAAATTGCTTATGGCTTTACTTGTGAAAGTAACTTAATTATCTGGTGGCAAATACACTTTTATCCTTATCAAGATTCCAAGGCAGGGCTGGGGAGTGTCTGGCCTATGGGCCGTATATTGTTGTTATTAAGTGCCATCAAGTCAGTTCCTATTCATAGTGACCCTGTATGGGGTTTCTGAGGAGCAGCTGGTGGATTTGAACTGCAGACTTGGTGGTTCACAGTCCAGTGCTGATCCAACAGCAGTGCATCAGGAGTCCCAGATAAAGGACATGTAAAACCATTTGATTTGGCCCTGCTAAAGCAACCACAGTTCCAGCTATTACATTGTTGGTGGTGGTGGTGTGCTGTAGAGTGGGTTCCAATTCATAGCGACCTGCACAGGGCCTCTGAGGCTGTGAATCTTTATAGGAGCACAAAGCTGCACAGAACAGCTGGCTAATTTTTTTTTTTTTTTTTAAGTTTTTATTGTGAATTGAGTGACAGTTTACATGGGAGAACATCAGCTTTACATTCATCCTATCTTATTTCGTTTCATTGCAATGATTACAATCCCCTCCAAGCGTCACCATTCAACAGTATTTGCGTCTGTTCCCTCTGTTGTTTTTTTTTTGGATGTACACAAAACACTCAGGAATATATAATCATTCAACCAACCTGGCCAGCAGCACACAGCCCTTCTCCCTCCCTGGGTCTAGAGTCCCTAGCCGCTCCATCTCTCCATGTCATCATCTCTGCCTCCATCTCAGGCATCACTGATGAACAACTTTGTTTTTGGCTCACTGTCCTGGTGTGGCACTGTGGGTTAATGCGCTGGATTGCAAGGTCGGTGGTTCAAGTTCACCAGCTGCTATACAGGGTTATTATGGGTCAGAACCAACACGATGACACTTAACAACAATAACAAGTGTTTATTGGAGTCCTGTTATGGCACTGTAAGATAAGCACTGGACTGCTAACCACAAAGTTGGCAGTTAAAACTATTAGCCACTCCTTAGAAATCCTATACAGGGTCACAATGACTCAGAACTGACCCAATGACACTCAACACACACACACACACACCAAGTGCTCTTTAGGAACCATAAGAGATGACAGAGTGTTGGGCACACAGCAGGGGTGGTCCCAGTGCAAATTATGTTCTGCTATAGATTTAACATCACTATCAGCTACTCCTTGGAAACTCTATACAGGGTCACTATGAGTCAGAACTGATTTGATGGCACTAAACAACAAAAATAACCCCAAGTTTAGGAGTCCTAGTCCTAGTGTGGCACTATATGATAAGCACCAGACTTCTAACCACACGGTTGATAGTTCAAACCCACCAGCTACTCCTCAGAAATCCTATACAGGATTGCTATGAGACAGAACTAACTCCACAACCCAAGTCTAAGGATCGCTGTTGTTTAGATACTGGGCTGCTAACCTCAAGGTCAGCAGTTCAAACCCACCAGCTGTTCTGAGGCAGAAAGATGAGGTTATCTGCTCCCATGAAGCTTTGCAGCCTTGGAAACCTTACATTCTATTCTGTCCTATGGGGTCACTATGAGTCAGAATCAACTCAATGGCAATGGGTACCCCAAGTTTCCCACAACCCATCTATCAGTCTACCACACCACGTGCAGTTGTTATGATGCTGGAAATTAGAGCAGTATTTCTAATGCTCGTGGGGTCACCCAATGTGGGCAGGTTTCAGTGAGGCTTTCAGATTAAGACAGACCAGAAAGAAAGATCTGGAGATCTACTTCTGAAATTAGTCCGTGAAAGTCTTACTCCTCCGAACAGAACATTGTCAGACTCACTTGCCTTGAACACACATACTCAGGAGGGAACAATTGTCTGTGGAGGACATGATGATTGGAAACATAGTGGGCCAATGAGGGTGAGGGAGGTGCTTGGTGAGATGATTGGTACAATAGCTGCAATGATGAGTTCAACTATGCTGACAACTGTGAGGAGGATGTGGGGCGGGGTCGTGTTTGTTCTGTTGTACACAAATCCTCCATGAGGAGGAGTCAACTCAATCAGCTGACAGCACCCATTCCAAGTCTCAGTCTCCATAGAGGTCGACTTGATTCTGCCACAACATCACACAGGCCCACTCAGTCCCAACTGTTTTCAGTTCCTCAGACTATATTATCTCCTGCCAGCTTGCCTTGGCAAATGCCCTAGTGAAGTTGGAATTTAAATCCAGGTCTATCTGATGGTGCAGCCTGTGCACTTACTGTTTCACGGCTGCGCACTTCACAGATGCTCAATTTGAACATAACAGACTCCTAATAGACGCGTCTCTGAAACTCGAGCATGTGCTTTGTACCTGCGTAGAACCCAAATCTGCACCAGCAAATTGGAGTACTCATTTTCAAAAAAATAAAAATAAAAACAGAAACCGCTCTTGACATCATGAGGAGAAGCTCCTGCTAACACACACACAATTAACCTGGTTTTCACATGCAAATTTCCATCTGTACATGGGTTTCTTCAGTAAATGCCAATTCTACGTAGGTAGAATCCAAGTGCCCACATCTGAGAAGTAGGCATAGAGAGGGAGGCTTGGGCACTCAAGCTCTGAGTTAGTTATGGACCAGAATCATTATAATTAGCCCCAATGGATTTGCCTGCTATTCAATAACAACAGTGGATGATTCGGTCTCACGCCCTCATCTCTGTATCCCCTTTCCCCACTAGTCCCTTTTGTAAGACGAACCACCCCCATCTTTCTTAACTGTCCTCCCCACCTCTGCCTTTTGAAATGGAAAGCCCAGATGTGGGTGACCAATCTGTAGTGTGTGTCATGTTTTTTAGTATCTTCTTTATTTAGAGCTGGGAAAAAGGGACTCATTAAAGAGAGGAAGTCCACAGTGAAATGAGGAAACATTTGATCAGACCACTGTCCCAATACAATACGTGCAATGACGGCAATGCTAGAGTTGGCTGTAAACCCTCAATGTGTGCTCTAGCCTCTGTGACTTGCTCATTAGTGATACCTTTAGTGTTGACCAGAAAAGGGGTCCAACAGCTCTCTGGGTAGAATCCAGGCTTTTGGAAGTAGGGAGAATCATTGTAGTGATGCTCTGTGGAGTCAATTCTAACTCATAGCACCCCACATGACAGAATACAATTCCCCGTAGGTTTTCTAGGCCGTCACCTTTACAGGAGCAGATCACCAGGTGTTTACTCTTGTGGAGCCACTGGTGGGTTTCACCTTTTAGTTAGTTGCTGAGCACTTCATCATTGTGCCACCAGGGCACATTGGAAGGCAAATTATCTTTACTGTGTGGGTTTACCCTGGCATGGTGGTGTCGTTGGTAAGTGCCATCAAATAGGTTCTGGCTCATAACAACCCCATATAGGGTTTCTGAGGAGCAGCTGGTGGGTTTGAACAGCCAACCTTGTGGTTCCCAGTCCACTGCTGAAGCTTGTGGCTCCCAGTCCAGTTGCTATAGAGTCTCATGCCACATGGGACTCTATAACAATTAGGATACCCTGGGCCTTCACTGGCCTTAGTCCACCCTTTTTGGCCACATAGAAGCATCAGTACAGACCCCAGTGGTTGGGAGCTGCTGCTCGCATAGCTTCTAACCTATGGCTGCTCCTTCAGCCTCCCACCACATTAAGGACAGAGATTTTCTGCAGGAGACTTATGTCAAGGGTTTGATGAACAAAAGCCCTTCTTAGACTCAAGTTCTATTTTTGATATCCCAACTCTTTTATTACACAGAGCAAGAGGTCAGAAATGGAAGCAAGAGCTTCCAAAATGGAGGCAACGTACATGACTATAAGGAAATCCAGTTACATTTCCAAATACTTAATCCTTGGTGGTGGTTGTATTGGGCCATGACTATCAGTTCTGACTCATAACGACCCTGTATAAGGTTTCCAAGGAGTTCTGGTGTAGTGCTGTAGGATCAGCACTGGATTGTGAACCACAAGGTTGGCAGTTCAAACCCATCAGTTACTCCTTGGAAACCCTATACAGGGTCGCTATGAGTCGGAACCGACTCAACAGCGCTTAACGATAAAAACATAGGGTTTCCAAAGCTGTAAATCTTTACAGGAGCAGAAAGCCTCATCTTTCTCCCGCGGAGCAGCTGGTAGTTTCGAACTGCTGACTTTGAGGTTAGCAGCCCGACTCGTAATCACTACACTACCAGAGTTCCTTGACAGCAAAATCAGGCAATATTACAGAAATTAAGATACGAAGAGGTGAATCCTAGAGCCCTTATTTAAGGGAGAAAAGACCAGATTTCAGAGACTAGAGCCAGAGCTCCCGCCCTGACTCGGGCCCTAGTTTTGGGCCATGAGAATCTTTCACTTCACCTGTAGTGCACAGTTCAGAATGCTTGTCTTACTCTCAGACGGTCATTGTGAAGGTAAAATAGGAAGATTGTTATTAAAGTATTGTGGACAATTAAAACATAAAAGTCAAGTGTTGGCTTTATTATTAACTGGCCACGCAGACTATTCTGTCATTTGAGGGGTTAGAACTCCTTCCCCAGCAAGCACCATTTAAATCCTTTGCTTTTTCATCTGCTTATGTGACATGAGAGTATTGCCATCATCCAAAGACATGGAAAATCAGTATTACAGGGGAATTCTGGAAAGATGGCAGCCAAAAGAAACTATCATTCTAACCTCCTCTTCCATCTCTCCATCCCCACTTCCCAAATATGACAAGAAATACAAGGAAAAGATGTTTGGCTTTGAAGAATTCTGAATTATCGAATAGAACAAAACAGAAGGCAAGAATCAAGAAGTCAACAATGAGTCACATACTGTATGAAAATCATTCTTCCCACTAGCCCTGTGAACCATTCTTCAACCCTACAGCCTATTGTGAATTGTGGTGGTAGCTTCAGGAAGAGATCCTGCTTCTCTAACAAAGAGATAGGACCTCAAGCTTCTGTCCTAAAATCAACAAGGCAGATCTCCCATTTGGAGTCCATCTGGAGTGTGGCACCACCTCCCCCAACCCGATACTGTTGGCTGCATGCCTGCTGGGAATTGTTACAGAAGGCTCAAACATTGGAGTCAACTCTCACCGCCAACGTTCTACCTGCCTCCCTGTGCACCCCACAACTCAGGCTCCTGAAACCAGTAGCATGGACCTTCTGGGCAGTCAGTTCGGGTCTGTCTGCTCTTTCTTTCAGTCAGTGCTGAGAACTGCTGACTGAAGGTGCTGTCTGCTAAGAAGCAGTCATTTTTACTAATGTCTACACTCACCACAGAGCCCTGGTGTGGCACTGTAGGATAAGCACTTGACCTTAAGGTCGATTTGAACCACAAGGTTGACAGTTCAATCTCACCAGCCATTCCTTAGAAACCCTTTTGTTATTAAGTGCCATCAAGTCGGTTCCAACTCATAGCTACCCTGTAGAGGGTTTCCTAGAACTGGCTGGTGAGCTTGAACTGCTGACCTTGTGGTTCAACCCGACTTTGCAGTCCAGAGCATTAAGCCACAGTGCCATACTAGGCAGGACTCCAGAAACCCTTCATAGGGTTGCTATGAGTTGGAATCGACTTGATGGCACTAACAACAACATTCACAACAGTCAGCATACTCCACAGGAAGCTGTGATAGTATCGAGGAAGACCAGGATGAGGGTCCATTAGGACTGTGGCAGCCCCACCCCCATCCAGACAAGTCTACTGCAAATTGCTACAAAAGTTGCATGCTGTGAAGTCTGTGCTTAACAAACACTCTACAAACCTCACAGTATACTTCCTAAGTCAGGTCTCTAAAGCCAACAACACAGACCTCTTGGAGAGTCAGTTCAGGTCTGTCTACTCCTCCTTTCAGGTAGGGCCAAGGATTGCTGGCTGAAGCTATTCAGTACTAGGAAGCAGGTACCTAATGTGGATAGTACACCTACATCCTGCATGTTACAAGGAGGGCTTTAGCAGACCTTGCTGGAGCCCCATTTGGAGTGTGACAGCCCCCCTCCCCCTGACCCAGACACTGCCGGTGGCAAAGCTGCAGTGAATTATTGCAGGAGGGCCTTGAACAGGAGTCCACTCCCAAAGTCAGCATGTTACAGGACTCCCTGTGTAGCTCATAGTGCTGTCCTTTGAAACCAACAGAACACAATTCCCTGGGGGTCACTTAGGGTTGTTGTTGTTGTTGTTGTTGTTGTTAAGTGCCATTAAGTCAGCTCTGACCCATATAGGGTTTCCAAGAAGTGGTTGGTGAGCTTGAACAGTGGCCCTTATAATCCAAATTGACCTTACAGTCCAGCATATTAGCCCATAGCACCATGTTGTCATTCAGTTGGCATTGAAGACAGCTGACCAAGGCGGCTACGTCCTAAGAAGCAGAAGTCTTGAATGGAAGTTGCACTAACAACCAACAAAATACGGGGGTGGAGTAAGGGGAATCTGATAATCACAAGGCAGACAGCTAAGGGAATTTCACTAGAGCATGGCACTCTCCTTCCCTATCTGACGGTTGGTTGTTAGACTGTTGGAAACAGAAGGCCCCACAGTGGAGTGTTCTTCCATAACCAAAACACCTCCCTGGGTACCCCATAATTCAGGCCTCTGAAACCAGCAGGACAAGCTTCCCTGCAGACCAGTTTGGGTCATGAGGACTGGTGGCCAGGGTTGCTGTGTGCAAGGAAGCAGGCATCTTGAGTGGAGACGACTCTCAGAGCCAACATACTATGAGACTGGATCCAATCAATTGAGGCAGAGATCCCTGGGGGCCTGCTCAGATTGGCTACCCACCCCCTGTCCCCCAGTAACTGTTGACTGTGGGACTGATTCAGACTCATACAGAAGGTTCCATAGAGTCAGGAGGGTGGGGAGGCACCTAAGTCTCTCATTCTCCACAAGGCTGCTGGGGCTCTGAAGCCAACAAGACAGACTACTCAGAGATCCTTGTAGGAAGTACCAGCCCCTCTTCCTCCTGAAATGAAGGAAGGTCTGTTGTGCTTCCCTTGAATGCCAGATCAGATCTAAGCGGAGCAGAGAGGGAAAACTTAGGTAAAACTAGAGGACAACACCCAGCCCTAAAGGGGGCTCACTGGATGTGGGTTTTAGACTGAAAACAGGATGGCAGACACTGAAACAGGAAGAACATAAAAACCAGAGCATAGACTGTACCCTCCCAGTGGAGACATTGATTAGTTCATGGTCTCTCCTCTGAATGGCCATGTCCACAGGAGGCTACATTGACCACAATATTTTCTCGAGTGTATTTGGGAAAGATTTAAAATGGAAAAATGAGATCGGAAACTATTGAATCCCAATTAAACCAGAGAGGGAGAAGGAGCTATCACAGAGAGGGAGAGAAATGGTAGGCACAGGATGAAGGTTCTGCTCACCGAAGAGTTTCTTACATAAAGTAGTACAAGCAAAACCAGCAAAACCGGGGAAGACTAAGAAAATTGACACCCTCAGAAATTCCAATGCTCCAACAACAACAAAACCACAAGAGCAGAGAAACAGTGGCCATCCAAGTGAAAATAAAAGCGAGTGAAGGCATATTGAAAGATGACCAATTAATGGGAAAAAAGGAAGACTATAATACAATAACACTAAGCATAATTATAGGGCGAAGGGAAAACAAACAGCTAAAAGGAAAAGAAAACAAGGCAGGACAAAATAAGAATCTAAAAAACAAAAGTATTGCAACTGAAAGGAATAATAGTTGAAATGCGAAACATAATAGAACATTTATCAACAAATTAAATGAGACAAAAGAAAAAGAATCAGTGAGTTAGAGGATAATATATAGACTCCTGGTATGGCACTGTAGCATAAGCACTGGACTGCTAACCACAAAGTCAGCAGTTAAAATCCACCACCCTCTCCTTGGAAATCCTATACAGGGTCACTATGAGTTGGAACCGACTCAACAGTACTTAACATAGTTAATTGCCAATCTTACGGTTCAGACCTGTTGTTATTGCTGTTGTCAAGCGCTGTTGAGTTGATTCCAACCCATAGCAACCCTATATAGGGTGTCCAAGGAGCAGCTGGTGAGCTTGAACCGCTGACCTTGCAGTTCAAACAGCTTTGCAGTCTGGTGCATTAATCCACAGCACCACATAGATAGATAAGTAGAAAGTATCTCAGTGGCTCCATATTATAAGCTCTAGACTGGAGCCACAAGATCCATGATCCAAGCTCACCAGCCAAACCATTGGAGTAAGATGAAGCTTTCTGCACCCACAAAGATTGAAACAAAAGGCCTCGAAAGCCCTATATAGGGTCGCTATGAATGGGAACCAACTTGACAGCACTTAATAACAACATGTTGTTGTTGTTGTTAGATGCCATCAAGTTGGTACCAATTCATAGCAACCCTATGCACAACAGAACAAAACACTGTCCGGTCCTATGCCAACCTCACAATCATTGCTACTGATTGATTGAGTCCATTGCTGCTGCCATTGTTCCAAGCCATCTCATTGGGGGTCTTCCTCTTTTTCTCCAATCCTCCATTTTATCAAACATGTTATCTTTCACCATGGACGGGTCCCTCCTGACAATATGTCCAAAGTATGAGAGACGAAGTCTGGCCATCCTGGCCTCCAAGGAGCACTCTGGCTGTACTTCTTCCAACACATATTGGCTTGCTTTTTCAGCAGTACATGGCAGTTTTAATATTCTCCTCCAACAGCATAGCTCAAAAGCATCAATTCTTCTATGGTCTTCCTTATTTACTGTCCGACTTTAACATGTATATGAGGTTATTGAAAATACCATGGCTTGTGTCAGGTGCACCTTTGTACTCATACTGACATCTTTGCTCTTCAATGGTATAAAGAGGTTGTGTGCAGCAGATTTGCCTAATGTAATACGTTGTTTGATTTCTTGACTGCTCCTTCCATGAGTGTTGGTGGTTGATATGAGCAAAATGAAGTCATTGACAACTTCAGTCTTTTCTCCATTTATCATGATGTTGTTTATTGGAATACACAGAGTCACTGTGCCAAAAAGAAATGGTCTATGTTCAACCCTTTCAAGAGCTAACATGATGGTCAAGAGCCAATGATACTGAAGGAAGGAGTCCAAGGTACATTGAAGGCATTGGCAAAGACAAAGGCTTTGGGAATTGATGGAACACAAATTGAAATCTTTCAACAAGCTGACGAAGCACTGGAGGCACTCACTTATTTATACCAAGAAATTTGGAAGACAACTACCTGGCCAATTGACTGGAAAAGATCCTTATCTGTGCCCATTTCAAAGAAAGGTGACCCAATGGAATGTGTAAATCACCAGACAGTATCCCATGCAAGCAAAATTTTGCTAAAGATAATTTAAAAGCTGCTGCAACTATATATACATTATATATATACAGGGTGGCTATGAACCAGAACCAACTCAATGGCACTTAACAGCATGGTCACCCTGCATATATTGTTTTTGTTAAGTGCTGTTGAGTCAGTTCTGACTCATAACAACCCTGTAAGGGTTTCCAAGGAGCAGCTGGTGAGCTTGAACCACTGACCCTGTGGTTCAAACTGACTTTGCAGTCCAGTGCATTTACCCATAGGGCTACAACAGGACTCTCTCTCCAAGAAAAATTGAAAGTCATCAAAAATGAAATGGAATGCATAAAGATAGATATCCTAAGCATTAGAGGTCTGAAATTTATTAATATTGGCCATTTTGAGTCAGATAATCATATGGTTACTACTTCAGGGATGACAAGTTAAAGAGGAATGGAACTGCATAATCAAAAAGACCATTTCAAGATCTATCTTAAAGTACAATGCTGTCTGTGATATGACACTATCTATATGCCTACAACAAAGACCAGTTAATAGCACTATTACTCAAATTTACACATCAACCACTAAAGCTAGTAATGAAGTAATTGAAGAATTCTACCAATTTCTCCAATTTGAAAGTGATCAAACATACAATCAAGATGCATTGATAATTACCTAGTACATGGAATGCAAAAGTTCACACAAAGAGGAAAGATAAATAGTTAGAAAATATGGCTTTGGTGTTGATAACAATGCTGGAGATTGCAAGATAGGATTTGGCAAGACCAATGACAATTCATTAAAAATACCTGTTTTTAAACAACATAAAAGGTGACCATCCTCACCAGATGAAATATATCAGAATCAAATTGACTACATATGTGGGAAAGAATTCAGGAAATGGTGGTAATGTGCCGTGGAGTTGGTTCCGACTCATAGCGACCCTGTATAGGATTTCCAAGGCTGTAAATCTTGATGGGAGCAGAAAGCCACATCTTTCTCCCATGGAACCACTGGTGGTTTCGAACTGTTAGCCTTGAGGTTAGCAGCCCAGCTCATAACCACTACGCTACCAGAGCTTCTTGGAAAAGCGCCATAGCATCAGTCAAAATAAGACCACAGCAGGCTGTCCTGGAACAGATCATCAGTTGCTCATATGCAAATTCAGTTTGAAGCTGAAGAAAGTTAAAACAAGTACTATGAGAGCCAAAATATGACTTTAAATATATCCCACCTGAATTTAGAGGCCTTGTCAAGAACAGATTTGATGCTTTAGACACTAATAACTGAAGACCAGAGGAGTAGCAGGATGACATCAAGAACATCATACATAAAGAAAACAATAGGTCATTAAAAAGACAGGCCAGAAAGAAACACCAAAATGGAAGTCAGAAGAGACTCTGAAACTTACTCTTGAATGCAGAGAAGCTAAAGCAACGGAAAGAAATGAGGAAATTCAAGAGCTGAATAGAACATTTTAAAGGATAGCTTGATAAGATAAAGACAAGTATTATAATGAAATGCGTAAAAACCTGAAATTAGAAAATCAACAAAAGGGAAGAACACCCTAAGCATTTCTCAAGATGAAGGAACTGAAGAAAAGATCCAAGCTTCAACTTGCAATGTTGAAGGATTCTAGAGCAAATGATTGAATGATGCATAACGCATCAAAAGAAATGGGAAAAAATTCACAGAGTCGTTGTTTCAAAAAGCATTGGTTGATGCTCAGCCATTTCAAGAGGTAGCATCTGACCAAGACCCAATGGTACTAAAGGAAGAAGTCCAGCAGGACTGAAGGCATTGGTGAAAAGCATGGCTCCAGGAATCAATGGGATACAAATTGAAATATGTCAGTCAACAAACTGATGCAGTACTGAAGGTTCTCACTCATCTATGTCAAGAAATTTGGAAGACAGCTACCTCACCAACTGATTGTTGCATATTTGCGCCCATTCCAAAGGTGACTCA
>NW_006408578.1:2237504-2238829 GCF_000296735.1 Chrysochloris asiatica | reverse complement strand
TTGCTTGCTGGAAGCAAAGAACACTTAAAATACTTACTGATGAAGATCAAAGAATACAGCCATCAGTATGGATTACACCTCAATGTAAAGAAAAAAATAATCTCACACCTGGACCAATAAATAACATCATGATAAAAGATTGAAGTTGTAAAAGACTTCATTTTGCTTAGATCCACAATCAATACTCACGGAAGCAGTAGTCAGGAAATCAAAGGATATATTGCATTAGGCAAATCTGCTGCACAAGACCTTTTTAAAATACTAAAGGGCAAAGATACCAGTTTGAGGACTGAAGTGAGCCTGACTCAAGCCCTGGTATTTTCAACTGCCTCATAGAAGAAGTGATGCATGTGAATTACAGTGTTGGTGAATAATATTGAAAGTACCATGACCTGACAGAAGAACCAACAAAGGTGTGTTAGAAGAAGTACAGTCAGAATGCTCCTCAGAAGTCAGGATGATGCAATGCATCTTCCATACTTTGGACATGTTATCAAGAGAGACCAGTCCCTGGAAAAGGACATCATACTTGGAAAAGCAGAGGGCCAGAGCAAAAGAAGAAGACCCCCAATGAGATGGATTCACACAATGGCAGTAGCAATGGACTCAAACATAGCAAAAATTATGAGGATGATTTAGAAAGAGGCAGTGTTTCATTCTGTTGTGCATAGGATCTCTGTGAGTTGGAGCCAATACAATACCACCAAATAACAGCATAGTTAAAATTGCAGATGTTGAAAAGCAGCAAGAACAGAGGCTCAAGAAGACTGAGTACAGTTTAATGGAATTATGGGAGAACAACAAGAAAATAAATATAACCATCAAGGGAATTCCAGAAAGAGACGATAGAGAGGCAGAAAAACATCTGAACAAATAATTACAGAAAATTTCTCCAATGTAATAAAGGACATGCATCTATAAATTCAAAAAACTCAAAAGACATTGAAACTCTATTTCTTGGTACAAGTTATTAAGCACAATGTTTAGAATTGGTTGGACATAGGAACATAAATAGAGACAATTTGCTGCATATTCAATACATGCATGTGTTAATGGACATAAACTCAACATCTGGCACACAGCAGGCATCCCATATATTTTTCTCTAAATGAATGAATTAATAAAGAAAATGGCAGAGAAAATCCTATTTAAAATGAAGTCAAATAAATCCAAAAAGTATTTAGTATTGGCTCTGTACGATCAACGTAGTGGTTACGAATCGGACTGCGAACCTTAAGGTCAGCGGTTCGAAACTATCAGCCGCTCCGCGGGAGAAAGATGAGGCTTTCTACTCCCGTAAAGATTTACACCCTCGGAAACCCTGT
>NW_006408578.1:2230843-2236671 GCF_000296735.1 Chrysochloris asiatica | reverse complement strand
TCAAGTCCTCTTCACTTTTAAGCAAGCAAGGTTATGTCATCTGTATATTACAGGTTGTTAATGAATCTTCCTCCAGTCCTGATCCATATTCTCCATGTAGTCCAGCTTCCTGAATTATTTGCTCAGCATAGAGTTTGAATAAGTATGATGACAGAACACAACACTGACACACATCTTTCCTGTTTTAAAACCATGCAGTATGCCCTTGTTCTGTTCAGATGACTTCTACTTGGTCTATGTATAGATTACACATGAGCACAATTCAATGTTCTGGAGTTCCCATTATTCACAATACTATTCATAATTTGTTACAATTCACACAATCAAATACCTAGGCACACTCAGGAAAACATTGCTAAGTGTTTGGTCTCCTCTGCTTTCAGCTAAGATCTGTTTGATAATCAGGAATGATTTCCCTCATTTTGCATACTCTCCTGAATCCGGCTTCAATTTCTGACAATTCTCTGCTGGTGGACTGCTGCAACTTTTTTTGAATTCTCTTCAGCAGAAGTTTATTTGCATGTAATATTAATATTGTCAGATAATTTTCTCATTCTGCTGGATGTCCTTTCTTTGGAGTGGGCACAAATGTGGATCACTTTCAGTTAGTTGGCCAGGTTGCTGTCTTCTAAATTTCTTGGCTTCCAGTGCTGCATCAGTTTGTTGAAACAATTCTATTGGTGTTCTGTCAATGACTTTAGCCATAAGTCAGTAATTCCAACAAGTTTGTCTCCCAAACAACTGCGACAAAAAAAAGAGAAAGAATACTTCCAAGAGGCCTATATAAACATCAACAATATAAAATAGTGACACTGCTGACAATTCAGCAACCAAAATATATGTCAGGAGAACTGGAAACACTTATAAAATGTATGATTCTGGTACAAGTCACTTTATACATCTTAAAAATTCCATAAAATCTGGGGGCATCACTAGATTTGATTACTTTGAAAACTTTACAATATACAAATTCAAGTTTCTTTCACAGTTGCATTGTTGTTGTTGCTAAGTGCCGGAGAGTTTGTTCTGAATCATAGCAACCCTGTATAGGAGCAGCTGGTGAGCCTGAATCGCCGACCTTGTGGTTCAAACGAAACTTGCAGTCCAGCACATTAACCTACAGTGCCACAACCAGGACACCACAGTTGCATTAATCACCTTGAAAACAGTGAACTTTGTCTTTATGACTCACCTTAAGAATGTGTCCTTGGGAGACACAAATGGTTAAATGTTTGACTATTAGTAACCAAAAGGTTGGCAGTGCGAACCTACCCAAAGGTACCTCAGAAGACCAATCTGGCAATTTACTTCTGAAAGGACACAGCCTAGAGGAAAATCCTAGAAAGTACAGTTCTACTCTGCACATGTGTTCACCATGAGTCAAAATCAACTTGACAGCAAACAGCCAAACAATACACTTTGGTTAACAAAGCAGGTAATAGCAGTGATCTATTTCAGTGGAACCATGTGTTAAACAGAGGATGATCCATGAAGGGTAAGCATAAACGTTTCTTTAGTTTTATTTTTCCTACCCCTTTACACCTTTTTTTGTGGGGGTAATGATTTCACTCTTCTGGGTGAAAATTCAAGCCATTTTCATGACTTTTCTGGCTCTCTTAGACAATAAACACCTATAGCCATAAGCCAGGAGTTCTGATGTGCTGTAGGATAAGCACTGGACTGGTAACCATAAGGTTGGCTATTCAAATCCACCAGTTGCTCCTCAGAAACCCCATACAGGGTCACTGTGAGTCAGAACCTACTTTGTTGTTGTTGTTGTTGTCAGGTGCCATTGAGTCGGAACTGACTCATAGTGACCCCATGCACAGCAGAATGAAACAATGTCCGATCCTGGGCCAACCTCACTACTGCCACCACACTCGATGCCATCAATGATGCCACCTGGCCAATCTATCTCGTTGGGGGTCTTCCTCTTTTTCTCTGACCCTCCATCTTACCCAGCATGACATCCTTCTCCAGCGATTGTTCCCTCCTGACAATATGTCCAAAGTATGAGAAACAGAGCTTAGCCATCCTGGCCTCTAAGGAGCACTCTGGCTGCACTTCTTCCAAAACAGATCTGTTGGTTCTTTTGGCAGTCCATGGCAGTTTTAGTATTCTTCTCCAACACCACAACTCAAAGGCATCAATTCTTCTTCCATCTTCCAGCTTTCACATCCATACGAGGTTATTGAAAATATTATGGCTTGGGGTCAGGCGCACCTTAGTCCTCAAGCTGACATCTTTGCTCTTCAACAATTTAAAAAGTTCACTTAATGTTAACATATTCATAAGCCAGGTACTAGTTCCTTGTACCTTTCCCTGTGGAAGACACTTAACTAACGCAGCTGTCCCTTGAAGTCTTTTCTTACCTTGGGGAGGTTGATATCAGATACTCAGATGTCTTAATTTAAAATATTCCTTATAAAATCACATCTGGCTTAACCTCAGCTTCATTGAAGGGACTCTGGAAAAGGGGTACAGATGTTACAAGTTTTCAGATATTTTCTTTCAAAATTTGCATTTTGTTGTCCTGGTTCACATCTCA
Source organism: Chrysochloris asiatica (assembly GCF_000296735.1). NCBI lineage: Eukaryota > Metazoa > Chordata > Mammalia > Afrosoricida > Chrysochloridae > Chrysochloris > Chrysochloris asiatica. Next base: position 2,234,123 of record NW_006408578.1, on the reverse strand, counting down.
CTGCTAGTTGACATCTATTATATCTTACTGACTCCATTCCAACTTCTGATTTCTAACATTTGGTTACATTAGAAACTTTCCACATAGAATATTGAAAATTAGGGAAGGGGGTTATGTTTTTAATGGGCTACTCATTCACCAAGTATTTGAAATAGCTTTCTTTTTGTTCCTTTCTTGCCTTTTTATTAAACTATATTTAGAAACATTTGGACTTTTTGATGAGATGTTTCCAATTTAAGTCCCAGTTTTTGAGATTGTGTAAGTAATCAAAAGTTGGAAAAATAATTACAGTACACCAGAAGAACCCTGTTGTTGTTTTTGGAGTCCTGGTTTGCTGTGGGTTAATGCACTGGACTGCAAAGTAGGTTTGAACCTCAAGGTCGGTAGTTTAAGCTCACCAGTTGCTCCTCGGAAACCCTATACAGGGTCACTATGGGTCAGAACCAACTTGATGGCACTTAACAACAACAACAATCATTACTTATATGCAATCTGACTGTACTTGGAATTTTATATCAGACATTCTGGATACAAATATATATTTAGAAACTGAACTTTTCTGTACCTCAAAAAAAGAAGCTACTTAGGCCTCTGAATTCAGTTTCTCCATAACCAACAAAGAGGTCAATGAACTATATTCTGAGAATCAATAATGTAGTAGCTACCCATATTGTGAAAAGCTCACATCTTATATAATGGAATATGAACAACAGAAAAATGCAATTCATACCAGAGAATATGTGTTGGTTTTACAACATGTGTAAAATTTCTTTAATATTAATTGCTCTTCCCTTACCTTAGTAATTTGCTTCTAACAAATAGGATGCGGAAGAAATGATGTCTGACCTCTGAGATGAGGCCATAAAAGTTATGGCGGCTTCTTTGCTCTCTCTCTCTCTGGCTTTCTGGTGGAAGCCAGCTGCCATGTTGCAAGATCACTCAAGCAGTCCTCCTAAGAATTCTACATAGTGAGAAACTGAAGCCTCTTGCCAACAGCCAGCAAGGAACCGAGGCCTCCTGCCAACAGCCACATGAGAGTGAGCCACCTGGGAAGCAAGGCCTGCAATCCCAGTAACGCCTTCAAAGGACTCAGTGGATTGCATGACCATAACTTCATGAGAGACTCAGAGCCAAAACTACCCATCACCCATCCCCATATATAGCAGGTATGTTGTTGTTGTTAAGTGTCGTCGAGTCGGTTCTGACCCATAGCGACCCTGAACAGGGTTTCTGAGGCTGTAAATCTTTAGGGGAGTATAAAACCTCATCTTTCTCCTGTGGAGCAGCTGGTAGTTTCAAACTGCTGACCTTGTGGTTCGCAGCCCGATTCGTAACCACTACGCTACCAGAGCTATATATCCCCATGTATACCTGACCCAGAGAGTTGGTTATTTCAACTCAGTACGTGTTGGAGTAATTTGTGTTGTAGCAATAGATAACAACTTTGGAACTGATCCAGCAATCTATTCTATTATGAGAATCAATAATACTCATAAAATCAATGATTAAAAAAATACAACAACAAAACTTCATTTTGGGGATTAAAAAACATCATTTCTGGATTTTTATCATTGGAGTTCTACTTAAGAAACAATTCCTGAATCCAGTCCCTTTAAATCAATCTTGTTCTAATTATCCTGTGCCATTAAGTTGGATCCAACTCATAGCAATCCTGTATATGGTTTCCAAGAGCAGCTGGCGAGTTTGCATTGCTGGCCTTGCAGTTAGCAGTCCAGTGCTTATCCTACAAGGCTCCATACCAGGACTCCCATTCATGATGCTATTGATGCTATTAACAACTATTGAGTCTGTTCTGACTCAGAGATTCTGTATAGGGTTTCCAAGAAGAAGCCATTGGGATTGAACCACCGACCTTTTGGTTAGCAGACCAGTGCTTATCCTGTAAACACTGTGTATATACAACAAATTCACATGCTACAATTATTTGTAAATGCGTGATTGAAGCACAGATTTTTCTTACTCGAAACCACATCAACTTGCTCACTTTGAACACATCATCAGGAAAGACTAATTGCTAGCAAAGCACATCGTGTTTGGCAAAATAGAATGAGGATGAGGGAAACCCTTTGTGGGGTGGGATGACACAGTAGCCACAACAGTGAATTCAAATGTACCAACAGTCCTGAGATGGTGCAGGACCCGGAAGCATTCCAATCTGCTCTGCGTATGGCTGCCATGAGTCAAAGCTTAGTCAACAGATAGCAGGAAATAACAACAGTTGTCTGTACTAAGCACACAGCTGTTGCTAAAGAACTTCTTCACATTGTATCTAACGTTAGTTCTAGGTGTTTTCCATACTGGCTCCTCAACATGAGGGCATCCATTTACTTTTTGTTTGTTTAAGAATTCATTTCTAAAAAGGAAAGCAGGTGTAGGTCTACTCTAAAGAAGATACTTTATTTGTGAGAATGAGCAAAGAATGTCCCTTGAAGATACTACGTATGTCATGCTTGTGTGGTAAAGATAATAACAAAACAATATATGAGGGGGCTTCAAAATATTCTTAGAAAATTTCCATTATTTTTAATCCCATTTTTTCCCCCACAAGCTTTTCAAAGCATGCTCATGTATGTGGGGAGTTTACAATTACATGTATTTATCTGTTCATGCATAACCAACTGTCTGTCATTGGAGGCTTAGGTGTTGCTACCATGCTGAACAGGTTTATTCAGCGCTTCCAGACTAAGTGAGACAGAAAAAAGGGCTAGCAATGTACTTGGAGAAATCAGCCAATAAAAATCCTATGGGTATCCAGTAGGGAAAAACAAAAACAAAAAATGGCAGTCTAATTGGCTAATACAAGAAAAAGCAAGTTTTTCGCAGGGGAACCATCAACGCAAGTAATCAAGTCCTTTCAGGACAAACCTCCTCCCAAGACTGAAACTCAAAGGGAATACTCAAGCAGGCATGTCAGCTTGCTGGTGACCATGTTGGTCTACTGGTGAGAGGAAGTGGGGGAAAAGCAGCAATGAAGAGTTGGGCTGAGTCCGATCAAGTCACATAGACCCCCATCGACCTGGAGTATGGTGAGAGCTGGTTGGACTGAAGTATGGTGAGACCTGGGGACTCCTAAGCCCAAGGACAATGACATGGCCACAGAGGGCTAGAGCTGAGAGTGAAATGTCCAGTTGATACGAAGTGAGGAGATATGCACAAGGGCACCCAAACTTGCAAATAGTGCCCATTGGACCTAACTTCAATGGCTGGATGTTCAGAACTCGACTTGAGGAAGGAAAAGGGGGGGGGATATATATATATA
>NW_006408578.1:2209979-2230714 GCF_000296735.1 Chrysochloris asiatica | reverse complement strand
ATGTGCCATCGAGTCGTTTCCGACCCATAGCGACCCTGTATAGGGTTTCCGAGGGTGTAAATCTTTTCGGGAGTAGAAAGCCTCATCTTTCTCCCGCGGTGCTGCTGGTAGTTTCGAACCGCTGACCTTAAGGTTCGCAGCCCGATTCGTAACCACTACGCTACCAGAGCTCTTATGGATGTAGTAGCTTAAAATACCAACCAAAAGGGAAAAGAATCTTTAGAGCAAGAATCATTCCCATCCCCTCTGTACACAGGGTTGATATGGTTGGGCAACTTAGACATTGGCTACCTAAAATGTGGGGGCTATAAAGGCATGAAGTGACTGACTTACAAGTTTTCAAGAGGGAGTTTAGATTCAGAGTGTACGGGGGAAGGTAGAATCCCCACTAAGTGGTTTTCATCCTGTCTAGACATCATGTTTGGTAAGGTGGAGGGTCAGAGAAAAAGAGGAAGAACCCCAATGAGGTGGATTGGCCAAGTGGCAGCATTGATGGACTCAGGCATGGCAACAGTAGTGAGGTTGGTCCAGGATGGGGCAGTGTTTCGTTCTGCTGTGCATAGGGTTGCTATGGGTCAGTACTGACTCGATGGCACCTAACAACAACAACAGCCAGGTCTGGTGAAAGGAGAGGGGACAAGATTCTCGTGATTCAATAGTGAGTAATTGTTATCATGACTAATTGTGATTGTCACAACTGTAAAGGTAGCAGTTTTGTAGCAAAAAGGGGTGAGTGGTTCATCTTACAGTCCCAGAACAGAAGACCCTGGGACCATCAAGAGAGAAGAGTGGGAGCAGAGTGTGGGACTCTATCCAGAGAAGTGGCAACACCAGAGATGGAGGTAGAGATGATGACCTGGAGAGACAGAGCAGCTAAGGACTCTAGACTCATGGAGGGAGAGGGAATGTGTGCTGGCGGCCAGGGGGCAAGCTTGCAGGGTGTGTCCTTTGGTTGTTTGAATTATTGTATATTCCTGAGTGCTTTGGTGCACATATAAAAACAAAACAACCACCAGAGGGAATAGAAGCAAATACTGTTGAACGATGATGCATACAGGGGATTGTAATCATTGCAATGAAATGAATATAATAGAATGAGTGTAAAATTGATGCTCCCCCATGTAAACTATCACTCAATTCACAATAAAAACTTAACAAAAATTTTTTTAAATCCTATGGGTTTCAGCGGTCATATCTGCAACTATGCATGGGGATGGTGCAAGACCAGGTAACATTTTGTTCAGTTGTGTGTAGGATCACTATGAGTCTGGGTTAATTCAATGAACGCTAACAATAACAATGACTAATGAAGCCGAGCACCTTTTCTTAACATGACATCACTTTTAAACTCCTGAGCTTTTAAGGGGCAGATTTGAGACAGTACAGGTTCACAGACTATAAATGACTTTCGTAAGAATCCAGATCTTCTAATTAAATCAAGTGAACTTCCCACTTTATCACATGCCTCCTTGTTCATTCATTCGTGGGACAAGTAGTAACTGTCACATAATACATCCCAGGTACTATGCCTGGAGAAACAACCTGGCATGAAGCTACAAAAACTGTCATGTTGACATTACCAGCAAAAGAGAGACCTGATTTCATTCACCTTTGGGTCAGATTGTTCCTATGTTTGGAATAAACAACCTGAGTAGATTCTTCAATTATCTAGGTGTAAAGCAAACACCCACCCATTATTCAGGGCTGAAACGGGATAATAACAACCACTGATATCATTTCTCAAATGAGAATAAAAGGCTTCCCTAATTGTAAATGTTTAGCTGTGGTAAAGTCAAAGCTTTCAACTATTCCACCACCACCCCTTTAAAAAATTTTTTATTTAAAGTTTTTATTGTGAATTATGTGATACTTTACATAGGAGAACATTAGCTTTACATTCATCTTATTGTATATTGTTTCATTGCCATGATTACAATCCCCTCCATGCATCATCAAACAACCAAAAGATATACCCCACAAGCTTGTCCCCTGACCTTCAGCACACAGCCTCTATCCCTCCCTGAGTCCAGAGTCCCCAGCCACGCCATCTTTCTACGTCATCATCTCTGCCTCCGTCTCTGATGTCACTGCTCCTCTGGGTAGGGTCTCACACTCCACTCTTCTACCTTGAGGGTCCCAGGGACCTTCCTCCGCTCCTGGACTGTAACGTCAGCCATTCCCCTCCTTTTGCTACAAAACATCTACCTTTACATTTCCAACCCTCACAGTCAGTCCTGATAGTAATCATTTACTATTGTATAGCACATGAGTGCTATCCCCATCTCCTTTTATCAGCCCTGTCCAGACAGATTGGATACTACTCAGTGGAGATTCTACATTTCTCTGCACCCTCTGGATCTAGGCTCCCTCTTGAAAGCTTGTAAGCCAGTCACTTCTTGCCTTTGTAGTCCCCCCATTTTGGATAGCCAGTGTCCAAATTGCCCATCCCTGTCTACCCTGTGTACCAAGAGGGTGAGAATGATCCTCGCTGTAAAGATTTGTTCCCTCTTTTGAGCTACCATATCCACAGGTGTAGGTCAACCCCTTTTGTTTTTATTTATTATTTTCTTTAGTGATGGAGTGACAGGAATATGCTTTTTCTCTACACGGACCTAGAAGACCCTGGAAGTCATCCAGATGTGGCCCGAACATTGAGTTGAGAGAGAAGTACTCTGAAAGGTAACTGGACAGGCTCTTGGTAGTTTCATTGTTCTAGAATATGGATATCCTGCATGCTGTGTGATTTAAGAACAACTAAAACACATCTAGAGTCCTGGTGTGGCGCTGTGGGTTAATGCGCCAGACTGCAAAGCCGTTTGAACAGCAAGGTCAGTGGTTCAAGCTCACCAGCTGCTCCTCAGAAACCCTACACAGGGTCACTATGGGTTGGAACTGACTCAACAGCACTTAACAACAACAACAATAAAACACACCTTGAGAAATTCATGAATTTAGACTCCTGTGTTTCCAGGTGCTAACCCCCTTGCGGCTATTCCCACTGCTCTACAATATGAAGTGGGAACTCAGGAAGCAACCTCAGGCTGGCCTGAAACAATGAACAATGAATGAAAACAATGATCATATCTCATATTTAAACTCCCTGCATTCCATTCAAGATGACTTTCTCCAGCTTCGAATTGCCTTCTTTCTTCTATATGAAGACATTTTTTTAAATTTTCCCCTACATCACTAGATGCTGTTGTTTAAGTTATGTTCTCATCCTCCTAAGTTCAAGCATCTCAGGGCTCAGTTGTGGACGATTCTCTCCTACAGCCATCTAATCCAATACTGAGACTGTGTAATATATCTCCTGGCTTCACTTTGTCTTTGAACTTGCATATCCAACTGCCTTCTTGATATGGTCACTTGGCTAGCCCAAAACTAAGATTCCAGTTGCCTTTTCATGGACTCAGACCCATGGCAGCCTCATGTATTCCAATGTAGAACTGTGTTCCATAGGGTTTCCAATCATTGATTTTGGGGAAGTAAATTGCCAAACCTTTCTTCTGTGGTACCTCAAAATGAATTCAAACCTCCAACTTTTCAATTAGCAGCCAATATGTCAATTATTTGTACCACCCAAGAATCTTGGCATCTCAAATTAAAGATCTTAAAAGAATCCTTGGTTTGACTCCAAAGTTATTCTTCTGGTCCATGAGTTCTGAATGGCCACTGCGATCCATGATGAAACTCAGCAGAGAAACAGCAAATGTGTGGAAGGACAGCTGGTGTCAGAAATGAAGCAGGTATCAGAAAGTTGGAGTGTGGAAGTATGTCTGGCCTCCTACTCACAAGACACAGCTAAGAGCCTCTGAGATGCAGGAGAGAGTTCTGGAGTGAAGTGGCAGCAGTCACAGGAGAGGCCAACAGCAGAGAAACAGAAGCAGCAGTATGAAGGGCTGGAAACCCGGATACTGGTGGGAGACAGCTGTAGTGGGCTTAACCAATAACAGAGCAAGAGAGTTGAGCACCTTCAGGCAGGAGGCTTGTTGGCAGCATGGGTGCTTCTGGGTACTTGATAACAGAGCTAAAGAGCCATGAGCAGGGCATGGTCAAGACAAGATCAGTTTGAGGGCACAGGCAAGAAGCAGCTGAGAACTGCCTGGGTTGGAAGTTATCCTGAATAAAGAACTGTCTTCCATCCCTGACTTCTCTCCTGTGGCTTCCACGTTGATTCCGATCCTGAGTTGTAGCCTGCTACTTCCCTAACAAACTCTGTAATCATGAGTCTGGTCCATAAGTTCTAGGTGGCCACTGTAATAAATGATCAAACCCAGCAGAGAAGCGGAGGATGTATAGGAAGGACAGCTGGTGATAGAAATGGAGCTGGTGTCAAAAAGCTAGAGTGTGGCAGTGTGTTTGGCCTCCTATTCAAAAGAAACAGCTTTGGATGGATTCTGATTCTCAACCTTTCTCTTGAAGCTAGACGCTTTCAGATGTTAGTAGATTACAAATACATATCTACTGTTTTCCAGTTCTACTGCCACATCATGGCACAAACCACCATCATATATATTGTCCAGCTACTGTGGTCATTTTCATATTGCTGGGCCACTCCACGACTCTTTTTCAGCAGTTAGAGCGATCTTTTAAATAAACCTGGTAAAACATTATGACTTTTGTTTAGTTAATATCACCCACTGTGTTTGGAATAAAATCTAAATTCCACAAGGGGCCCTGAGGGTGCTGTGGGTTAGCCATTGGGCTATTAACCACAAGGTCAGTGGTTCAAATCCACTGCTTCATGGGAGAAAGATGAGGTTGTCTGCTTTCAAAGATTTACAATCTTAGGGTTATAAAACATTGCTCTGAGTCAGAATGGACTTGATGGCAGTGGGTAGGGAGCATGTCTACAAGAGTCTACATAATCTAGCTCCCATTGGCTCCTCCGTGTAATTCCATTGAGTACCATTCTCCCCATCATTACTATCATAGTATCCTCCTACTTCACCTGCATGCCAGAATAGATGTGCAACACTGTCCCAAGAAGGATGGGAGGTCCTGAGCCTATCAAGAGACAAGAGAAACACGGCACAGATTCTGATGAAGTTGACTACAGCTGCTGCACGCGCTTGTTGCAGCATCAAATGAACTGCCCTCTGAGAAACAAGGTGATGCTCTGAGAGGCTGGAGATGCCAAGGAACATCAGAGGAGAGGATGAGGCTGTTGTCATTGTAACAGGGCGCCTACCCACTGTAACATATGAGCACAATATTAATAGAAATGTCATCTTTCCACTTGGTACCAAGCACCTAAGACATGCCAGTTTTGCACCACTGAATCAGAGTGGGGCTCTGTCCTCTGGGTCTTGTCAGCCTAGTAGGAGAACTATCAGATTATTTTCTAATTACTGGTCCTTTGGGTTTTTCCAAATAAAATTTCCAAATGATCAAATTTTATATTTTCCATACTTGTCAACAAAATAAAGACAGTACTACATTCAGAAAAACCAAGGAGGCCATCTTATACTACAGGATGCGCTGGATTTAAAAGTGCCTAAGTTTCCCAGGAGTTTGAACATTTTTACAGAAGGTAATAAAAATCCACATAAGTTGAGATGTGGGCTGATTGGTCTGTGTACATTTTTTTAGTGCTAAATCAGTATTAATAAGGAGCTCTGGTAGCATAGTGTTTACGAATCGGGCTGCAAACCGCAAAGTCAGCAGTTCGAAACTACCAGCTGTTCCGCAGGAGAAAAATGAGGTGTTCTGCTCCCGTAAAGATTTACAGCCTCGGAAACCCTGTACAGGGTCGCTATGAGTCGGAAGCGACTCCACGGCACATAACAACAACAACAAAGTCAATATTATTAACAAAATTATCTTCGCTGTACGTATTTTGTGTTACAACTGGGAGCCTTCAAAGAGAGTACTGGAGATGCCCTTTTTATTACAGTAGCACAAAGGTCATCTTCTGGAGGGTGACTGGGAGGCAGGCATAGGTCAACAGATCACTGTTCCAGGAGGTGAGATGCCAACAAAGCCTATGCTTTCTTTTCCCCTCTCTGTGATCCAAAGGACACATTTCACTACAGCCCTTATTCCCCTCTTCTGGAAAAGTTAAAAATAAAACTTCTTCCTGAGTATTTGTGGCTCTCCCCTACCCCTCTGGGATCAAAACAGTCTGAAAGAAACAAAATACGGCGTTTTCCCTGATACTATTTGGGAGGCAGATTCCAGACTGTCTCCAATACTCTCTCTTCTATATTCCGAAGTGGTTTTAATGGGGTAGCCTTTCCAATCTACAGGCGAGTTCATCATTTCAATACACCAACCATTTGCTAATGATAAGGAGCACAATTAGATTAGTTTTCTGGAGGCGGAAATCAATATCCTGGTGCATGCGGGTCCAATTAGCTATTGCTAATTAGAGCTCTCAGACATTAATCAAATACCATGTATGGGGCTAATCAACCTACGTGGGAAGCAAAAGAATCTGTAGTGTCCCAAGTCTCCCATGGAATTTTCCAATCTGGTTCACCTTGAAATCAGACCAGGAAGCAAATCCCCAATGTAGGGCAGCCTTAACTGAGCTTGGAGACTACGTTCTTTCATAGGTTCCTAGACTTGGGTGCTGCAAATGATTACCACATTGGCTGTTAACTACAAAGGTGGTGTAAATCAGCCTTTCAAAACTCTGTGGAGAACAGTGGTTCTACTTTGCCATAAGGAGAAGTTGAAGTCATTAGTAACTGGTTTTATTGTTGTCATTGTTGCCTTTGATCTGTTTTAGATCTATAGGATAAGCATTGGACTACTAACCACATGGTCAGTGCTTCAAACCCACCAGCCATTCCTCGGAAACCTTATCTATACAGAGTCGCTGTGTTGGAAGCAACCAGACAGCACTTAACAGCAACAATAGAGTGTGTGTGGACAGAGAGGCCATGGTGGCTCAGTGGTAGGGTCCTCACCTTCCATGCAGGAGATCTGGGTTCAATTCCTGGCCAGTGTACCTCCATGCACAGCCACAACCTGTCTTTCAGTGAAGGATTGTGTGTTGTTATGAGGCTGAACAGGTTTCATCAAATCTTCCAGATTAAGATGGATTAGGGAGAAAGGGCTGGTGATTACTTCTGAAAATCAGTCAGTGAAAACCCTATGGCTCACAACAGGATAGTGACACAGTGATGTCATTGAGTTCCATCTGAAGCAAACACAGGCTTCAACCTGCAGCCTGGACACATTTCTGTGGCAGCTGTGGGTGTGTGGCAGCTACAGGCTAGACCTAGAGAGGAGGATCAATATCCTTAGGTAACAATAAATAAAACTAAATACTCACAAACTAATATATTATTCATGAAATAGCTCAATTGTCTATCATGCTACATGCTTGTATCCATACAATTTTTCCTGTGTGCTTAAATAATGAATGTTAGCTTTGCATTTGCTAACACAAATCACTGATGAATCCGTATTCAAATCACACAGTGATTTGTATGAACTATTCGAAATCAGCTCGCCTAACCTCAATTTAGGAGTGCTTTCTGTAATGTCCAATTTTAGGCCTGTTACTGAGCCTTTTAATTTGAGGAGTCTACTTGATAAATCTGGTTGGAATACAGATTCAGTTGATAATGCTAGGCAAATCCCGATATGATATAAGATTTGCAGAATGTATTGAAAATATTTCCAAATGCCTAGGTCTTTAATCCCGATTCTTTAATGCTTCTAAATGTTACCTTGTAAAAACCTATTTATGATCTGCCAAACTCTTTCAATCTCATCTTAATCTCTTTTAAAAAGACATTTTGCTAAAATTCCACAACATGTGTGCACATTGTCATTATGCATACTTTTCTGTCAGAAATGGAAAATCACCGTTAAATGGACTCAAGTCCCAACAGGTTCATGTGAGATTTGAAATTCACAACTTAGACGGATTGATCAGTTCTTAGGACTCCAGAAAAGCACGTTCTTCCCACCATTCTTAGCATTATCAGCTTTAGACCTAAGCAATGAAAGAGAAATGGAATTCAGAGGATTTAACTATAGGCCCGGCTGACCAGTTCTGGAGGAAGGAATAGGATGACCTAGTAGAAACATGCATGAAATAAGATGTGGATTTGAATCCCAACGCACTCTTTACTAGTTGTATGGCCAGGTTAAGTATTCATGTTTGTGATTCTAACACAAGGAGAGCAATGCCCAGGTTTCTAGTGTGGTTTCAAAAGTGACAAGTATGTACTTGGGACAGTGTCTCACTTGTTAAGTGCCATCTAGTTGGTTCCAACTCATAGCAACCCTATATAGGGTTTTCCAAGGAACAGCTGGTGGGCTTGAACCACCGGCCTTATGATTAGCAGTCCGGTGTTTATCTTACAGTGCCATATCAGGACTCCTTGTTGTGGTTGTTGTTAAGTTGTTGTTCGGTGTTCTTGAGTCAATTCTGACTCATAGTGTATAGGGTTTCCAAGGAGTGGCTGATAAGCTTGAACTTCCAACATTGTGGATCCGCGCCTTATCCAGCAGTGCCACACCAGGACTCCTAGAGGTAGACTATCAATGATTTGTCATGGACTCAATTGTGTCCCTGCAAAAATAGCATGGAGCTCACTCCTGACTTTCTCTGGCTTCGCAAAGAGGAAGGACAATCAAACTCAAAAATGGACCATGGCCGATTCCTACCATGTGGTGATCAGACACGCCTTCACCCTAGAGCCTTCTTTGCCCTATAATCCCTCCCATAGCACTGTGCCTAGACAATCCGTTGCAACAGACAACATAGAACTCACAAACAATACTCACAATTGTGGGGTCTACTAGGAAAGTAAAGGAGCTCTGGTAGTGTAGTGGTTACAAGTTGGGCTGCGAACCTCAAGGTCAGAAGTTTGAAACTACTAGCCGTTCTGCAGGAGAAAGATGAGGCTTTCTGCTTCCGTAAAGATTTACAGCCTCGGAAACCCTATGCAGGGTTGCTATGTGTTGGAACCGACGCCACGGCACACCACCACCACCATTAGGGAAGTAAACAAGGTACAAGTCAGGATCAGAAACAGCTCAGGACACAGCAGTTCTCCAGTTAGGAGAACTCAAACCACCAACTTTCTGGTTCAAATTGACTTTGCAGCACAGTGCATTAGCCCATAGCATCACACCAGGACTCCAAAGGTACCATGTTATTGTTGTTGTGTGCCGTGGAGTCCATTCTGACTCATAGAGACCCTGTACAAGGTTTCAGAGGCTGTAAATCTTTATGAGAGCAGAAAGCCTCATCTTTTTCCCACGGAACAGCTGGTAGTTTCGAACTGCTGACCTTGCAGTTCGCAGCCCGATTCGTAACCACTACGCTACCAGAGCTCCTTCAAGGTACCATAATGCCCTCCAAAATATACCAAAAATCCTAACCCCTATGCTAATAGAGTTCTGGTGTGGCACCGTGGGCTAATGCGTCAGACTTGCAGTCATTTGAACTGCAAGGTCGGTGGTTCAAGGTGGTTCAAGCTCACCAACTGCTCCTTGGAAACACCATACAGGGTTGCTAGGGGTGAGAATTGACTCCACTGCACTTAACAACAACATGCTTTTGGTTATGGCTCCATTTGTGAGCGTGTTTTTTTGTTATGTTAATGAGACCATATTAGCGTTGGGTGTCTTTTAAGTCTATCTGTTTTGAGCTATAAAAGAGATTAAATAAGCAAGTGGCAAGCAGATATGAAGGATGAGAGATGCCAAGCCTGCTGAAGACCATCCAGAAACAGAAGCTGAAAAGACACCAGGGCTTTCCTCCAGAGCCAGCAGAGAGGAAAAGTCTTCCCCTAGAACTGGAATTCTGTGGTACCTTGAATTTATTTGATATGACTTTTCTATCTTAGCTCCCACCAAGTGATTGGGGTGTTGTTGTTAAGTGGCGTTGAGTCACTTCTGGGCTATAGCAACCCTATATAGGGTTTCCAAGGTGTGGGTAGTAAGCTTGAACCATCAACCTTGTGGTTCAAACCCACCTTGTAGTCCAGTGAATTTACTCACAGCGCCACACCAGGACTCCTAAAGTCACTGGGTGGGATCATGCAAATAAGGTATACAGGATTCCAAGGCTGGGATTGGTTAGTTTTGGCCATCCAGCTAGATTTAAAAGAGCCATCTCAGAAACAGGAATGGACAATTTTAGGATCATCAGGAAGGAAGAGCATAAGTGGAGTGTGAGATCCCTAATTAGAAAAGGCCCAAAAGCAGAGGCAGTACCATGGAGAGATAGAGCAGTTCTGAGTTCTAGACCCACAGCCTCAGTAAAGCTGTGTGCTGTACCTGGCTTGCAGAACAGGCCCTTTGGGCATTTACAGGCTGGTTAAAAGACTTTCGTAGTACTTGCTGGAGCAGGCAGAGGTCAAAGGGTTACAAGGCTGAGAGGCAGAAGACAAGAGTGAGGTGTGCCTGCAATACAGCAGACCAGAGGCATTTCTGACTGGGGAATTGCTGTGTCCTGCATTAGTTCTGATCCTGAATTGTACCCTGATCACTTCCCTGATAAACACCATAATCATGAGTATTGTTAGGAGTTCTGTGTGGTCACTGCCATGGATTATAGAACCCAGATGTGAAGCAGAGAGCGCTGTGGGAGGGATGGTTGGTGTCAGAAGAGGGGAAAGAAGGTTCTAGGGTGGAGACATGGCTGACCTCCGCTTCCTAGGAATTGGCCTGGGGCTGATTTTGAGTTTGGTTCACTTTCCCCCTTGTGAAGCCAGAGGAAGTCAGACATGGTTTCCACAGAGTTTTTGCACACTTCAAATTTGAACTTCTATCCTCCGAAACAAGGAGCTCTGGTAGCGTAGTGGTTAGGAATCGGGCTGCGAACCGCAAGGTCAATAGTACAAAACTACCAGCTGTTCCGTGGGCGAAAGATGAGGCTTTCTGCTCCCGTAAAGATTTATGCCTCGGAAACCCTGTACAGGGTCGCTATGGGTCAGAATCGACTCGACGGCACTTAACAACAATCCTCCTAAACGGTGAGGAAATAAGTTTCTGTTCATTACAGACACCTATCTGTGGTATTTGTTATAGCAAAACTAGATAACTCAAACGTACATGGTAATTTCCTTCGTTTTGTCCCTTAATTTTGACTCAAATCCTCCACCAACATATTCTGTTATTGATCAATGCCATTGAGTGGGCCCTGTATAGGGATTCGTAGGAGCGGCTGGTGAGTTTAGATCACTGACCTTGCAGTTAGCTGTCCTGAGCTTATCCTACAGCGCCACACCAGGACTCCCTAATGCTCTGTTGTTGTGTAAGTGTCTTCGAGTCAGTCCTGACCCATAGCGACCCTGTATAGGGTTTCTGAGCAGCAGGTGATGAGCTTGACCCGCTGACCTTGCAGTTCAAACAGCTTTGCAGTCTGGTGCATTAACCCACAAAGCCACACCAGGACTTCTCCCTAATGCTCTGGTGGTTATGTGCCGTGGAGTCGGTTCCGACTCATAACGACCCTGTACAGGGTTTCCGAGGCTGTAAATCTTTACAGGAGCAGAACACCTTATCTTTCTCCCGCAGAACAGCTGGTAGTTTCAAACTGCTGATCTTGCGGTTTGCAGCCCGATTCGTAACCACTACGCTACCAGAACTCCTTCCCTAATGCTCTAGAGACCAATAATTACAACTTATGTGTCTTTGTGTCCTCTGCGCCTATGTGGTAGCACATGGTTGACTCTCAATAAGTCCTTACTGAGCCAGAATGAATTGGCAATCAAGTCACAAGAAGAACATTTTGGGGACACAAGACTGTTTCTTTGCCCTCCTTCCCATAAATCAACAAGGGCAGAATCTCCAGAGCAAAGCAGAAATTTCCAGAAATCAGAGGAAATGTTCCAAAAGAGCCAAAGCAAATTCCTTGTATAGATTCTGGCTTTGGAAAGTGTGGTTGTGGGGGGCAGGGATCTCTCACTTCTCTTTGCCTCTTTCTCTTGTAATTTGGGGGTATTCATGCATGGAAAACATAAAGCTGAGAATGGAACATAAATAGGACAGGCACCTAAGATATTTATCATATGAGCAATAAAGTTTGGGGTAGGTTGATGGTGGAAATAAAGAAATAATGTATGGGGCATAGGTGTTAGAGAAAATGGCAAAGCATAAAAAATCTTTTAGATGGGGCCATTATTAATATCTGATATGATGCTTGAGATAAACATATTGAGTGGGAAACACCACAATTAGGTTCCCTGAGTTTACTTCAGGGCTATGCCATGTGCTTTGCTTAATTCATGAGTTGAGAAGATAGCTAAAATATTGTGTGACTACAGTGTGCAGTTGAGAGGCATATCCATCAGCAAGTAGTTGCTGTTGTTAAGTGCCATTGAGTTGATTCTGACTCGTAGTGATGCTGTATAGGGTTTCCAAGGAGCAGCTGGTGGGTTTGAACTGTTTTTATCCTTCAACATCACACCAGGAATCCAACCCATTGGCAAGAGTAGGAGTAAAATATCAGAAGCTTCCTGAAGCAACTGACCTTCGAACAGAGGCATTGGATGTGATTAAGAGCATGTCCTTCTAATTAAAAATCATAGTATCATTTCTTAAACTAAGCAAATCCGTACAATGTAATTTTTCAAGTTGACTACCAACATTTATATTGTTCACATACCATCATGGTGATAAAGACAATTTAAAGACCATCATGAAAGTTAGAAATGTGTTACCTTATCATAAGGCAATTATTTAACGTCTTACAATTTATCATCTTCCCAAGTCCAGCCAAACCCCACTGTGACACTTTAATTGCAGGCACATTGGGAAGAAAAATAACCCACTGAAGAGGTCTCCTCTGTCAAGTTCGACATTGCTGTTGGTCTCAACTGAACTGTTATTTTAATTTTTTTTTTTCACAATGATTCTCAACTTAGTAAATCCTAAGTCTTTATTTACAACCTAAGAATATCTACACTGAATAGTTGGCACCGGCATCATCTTTTTCTGTGTGTTTGGAAATTACATCTCTGTCACTTAGAATCAAATTCCCATTTCTAGAAAGAGTAGACGCTCCCAGATGAGTCAAGGCCTCTCCCAGAGCCCTGAGAAAACGGTAGAAATTCAACCAAGTCACACTGGTGAGCATCTTGCAAGGTCACTTTGCTACAGTGGTTGTTCTGTCTTTATTCAAATGGACATGGGCTCTGCATTCTAGAAGAAAAACAACAGATGCTGATTCACAAGAAAGAGAAAGGATTGAATTTTTTCCTTAAAAATCTGAGCTTCTGGATTCATGGTTGTATCCCAAAATACCCCTGCCTTCTTGAAGGCACCCCTGCCACAAACAAGTCAACTCCAAAGCAGAACCCAAATTTCCTGTAACAACGAAGTGCTGAGACACAAATACTGTACAGCTTGTGTTAAGTTTCAAGTTATTGGGTTAGGTCGGCACAATTGTTTACACATTAAGCAACTTCTCCAGCCTTCACTATTATCCATTATGGTAGACATATGTCATATTAACTATTCAGGCTTGTTTTTCCTTTGTGGACAACAGCACCCCCTTTCCTTTGGGTAAATTATAGCTCTGCCAAACCATACAGTGCTGTGAGTCTTAAGGGGGTTCCTAAAAAGAACCACTATAGAAGAATCCTAGCTATTGTATGTGGACTTTGAGAGGAAGATAATCTCTTGCTTGAATATCACATGGCTTTATGAAGTCTAGAGCTGTCCCTGAAGCCTTGACCATCCTTATCCAACCCTTGACCATTTGAAGGTCAACCAAGAACAGCAGAGGGAAAGCGGATGATGTCTGAGGTCCAAATCACCCTCTGGATTCCAAATCATATGCATCAACAAGAGTCCTTTATAAACTCAGAGCGTCTCTTCTAACATACACAGTGTTTAATCCACAGACCTGGCTTTTAGGCTCCTCAATTTATTGTTCAACACTTCTTTCACAAATAGATTGGGTTGGAGTTTTCTTTTCCCACACCTAAAGCTACAGAAGAGTGGTCTTTTTTCTGTTAGTAATGAAATCACCAAGTTTTATTTCATTTCACCAAAGTAGCCAATGTCCTCCTGGGATGTGTCCCTCTGGAAAGTTCTAATAAAACTTTCTTTGAATTAAAGCCCCAGGCCATTACTTCCCTGATGTGTCTCTAAGTATACTTCTTGATTTTCCCGCCAGTTTCTCCCTTCTAGTCTCTACACTATGGTTTTCATTTTCTTTCTTTCCTTGCTATCTTTTCTTTCAGAGTTTTCCTATTGTTAAGTGCCATTAAGTGGGTTTTGACTCATAGCTACCCTGTATAAGATTCCTGAGGAGTGGCTGGTGAGTTTGAACTGCCGACCTTGTGGTTAGCATCCAGTGCTTATCCTACAGTGTCACACCAGGACTCCTATAGTATGGTTTATTAATAAAGTCCATAGATTATCCACTAATGGGCTCCAAAGGTGTCTCAAAATTTTGAAATGATATGCAAGTTTTTCATGAATATGCATATACAAGGCATTAATTGTTTATTTGCTATGAACCAATTACCACACAACTTAGCAGCTTCAAACAGTAAACATTTATTATTTCACAGTTTCTATGAGTCAGAAATTCAGGCTTGGCTTAGCTGGCTGTCTTTACCTCAAGGTCTCTCACATTACAGCAATCAAGGTGTGGGCCAGATTTTGTCTAAAAGCTCCACTGATTGAAAATCTGCTCCTAAACTCCCTCCCATGGTTGCTGGTGAGATCAGCTTGTCATGGGTTGTTAGGTTGGGATTTCCTTCAGTCCCTTGCCACATGGACCTCTCCACAGGGCAGCTTGCAACATGGCTGCTGACTTTCCAAAGAATGAGCCACCTGGAGGATGAGGAAGGCAAATAGACATTAAAGTCTTTTTGTCGCCTAGTCTAAGTGACATCCCACCACTTTTGCTATATTCTACTGGAGACATGATGTGGTGCTGTAGGATAAGCATTGGGCTGTTAACCTCAAGGCTGGCCATTCAAACCCACCAGCTGCTTCTCAGAAACTCTATACAGGGTTGCTATGAGTCAGAACTGATTCCTCAGCACCTAAAAGCAACATTGGTTAGAAGCAAGCCATTAAGGCTAGTTCAAGGTGTTTGGGTATGGCTAACAAGTTTACATAATTTTGCACCGCTTGTTCTATTATATCCATGGATATATTTACAGCTCATAGAAACAAATATGTAGAAACATCAGTCTCTCAAATCTATATTCGGTCAAGGGAATGGTCCCATTTGCCTATCCATACCTGTCCATCCTTCCTGTCTACCTACATATACACTTTAACATCATCTTTCTGTGTTCCTGTCACAACCATCCAAAGACTAATTTTCACAAAACAAGTCATTGGATATATTCTCAAAAGCCTTTAGCTAGCTTCCTCCTTACAATGGTCATTACATATCCTTTTCTTGAAATATTTATGATACAAAAGCTTCATATTATCACCTTTTCTCCACCACACATGGGAACACACAAACACATGCACACATCGTGCACACACACATAGTCCATGGTCATTTTATGAGCAAGTCAAGTGTGTGTACTTTCCCACAAGACAGTTATTCTCACACATTTCCATTTCAGCAACCCATCCCCCGCTTCAGAGTCACTGAGAGTCCTAAAGCGTTTTGGCTTCTGTTGGTGATATCTGTTCAAATGTCCTGTGTTAGACACGAAAGCTGAGAAATTTAAAAAATCACTGATCCATTCTATTACAAATAATCAGTCTGCTTGATTTTAACATCAATAATATTTTATGAAATTAAAACTATTTTGTTTTTCTAAAACAAACTAAGAAGAGTGGCTTTGTTTTAGATTTTTAGAAATCTCTTTAATGACTAGCTTAATAGAAGACAACTGGATTCTCATAGCTGCCCTCAAACTTTATAACACACTTTGGTTGATGCATTTGAAGAAAATCTGGCCTCACACAGCCCAATTGATATTTCCTTGTAAAAAGGAAGATAAATTATTTCTTCCTATATAGTATCATGCTATAGCAAATACGTTGTTGTTAATTGCCGTCGAGTTGGTTCTGACTCATAGCAATCCAGTATAGGGTTTCTGAGGAGTGGTTGATGAGTTTGAACCACCAACATTGAGGTTCAAACCAACCTTTTGGTTCAGTGCTTATCATACAGTGCCACACATGTATATGATGTTTCGTTACTATACCAAAACTTGAAAATGATAGTTTCTGGCAGGTTATGGAATGAGGAATCTAAAACCATTACAAAAGTGTTGTGTGGGTTTTATTGTTGTTGTTTCAGATTCCATTATATTTAAATCCATTGATCAGTCCTGCAGTTTGAATGGATCTTTTGTTCTTGTCTTCTTTTCATACATCATACATTGGCTATTTGAAAAAGAATATTGATTCACTAAAACACACAGATCTTTCAAATATTGACGGATTTCACTATGAAATTTTTTTAAAATCACATTTGTAAATATCATGACCAATTTCATCCCAAGTCTTTAGGCATTGGGGAGTAGTTAAGTTTCCTGTGAAGAACAGAATTTCTCCAAAATTCCAATTTTCCCTTGAAAAGTCACATCTTAGTTACTTTTAGTTATTTTCCTTGAAGTGACAGACCCACTTTGTCCATTTTTTGAGAAAATATCTTCCAAATAACCCATCTGAATTACTTGGGTAATTTTTCTGCCAGTCTTTTTTTTTTTTTTTTTCCTATTAAAAACAGTGCTCCATGAAAAATACCAAGTGTCTAGTTCAACCCGTGACAAGTGCTTTCCCTGAGACCATTCTACTTTGTCACATAAAATAGCACCCAAATGTGAAGGATGGCAATTTAATGAAATCAATTATTTTTACTGTCTTATCTAAGTCATTTCTGAGAAAGATGGGCTTTTCTTTTTTCTGCAAGTGTGGTGAAGAACACAGTGAGCTCTGTTGCCTTTGAGTATCGTGGCCCTGGTTTGTCCAGATGTCTTACCCATCATTGTGTTTGTATCAGCAAGCAAATGTCAACACTGGAGAATGATGTAAAACATCTCTGTAGTATGATGAAGAGATTTTTGACTTTAAAGTGCCTAGGGGTCTGTAGTAGGTTGAATGGTGCCC
The DNA here is from genome assembly GCF_000296735.1 of Chrysochloris asiatica. NCBI lineage: Eukaryota > Metazoa > Chordata > Mammalia > Afrosoricida > Chrysochloridae > Chrysochloris > Chrysochloris asiatica. The sequence goes on along the minus strand of NW_006408578.1, from coordinate 2,213,701 downwards.
ACCTAAAAGATACATTCTACCAGACTTGTGTCTATGACCTAATTGGAGACAAGGTCTTTACAGATGTAATTAAGGCTCTTGAAATGAGATCATTCTGAGTTAGGGTAAACCCTAAATCCAGCGACAAGTGTTCTGACAAGAGAAGAGAAGGGAGAAGGTATACAGAGAAAGTGAGGCAAGGATGGGGCTGAGATTGAAGGAATGGGTCCGGAATGGCAGGGAATACCAAGGATTGCTGACAACCACAGAGTCCTGGTGTGGCACTGTGGGCTAATGTGTCAGACTGCAAAGTCATTTGAACTGCAAGGTCTGTGGTTCAAGCTCACCAGCTGCTCTTTGGAAACCCTATACAACGCAGTTCACAATCCACTACACTACCAGGGCTTCCTCTCTCTTTAGGTGACTAGAAGTTCAAATACAGAGCACTGGCTCTGGGGAAAGGTCCTTGTCTCCTTTCGGCACCTGTAGACCCAGCATTCCTTGGCGTTCTCTACAAATCTTGGCATCAATCTTCCTTTGGATCTAGGACCTTCAGAGTTCAGGGAGCCCAGGCCCACAGGACACACTCCACTCTTGGCTCTTCTTTCTTGGTAATAGTGGGTCCCTCACTATTGACGTAGATTGTATGTTGCTTTTTAATTCTCCATACTCACTACACTGAAGGAGCTAGATTGGATATGCTATGTACTCACTTTGTTAAACTAGATCTGATGGATGATGAATGGTGCCCTCTAATAAAAGGACTGGCTTAATTTGACACGTTGGAATCATCTAGTATTTCCCAAATGACTCTAATTTGTAAGTTTGCCAGAGAAGCATAGTTAGTTTCTAAACTTAAATAAGTATTTGGAGTCCCTGGTGGTGCAAATGGTTAAAGTGCTCAGTTTATATCCTAAACATTGGAGGTGTGCGTCAGTGCAGAGGTATCTCCAAAGAAAGTCAGCCTGGTGAACATTCCATGTCCAAAAACGCCATTTATTTAAATAAATTTTAACCTTTTGCCAAACTGAACACTTTGGCAAAAGGTTAATATTTATTTTAGTACATTTTACTACAAATAGAAGAATTATACCATTGTTGGTAGTTGTCATTGCTTTGCTTCTGAGTCATGGTGGCCCCCTGTGAGTGTCGGGCAGAACAGCTCCATAGGGTTTTCAAGGCTAGATCTGTCTTCCCAGGCAACTCTCGATGCGTATGAACTACCAGTCTTTACAGTTCACTGCTTAACCATTTGTGCAACCCAAGGACTCCAAAACTAGGCAAATGCTCGTCAAATAAATCATCCCAGATCTGCCATCGATACTTGTTTTAGGGAAAGACTACAGCAGTCATTCCTTACCTGGAATCCCTTCTCTGGGCCAAATTACATCACCAGCAAGTTTACTTTCACACATATATTTCTAAAATTTTTTATTTTTGAACTTTTTATTAAATCATAACTTATAGGCAGAAAAAAAAATGTTGTCATTGTTAAGTGCCATCAAATAGGTTCCCACTCATAGCGACCGTGTGTAGGGTTTCTGAGGAACAACGGGTGGATTTGAACTGCCAGTCTTGTGGTTAACTGTCCAGTGCTGATCCTCTAGTGCCACATCAGGATTCCAGAAAAACATATGTACATAAATCATAAGTGTACAACTTGTGAAAATCTATCACTTGTATAACTAGCACCCTGAAGAAGAAACAGAGCCTCAACAGTTAAGCAGAAGTCCCCTTTTGTTCACTTCCCATCAGTGGTCCAACCTCCCAAGAGTAACTGCTGTCCTGACTTACAACACCTAAGATTAGTTTTGCCTGTTTTGAAATGCTTTGAATGGAACCATGCCATCTGTACTATTTTGTATCTGTCTGCTTTCACTCATTACTTTGTATGAGAGATGTCTCCACATTACTTGTTGTTCTAGATCGTTCATCCTCATTGTTTTATGGGATGTCCTTGTGTGAATGTACCACAATGTATTTAGCCATTCAATTGTAGAAAGCATTCAGAGAGTTTCTAGTGCTTGACGGTAATGAATAGTCTTGGATCCTTTTCGTAATCTTATAGAAGAGGAAACAGAGACTTAGGAGAGATTAAGTCATTTGCGAAATTCACACAAGTAATAACCATACATCTTTTTGACTTCTATATCTACAGATTGCCAGTCACTCCTGTTGGGGATAATTAGAAAAAAAGGAAACTGGGGATTGGGCAAAGAAAAGTGAGGCAAAGCAGATGGCAAAGAAGAATTAGAGGCGTAGCCACGACGCTGTGGGAGAGATAAAGGGATAGGAGGAGAAGGAGTCAGTCCCTAAATTGTCCTCCAGAGTCTGGCGAGCCATAGAAGTAACAGGGGGGTAAATGGGGGGCTAGTAAAATGTTCTTCAGTTAACAGTGTTGGGCTCCAGCTTTGGCAACAAAAAAGTGCCTGCCCAGCTGTGTTAAATAAAATTCACCACAAAAGTGTTTCCATTTAAAATAGCCAAGTACTTTTGTGTCTATGGGACCAAGGCAAGATTCAGGACATAGAAGTCACCAAGTCTAAGCTATAACATTAGAAAAACATTGAGCACTTCCATGAAAGGCTGCGCACATACACACACACACACACACACACACACACACACACATACACACACACACTGACTCTTGGAGTGCATATTTTCTGAAATTCATCTAAATCAATTTGAAAACATCTTATAACTGTGGGGGAAGGCGACCATGGAACGTTTCCACTGAGCAAGAACATAAATGGACATTACTATCCTCCTGCCCACTATAAGCTATTTAAGTCATGAACATGTCTTTCAAATACTTATTTCTGCTGTTATCTTTATTGTTTCATTCTATCAAATGTCTGCAAAAGTATTTATGAGTTTTTATTAGCTCACTACTTTCCATGATTTTTAAAGATTATCTTTACTATAAAAGGTGGCATGTTGAATGGAATATAGTAGGGGTCATGGGTAGGACGTGGGTGGAAAATTTCTGAGCAACTCAGCCTTCCGCTCATTAAAACCTCTGCTTAACCTACTTTGCATATTAGCTTTCTCCCTAAGATTTTGTACAAAGAAAGGGCTCTGGTGCTTAAAAGCGAATTTTCCTTCAAAGAAAACAAACCATGGTCATAAGGTTGAAAGTTCCCCAACAGAAATTCTCCTTTTAGCTGTCAAAGAAACGAGTAAATATGGCAAACCCATTGGAACAAATATTATATATCAAAATAGTGTTAAAAATAACATAGAAGACACAAAGAGTCAATCATAAAAGAAGATACCCAATTGGCCAATAGACATTTGGGAAAGTGTTGACCCCATTAATCATCAGGAAGATGCAAATCAAAACCACAGAACAATTTCATTGCACAGTCTCCAGACAACAACAGGACCAAATTGTTAGGAAGAAAATGGGAAAACTGGAACTTTCGCTGAATGTTGGTGGGTGTGCAAATTGGTTTAACCACATTGGAAAACCTGGCAATATCTACTAAAACTAAAAGTGCACTTATTCTATAACCCAGCAATTACAGATAGATAGATAGATATAAAATACATAAGGAGCTCTGGTAGCGTAGTGGTTATGTATCGGGCTGCTAACCTCAGGGTCATCAGTTCGAAACTAACAGCTGTTCAGTTGGAGAAAGATGAGGCTTTCTGCTCCCGTAAAGATTTATAGCCTCGGAAACCCTGTACAGGGTCGCTATGAGTCGGAACCGACTCCACAGCACATAACAACAACAACA
>NW_006408578.1:2207150-2209769 GCF_000296735.1 Chrysochloris asiatica | reverse complement strand
AAGAGAGAGATATATATAGAGAGAGAGAGAGAGAGAGAGAGAGAGAGAGAGAGAGAGAGAGAGAGTGAGCCCTGGTGTGGAGCCCTGGTGTGGTGCTATAGGTTAATGCACAATGCACTAGACTGCAAAGTTAGTTTGAACCACAAGGTCTGTGGTTCAAGCTCACCAGTCACTCCTCAGAAACCCTATACAGAGTCGCTATGGGCCAAAGCCGACTTGATGGCATTCAACAACAACAACACACACACACATATGTATATAATGGTGGTTATGTGTCGTGGAGTTGGTTCAGACTCATAGTGACCCTGTACAGGGTTTCTGAGTCTGTAAATCTTTACGGGAGCAGAAAACCTCATCCTTCTCCAGTGGAACAGCTGGTAGTTTCGAACTGCTGTCCTTGAGGTTAGCAGCCCTATTCGTAACCACTAAACTACCAAAGAATATACCAAAGGAAATACAAGAATGAGGACTGTACCTGGTAGCATTATTTTTAATAGTCAAAAACAGAAGAAGCCATTACCAATAAGATGGATAACTACGCCTACCATTGATTCAATGTGGACTCACAGCAACCCTATATAGGTTTCCTAGGCTATACATCTTTACAAGAGCAGAAAGCATCATCTTTAGATCTTGGAGCCTCTAGTGCTTGTTGTTAAGTGCCATAGAATTGGCTCCAACCCATAGTGACCCTATATAGAATTTCCAAGGAGCGGTTGGTGAGCTTGAACCACTGACCTTGAGGTTCAAACCAACTTTGCAGTCCAGTGCTTATTCTATGGCACCACACTGGGACTCCTGGAGACCATTTAGCATCTCAGTATTTCTGTTAAGATCTTCATCTTTTCTTTTCCTTCCTTTCTTTTTTTTTTTAAGTTTTATTGTCTACACTCTGAACCAATAAAAATCCACTCACTATTTTCCAAAAAGTCCCATGATAATAGATTCTACCTTAAAATCGGAGGAGAGCACACCTCTCACCCTTGTACCCATGTCCTAAAAAGATTAACTAACAGACTAATTCAACATGTGTGTTTTGAACACTATATGCTCTGGAAATGCACCAATGAATAAGGCAGATGTTATCTTTGCTCTGAAGGAGTTTACTAATAAACAAAGGAAATAAAAACTTAACAGCAGTAATGAAACAAGTCATATGAATGGTTGAATGTGAAACTGATGATATGCCCTATAAACTTCCACTCAATCCACAATAAAAACCTTAAAAAAAAATGAAATTAAACACATAATGATCAATATTCTAGGTATTAATGAGTTGAAATGGACTGTATTGATCATTTTTAATTAGACAATCATTTGGTTTACTATGCCAGGAATGACAACTTGAAGAGGAATGGTGTTGCACTCATCATCAAAAACAGCTGGGATAAGTGATGTAATGTTACTTTGTGATAATTATAATCAATAATATGAAACAAAATGTATATGAATTTTTAAGTGGAAAACTGCTCTGTAAAAATTCATAATAAAAAGTTTAAATACATTAAAAAAAAAAAACCTTAACAGCAATTATTTTCTGTCCTGATGGTGCTGTAGGATAAGCATTGGACTTGTTCCTGTTGTTAAGTGTTGTCAAGTTGATTCCAACTCATTGCTACCCTTACAGAGTTTCCGAGCAGCAGCTGATGGATTTGAACATCCAGCCTTGTGGTTCGCAGTCCAGTGCTGATCCTACATGCCACACCAAGAGTCCAAGCATTGGATTACTGACCTCAGAGAATTGAATGATGCAGACAGCATCAAAAGATGGAAGGTATACACAGAATACTGTACCAAAAATAAATGTTCGATGTTCAGCCATTTCAAGAAACAGCAGATGATCAAGAATCAATGGTACTGAAAGAAGAAAAGGCTGCATTGAAGGCATCAGGAGAAAACAAGACTCCAGGAATTACTGAATACAAATTGAAATCTTTCTGATGCAGCACTAGAAGCAACTACTCATCTATGCCAAGAAATTTAGAAGACAACTACCTGGCCAACTGATTGGAAGAAATCTATATTTGTGCCTATTCCAAAAAAGAGGTGACCTGACAGAATGTGAAATCATTGAGCAATATTATTAATGTCACAGGCAAGAAAGTTTTCCTGAAGATAATTTTAAAAATGGTTGCAACAGGACCTCAACAGTGAACTGCCAGATTCAGGCTAGATTCAAAAGAAGACATAGAACTAGGGATATCATTGCTGACATCAGATGGATCTTGGCTAAGGGTAGTGAATACCAGAAAGCTGTTTACTTGTGCTTTATTGATAATGCAAAAGCTTTTGACTGTGTGGATCACAACAAACTATGGATAACATTGCAATGATTTCCAGAACATATTAATTGTGCTAATGAGGAACCTGTACGCAGACCAAGAGGTAGTTGTTAAAACAGTGCAAAGGGACACTGAATGGTTTAAAATCAGGAAAGGAGTGCACCAGGGTTGTATTATTTCACCGTAATTCTTCAATCTGATTGTTGAGCAAATAATCTGAGAAATTGGACAATATGAAGAAAAATGTGACAACAGGATTGGCAGAAGACTCATTAACAACCTGTGATATGCAGGTAATACAACCTTACCTACTGGAAGCATTGTTGTTGTTGTTGTT
>NW_006408578.1:2201594-2206650 GCF_000296735.1 Chrysochloris asiatica | reverse complement strand
GTATAATATGGTATTTGATTTCTTGACTTTGATTGATTATTGATTGTGGATCCAAGTAAAATGAAATCTTCGACAACTTCAATCTGTTCTCCACTTATCATGATGTTATTTACTGGTTTAGTTGTGAAGCTTTTTGCTTTCTTTACATTGTGGTGCAATCTAGACTGGAGGCTGTAGTCTTTGATCTTCATCAATAAACGCTTCAAGTCCTCTTCACTGTCAGTAAGGAAAGTTGCGTCATCTGCATAGCGCAGGTTGTTAATGAGTCTTCCTCCAATCCTGATGGCACGTTCTTCTCCATATAGTCCAACTTCTCAGATTATTTGCTCATCCTCCAGGTTGAATAACTTCAACTATAATAATAATGGAAACTTCCTGGACAACTCATTCTGCTGTTATTCAGGTCCTGACACAAGTAAGGAACTTGTCAGTACTGGTGGTTACAGCAGCCAAACATAGGAGCTCAGGCCCCAGGAGAGAGAAATATGGGAGTGTGAGAGGAATCAGAGGGAGAGATTGCCTGTTTGCCTGCCACAGCTCTCTAAGCCATCAGCATGCTGAGAATTAAAAGGAAGGGAGGGAAAGATGGAGAGAGCTCAAAATTGATGCTGCCTTCCTTTCTTACATTACCAGAGAAGGAGTCTAATTACAATTCTCCATCTGGTAACCTGACTGGAACATCCTATAACCAGCTGGGCCCCCATCAAGCTAGGATTATTGTGGTTATTATTATTATTTATTGCATTCTGATATTCAAGTATCTAAATTATGTAACTAACCCACTTAAATACCACTGGAATACCATCTCCTGCTATCACAGTTTATCAACTAATTATATACTACCCCAGGCCCAATTATCTCTTTACCATAAAATTCAAAGTCATTAAATTGTTAAAAACACCCTACATCTCTGATTTTTTTTTTTTCCATCTACTTATATAGTAAGCGTCCAGGAAACATAAGTTCCTCTAAAGAGTCACCCACCTGTGGCTCTTGCCCTTATATTGATCTTCTCTCATTGGGAGCATGGATCTTGGTCCTCTAAGGAGCATTAACATGCCACGGTGTACTAGATCTTGGGCTGGACATTAACTCCACTCTACAGTTATGGAGCCTGCAGCTTTGAGACCCCTTCTCCATTCCGAGCACTCATACTTCCACCAACTTCCTCTAGCAGGATCTGTATTTATAATTCATATTTCTTTGGTTTCCTTTCCAGGTCTCTCTGGGCTGGCGCTTAAACAAAACTGCTCCCTACATCAAGCCCAGCATGTCCTTCCTTAATTAATCATTAATAGTCATGATGATAATCATGCACAAATTTTAAAACTGTATTTTGGTTTGCTTTTGTCTTTCATCTTAGGGTCAATTCGTACACTAAAGGAAAACAGAAAATGTGCTCTTCTTTCATTGCTCCAAGGAGTCCTATGGAGGCACAGGTCCAATTTCTACATCCACGGACAGCACAAGCTGAGTTTTATGTTAAGAGTTAACAAAATGTCCAGAAACTCCAGAGTGACAATGTTTTGGCTTTGCCAGCAGAATCCAACCTGTCCTTCCAGTGGCAATGATATGAATTACACTTTGCTTTGAGGAATGTCTCCCGACTTCTACTTTCCTCTACAGCAACTCTCAGTTCTTGTCCTCAAATCAAGCTGAATCTACACACATACCACAGGGATAGAGAACGTCACATAGATGAAGTCAGCAAGCCGACTTTATATCCTTGGTACTCAAAGCATGGTCTTTGGACCATCAGTATCAGTCAGCATTACCTGGGAGTTTATTAGAATGCAGTCTCAGGCCCCACCGGAAACCTACTCTACCATAATCTACGTGCTATCCACATGTGCAGGTGAATTATATGTATGTTACAGCCTGAGAAGCACAATCAATGTCTTCTGCACAGAAATGTCTCAGAGATCACAAATTATGCCAATTGAGGGCCAAACAACCAAACCAGTTGCCACTCAAGTCAATTCTGACTCATGGAAACTGCATGTGGGTCAGAACAGAACTGGACTCCATAGGATCTACAATGACTGATTTTTGTAAAATAAATCACCAAGTCTTTCTTCTGAGATGAGTCTTGGTAGACTTGAACCTCCAACCTTGCAGTTAGCAGCCAAGTGTATAAACTACGTGTGCTACCCAGGGGCTCCCCAGTTAGAAACAAACCCAAACCAAATCAGACCAGTTATCATAGAGTTCATTCCAAATTATGGCAGTTCCATAATTTGTATGTCAAAGCAGAATTGCACTCCATAGGGTTTTCAACGGCTGTTACCTTTTGGAGGCAGATCACCAGGTCTTTGTTCTGAGGCAACTTGGGGTAACCATGAACCTACACCCTTTTGGTTAGCAGCCATGTGCTTAACCATTTGTGTTACTTAGGGACTCCCAGTTAGGACCAAGGAGATCTAATTCCTAGACTTTGATGTTAGTGATCAGGGAAGTATATTCTCACATGGCTGGATTTGAACCTGGAAGTATGAATTTCCTTGTTGTTAGTAGCACTCTTGCAAGTAGAAAAATTGAGCTTGTGTAACAATCAAGTCCACACAGAGGAAGCAGAGGCCGGAGAGAGACAACTAGATCCTCAATGCCATTTCTGAGCCCTTGTAACCAATTGGGATGAAAGCATTGTCTGTAATGCGATGATTCATATGCCTGAGCCATAGACCTCTCTTTTTGCTTAAGCAAATATAAACATGGCTTTCTGTCACTTACAGGCAAAAGAATATTAAATGATTTGGGGTACAACTCCCAAAAGAACCCATCCCCTGCCTACCCACCAAGGCAAGCAGTTTCTTATACACTGAAAGAAAGTCTAAGCCTTTTTCTTTTCTTTAACCTGTTCTTTCCAAACATCTCCCTAGGTTAGACTTTTAAAATATGCACCACCATAGTGGGGGAAAAAACCCACAGGCCAAAGGGTACCAAATTGCTTAAAGGTTTCCTTTCTGCTTTTAATATATTAGATGTGACCTTGCTTCCCCTTCTTCTCTTACAGATGAAAGACTTCTTGGAAATGCCAGGTATGCAGCTGTCATTTGGAAATGACAAGCAGTGCAGAGAAAGTTAATGCTCTCATCGGAAATGCCCATCGTCTCAGTTGGTTAAATGGGTCTCTTTTATTCGCCTGACTGCTTGTTCCTTCCTTCCCCAGATAGATCAGTGAAATGTTCTTGGGATTTAACTGGAGACTGCCCATTGTACAGGCACAGTGAGCTTCCATGTTTTTCCATGGGTTTAGGTTTAATAAAACCAACCAGGATCTGCTACCTGCAAGCTGATAGGGGCAGATCTGTGTGTTACTCTTGGGTTGTTTTCTACTTCTTTGGGAGCAAAGAGATAGAGACACTTGAATAGCCATCAAGGAGAATTTGTTCCCCAAACTGAAGGTTCCAACTCCTTATCTCTAACTTGGTCAACTTGCCAAACTTGCCAACATTTCTCAAATGGTAGCCCAAGAGCTGTGCATCTCAGAACTGCCTCGGGTGTGCATCACAGCAGTGAATTCCATTCCTCTGGACTGTCTGAGAGCCAGTTTTCAATATTTCCAGGGAATTGGAAGACCATTTCTTGTTGAGTAGATTCTAACTCATGGTGGGCTCATAAATGTCAGTGTAGAACTGAACTTCATGGGGGTTTCCTTCTTTAACTGTTTCTCTCTTTAATTCTTTCTTTCTTTTACTGTGTTTTTGTTGAAAGTTTACACTGAAAATTATGTTCCCATTTAACAATTTCTGTGCCTATTGTTCAGTGACATTGGTTACACTTTTCACCAGGCAGCAGATTCTGTTTATTTCTGTTTACTTGTTTCATTCCCAACTATCTAGCTTCCCTGCCCCCTCCCCCACCCCTTACATTCTTGTCTTTTCTTTATGGTAAATGTTGATCATTTGGTCTTATGTAGTTGATTTTTTTAAAGGGCAAAATAGTCATAAGTGATGTTTGTTTATTGTATGAGCTCTCTGTCAAATATTATAATGAAACATGTAAAGACCTGGAGTTAGAAAATCAAAAGGGAAGAACACACACAGCACTTCTCAAGCTGAAAGAACTGAAGAAAAACTCCAAGCCTCAACTTGCAATACTGAAGGATTCTGTGGGTCAAATACTGAATGGTGCAGAAGGCATTCAAAGAAGATGGAAAGAATATACAGAGTCATGGGACCCAAAAGAAATGGACAATGCTCAACCATTTCAAGAGATAACATATGATCAAGAGCCAGTGGTAATAAAGGAAGAAATCCAAGGTTCATTGAAGGCATTAGCAAAGAACAAAGTTTTGGGAATTGGTGGAAAACTGACTGAAATCTTTCAACAAACTGGAGACACTCAATCATCTATGCCAAGAAATTTGGAAGACAGCTACCTGGCCAACTGATTACAAGATATCCATACCTGTGCCCATTCCACAGATAGGTGATGCAATGGAATGCAGACGTCAATGGACACTATTATTAATATCACATGCAAATAAAAGTTTGCTAAAGACTGAAGTTGTCAAAGACTTCATTTTGCTTGAATCTACTATCAACACTCATGGAAGCAGAAGTCAAGAAATTAAATGACATATTTCATTAGACAAATCTGCTTCACAAGACCTCTTTAAAGTGTTCAAAAACAAAAATGTCAGTTTGAAGGTTAAGGTGTGCCTGACCAAAACCATGGTACTTTCAACAGCTTCGTATGCATGTGAAAGTTGGACAGTGAATAAGAAAGTCCATCAAAGGATTGATGCATTTGTGTTCCAGTGTTGGAGAAGAATTTTAGAAGTACTATAGACTGCTAGAAGAACAAACAAGTATACATTGAAGTGCAACCCATACTGAAGACTGTGGTCTTGGATCTTCATCAGTAAGTATTTTAAGTCCTCTTTGCTTTTAACAAACAAGGTTGTATCATCTGCATATCGCAGGTTGTTAATGAGTCTCCCTCTAATCCTGATGCAATGTTCTTCTTCATATTATAGAACTTCTCTGATTATTTGCTCAGCATACAGATTGAATAAGTACGGTGAAAGAATACAATCCTGGCACACTTTAAA
>NW_006408578.1:2174431-2201389 GCF_000296735.1 Chrysochloris asiatica | reverse complement strand
ATCTGGAAAGGGTGTTGGATTTTATCAAATTCTACAGGATTTTCAATGGCTGATTTTCCTGCTTTCCTTCTTTAACTTTTTATTGTGATTTGAGTGAAAATTAACAGACAAGATCATCAGTTTTACATTCAACAAATCATACACTTTGTTTCATCTCAATGATTGCAATCCCCTCCATGCAATAACAGTGACCCCGCTTCCTCCGTGTGCTTCCTCTTTGATTGCCACCCACCTTCCCATCCCTTCTCCACTTTGTCCTTATGTTAATGCTGCCCTTTTGATTTGGAAGGATTCCACAGTGAGCATACCTTACTAGTGTTGTTGTTCCCTCTATATACCTATCTACTGCTTGACTGAGAATTGAGCCATAAGGGAGGGTTCCTTTCCAGACCAGAAGGGTAGTTGAGGGCCATTGTTTCGGGTTCCTCTATTTTTTTCCTGGCCAGTAAACCCTGTCTTTTCAAAAATCTGTTTATTATTAATGATTTTGAGTTTTGTTCCACATTTTCTCCCACTCTATTTGTGACCTTCTAATGTGATCCTTTTCAGAGTCTTTGGAAGTGGTAGCCAGGCACCAACCATCCAGTTCTTCTGGTCTTAGAGTCATGGAGACTGATGTTTATATGTTCCATTCATCCATTGGACTAATTAATTATGGACGATTTTTCCAAAGTAGATCATCAGGCCTTTCTTTTGGATGGACTTGAACCTCTAACCTTTTTGCTAGTAGCTGAGTTAACTGTTTGCACTCCCAGGGATGCCTGGGAGTTAAATAGATGTGCTTAATAAAGGTGTTGTCTGATTCTGTTGAGAAAGCACAACACCATCTCAGAGGCCAGTGTGAAAAGAAATAGTTAACATGATGTGAAAGAAGCTGGCCAGGATTGACAGAGGACAATACAGGGGTCAGTTGATGCAGTTAGCTAATCATGTGGTCTGCAAGATAAGCACTAGACTGCTAACTGCAAGGTCAGTGGTTCTAACCCATCAGCAGCCCCTCAGAAACTTTATACAATATTGCTTTGAGTTGGAACCAACTCAATGATACTTAACAACAACAACAGAGTCCTCAAACCAGATTTGAAATAGAGGTGATCTAAGGAATAGAGTTGTTGGGAACAGTACAAACATGTACCTAGTACCACTTGCAGCAGAGCTGATTACAACTAACAACAACTTCAGGCGTGTGGAAATAGAAATACGTTCTGTAGAGTTTTCTATGACCATTTTCAGAGCTAGATTGCCAGATCTTTCTTCCAAGGTGCCTCTGGATGAACTCGAATCATCAACCTTTCAGTTAGCAACTGAGCATGTTAATATCATTCTTCTTTTTTCCTTAAATACTTGTTGCTATTGTTGTTAAGTGCTGTCAAGTTGACTCTGACTCATAGCCACCCTATGAGGAGCAGCTGGTGGGTTTGAACTGCCAACCTCGTGATTCGCAGTCCAGTGCTGATCCTATAGCACCACACCATGAGTCCAGGTCTAAATACAGTCTCAGAAATTCCTTGGGACTAGTCAGAAATCTATGAGCTTGTTCCTCCACCAACTATTGAACAACACATTCAGGCAGCAATACTATTGCCGTCTCATAAGAGCGAAATCTGTCATAGCTGTCAGAGTCACATGCACAAAGGTGACAATGTTTGCAATTTATCTCCAAGAAGTGGCACCAGGAAAGAATCTCTCACTGCTAACTTCATCATTCATCCAGACTCCACGTTAAATATTTGAGTCTATTCAACGTTCTGAACAATGATGAACAAAGTGGAGCCTACTTTGACAGCAGTAACAAGAAAAAGTATAAATCCTTCTTTACAAGTTTCCAATGGATGCTGAGAGATCCATCCTTCTAGGTCCTGGGAGATACGGTTTTGAAAACTTTGTGATTAGAGTAGACATTCAGGTATAGGGTTTTATTGTCTCTTTGTGTATTCCTGGGAGAAGAATACCTTGTAAATCATTAACATTAGCCACATGAAAAAGTTACTGATTCTTTTAACTGAATCCCCATGAAAGAGAACAGAATATAACGTAAACACATGATCTGAAGTTCTGACATCATTTTCCGACTACTCCCTGTTGAAAACGTCAACTATTGTTCAGACAGTTCATTCCTTCCTGCCATTCACTGTCCCCAAACCACAAGTCAAAATGTGAGCAGAACCATTTAAGAAGTCTCTGAGGATGCAGGTCCTTAATTCCCAACATTTTCCCAGTTCCCACTTCTTTGTTCGTACTTCCTCTGGTTCTTGAATGTATTGGCTCCAGATACTTTACCTCAGAGGATGTGTTTGCTAAACATCATAAAGTTTCCTGAATGTTGATCATTACTGTTGCCTCTCCTTCCCCTCCACTGTCTAACCTAGATCCTCTGCAAGCTCTTTTTTATTTTCAGCATACTTCACTCCTTATCTCTCACAAAGCTAGGCCCTCTATTTCAGTCTTCATACTCTCTATTCTGTGCCTTCTTCCTCAGTAAAAGCTGTGGGCCTGGAAGAGTGAATTGTAAGAGCATTAGCTAGTGCCAGAATACCATCTGTGGAATCTGAAGGTGGGTTGTTGTTTTTTTGCTTTTTGCTTTTTTTAAAATCAGTAGCTTTTAGATATTCAAGCATCTGGCATGGTTGGAGGTAGGTAGTGGTTGTGTACCACCAAGTTGGTTCCTATTCATAGCAACCATGTACAACCAGGAGAAAAGATGGACGTTGTCAAGGACTTCATTCTTCTTGGATCAACCATCAACACTCATGGAAGCAGCAGTCAAGAAATTAAATGACATATTGCATTAGGCAAATCTGCTGCACAAGACCTTTTTAAAGTTTTGAAGAGCAAAGATGTCAGCTTGAGGACTAAGGTGCACCTGATCCAAGCCATGGTATTTTCAATAACCCCAAGTGCACGCAAAAGTTGGACAGTGAATAAGGAAGATCATAGAAGAATTGACACATTTGAGTTATGGTGTTGGAGGAGAATACTGAAAGTACCATAGGCTGCCAAAAGAACAAACAGATCTGTGTTGGCAGAAGTACAGCCAGAGTGCTCCTCAGAAGCCAGGATGGCCAGATTTAGTCTCTCATACTTCAGACATATTACTAGGAGGGACCAGTCACTGGAGAAGGTTATCATGTTTGGTAAAGTGGAGGGTCGAAGAAAAAGAGAAAGACCCCCAATGAGATGGATTGGCACACTGGTGGCAGCGATGGGAAGAGGTCTAGCAACAACTGTGAGGTTGGCTCAGGACCGGGCAGTGTTTCATTCTGCTATGCATAGGGTCGATATGAATTGGTACCAATTTGATGGCACCTAACTACTACTAATTACTAAGTCTGTAAATCTTTATGGGAGCAGAAAGCCTCCCCTTTCTTCTGCAAAGCAACAGGTAGATTAAAACTATTGACCTTGTGGTTAGCAGCCCAGCTCGTAACCCACGACACTATCAAGGCACAGTTAAACTAGAAAATAAGGCATTCATGATTAGATAGTAGAATTCTCACCTTCTTTACTGGGTTCAATCTGGGTTCAAATCCTGGCTAACACACCTTAAGCACAGACACCACTTGTCTGTCAGTGGAGACTTGTGTGCTATTATGATGCCGAACAGGTTTCAGCAGATCGTCACACTCAAATAGGTGAGGAAGAAGACCAGGTGATCTCCTTTTGAAAATCAGCCAAGGAAAACCCTATGGACACAACAATCCAATCTCAAGGCGGACACGGGACAGGGCAAAGTTAGGTTCCGTGGTGCATTGGGTCACCATGAGTCAGGGGTTGACCTGATAGCAGCTAAAAACAATAAGAATAAGAAAAGTACAGAAGTAGCAAAATCCCTCTGAGGTACTGACAACTAGAAAACAGATCTATTTGCTTAAAGAAAAGCAATAGATTTCTGGCAAGACCAGGTTCTGCTAGAGGCATATAAATGGTTCTACATTTTAAACTTCATAGCAGGACAACATGAGAGTGGAATGGAAAGACAAAAATCTACCCCCAAAAGTTGTTTTGGTCTTAAGCCCAAAATCTCTTCAGAAGGTCCCCAGCAGTCCAAAAGGCAAGCAACATGCTTTCATTTATTTTTTTTTTTTGTAAGCCCATAAGTATATTTTAGAGTCCTGGTGTAGTGCTGTGGGGTTAATGCGCTGGACTGAAAAGTCAATTTGAACCACAAGGTAGGAGGTTCAAGCTCACCTACCGCACCTTAGAAACCCTCTACAGGGTCACTATGGGTCAGAACCAACTCGGAGGCACTTAACAACAACAAAAAAGTGTATTTCACCTGCTAGCAGGGCTGTCGGAATTGAATAGGATCATGCTCTGGTAGTATAGTGGTTACGGATTGGGCTGCGAACCTTAAGGTCAGCGGTTTGAAACTACCAGCCTCTCTGCGGGAGAAAGATGAGGCTTTCCACTCCTGTAAATATTTACATCCTTGGAAACCCTGTACAGGGTTGCTATGGGTTGGAACCGACTCCATGGCACTTAACAACAACAACATACCAACATTTAAGTGTTTTTGAAAGACAAGGAATGGTTTCAAAACTGGACTTTTCACAAACTAAAAACAAGAGAACTCTACCCCATAATACTAACAGGAAATTAACTGCATGGATTTGACTTTAGTGACATGGACTAGAAGGTTCTGAGTTGTTGCTGTCCTCATTTAATGGAACTCAATCTCCACCAGTCTGCTGGCTGTATACAAAGGAAATCCTTGTTCAGTGCCATATGGCACCACTGAGTGGAGACCTGGATAATAAGGAGTCAGCACTGTGGAGACACTTGAACTGGTCTCCCGTATTTACTGTCACACCTGGTCTATGTTGTCAACCCGGTCCTCGACTCCACTCACAGTGTGCTCTGGACACCAACGTTGAATGCTCATGACAGTTGTGTGGTTTGATATTATTCTCACTCCAATCTATAGGCAAGTAAGTGAAGGTTTAGTGAATTTAAATCACTTGCCCAATCACAACTAGTAAATGGCAAAGTCTAAGAGTGGTCAGCCTGCTTTGATCTCTGTGATTCTTTTAATTGGCTAAGGGTTGTTGATTACTTTGTGCTGTTAAAAATGTCTCCTTTCAGAATGTTTTTTTCTGTGCCATTCGGCACTCCCAAACTACTTCCATTTGGTCTCTTTCTCTCTCTGCCCTTATTGGAGACTCTCCTCAGACATTTAAGTGAAGCATTTATGTAGAAAATAAACCCAGTGTTTAGTGGATGGAATAGAACAAAGACCCCAGTGATTTTACTTTTGCCTTCTTGTCTGATTTCTTTGCATGTCATAACTGTGTTCCAGTAAGCTAGATGCTGGTCACATCGGTTCTGACATGCCTACCACATATAAGTCTGAGTAGAGCTTTCAGAGGCTGATTTTTCAGCAGTAGATCACCAGGCCTTTCTTCTGAGGTACTCTGCGGAGACTCAGAACTCCAATCTTTCAGTTAGCAGACGAGCACATTAACTGGTCATGCTACCCAACGATTCCAATATCTCTCAAACCTCCCAATAACCCTGTGAGGTAGTTGTTATCATTATCTTCATTTTTGTTGTTGAGGTTGGTATGTGCCATTGAGTCAGTTCTGACTCACAGTGACCCTATATAGGGTTTCCAAGAAGCAGCTGGTGAGCTTGAACCACCAATAGTTCAAACCAACCTTGTAGTCCAGTGCCTGTAAGACCAGGACTCCCCTTCATTTGACAGAGGAGGAAATGAAATTTTGAGACATAAGGCATTTGTCCAAGGTTGTTTGATGAATTAGTGGCAGAGTTAGGATTTGAACCAGTGACTGGGTGATTCATGTTCTTTGTCTTCCACCACTCTCCTCCTCTTTGGCTGTGAGCTTTGGCAAACTAAGCCTGCACCTCTCCCTGACTCCGCTGGCCTGAAAATGACCCCGGTGTGGTGTGTTTGTGCCCCTGGTTCCTCCTGGTCAGTTGCTGGGTGTGTCACGAGGTGTTAAGTCACTTGACAGCTCTGTGGGGAAGCCCAGCGCACATTGCAGCCTCTGCCCAGCAGGCTTGGCAGTTCAGATACACAGCTCACACTTCAGTGACTTAAGCCTCCAGTTAATTGACAACAGACACCACGAGGCTTTGGATCCAAACACTGAACAGGGAGGCAGGGTGTCAGCCAGTAACACCCTGGGATGGCCCCAGATTCCATCTGCTCTGATGAATAAGGGAGGACCAGCTTCACCTCATCCCAGGGTTAGATGAGCTTTGTCAGGCAGATAAGGTAAGTTAAGAGGCCAAAGTCATGCACAGAGGATACATAGGTGGCAGACCCTGTGGTTTCTCAGCTTCTGCTCAAAAAAACCCCAGAGCAGGTTACCCTGGACAAGAGCCACAAGAGTTGTATAGCTAAACTTCAAGTTCACAAAGTCCTCCACACTTGACTCTGAACATGGGGTCCAAGTAAACATAATGAGACTAGCAGTTATGATTCAAATAAGTAGACAGTGGTCAGCTCAAAATATTTATCTTGTGACAAGACCACACCACTTGTGTTGTGATGTTGGGTACCGTAGAGTCGGTTCCAACTCATAGCAACAGCATGTGATAGAAGAGACTGCTCCATAGGGTTTTCTGGACATTAATCTTTACGGGAGCAAACCACTAGATTTTTCTTGCAAGGAGCGCATAAGCAGCCAAACGCATAATCACTGTCCTACTAGAGCAACTTCATACTGCCTTAAGTATTAATAAATTAATACTCTTAATTAAATCTCATTTATGTAAACGTTTAT
The DNA here is from genome assembly GCF_000296735.1 of Chrysochloris asiatica. Classification (NCBI taxonomy): domain Eukaryota; kingdom Metazoa; phylum Chordata; class Mammalia; order Afrosoricida; family Chrysochloridae; genus Chrysochloris; species Chrysochloris asiatica. Next base: position 2,194,643 of record NW_006408578.1, on the reverse strand, counting down.
GAATAATCCAATGCCACGTCATTGTTGCTTTTTTTGTGGCCAGCATAGCATCCTTTCACTATTTTTTTTCAAATTGTGAAAATATAGCAAAATAGTTGTCAGTTCAACAATGCTGACATGTATAATTCAATGACATTGAATGTGCTCTTTATTTTGTGCAATCATCATGATAACTCTGTTTCAAATGATTCCACCACAATTAATAGACACTCAGTGCCCCCAAACATAACAACACTTTTCCCTCCCTCCTACCCCTGGTAACCATTAAGGAGCTTTCTTCTCTATACATTCGTCTCTTTCAGCTATTCATCTAAGTGGGACCATACTGTTTTTGTCCTTTTATGACTGGTTTACTTCCTCATGGATGAGTAGTATACCCACCCCTTATTTACTGGCACGGTTAGGTTCTGGAGACCAGATCATTATGCAAAACTTGGCATTGTGCAAAAATGGAAGTCACAAAAGGGAGGAGGATGGCATCATTATATAACTGCCAAGTTACACCACTATATAACTGCCAAATTATATCACTATATAGCTACCAAACCACTGAGAATTATGGCCCAGCCAACTTGACACATAACCTTCTCCATCAGAGCCATGGTTACTTTTGTCTCTCACTTCGCTGTTGGATATTATGACATATGTTGTTAATTCACAAAATAGGCAGATAGTAGATTTGTTACTATTGTAGTCGGTTTGAAAAGTTGGGTAACAAGATAGTGGATGGGTGAGGGGTAGGTGTATTGCATTGTATAGATACACCACATTTTGTTTATCCATTCATCTATTAATGGGCATTAAGGTTGTTTATCCACCACTCGTCTATCAGTTTGTCATACTGTGGTGGCTTGTGAGTTACTATGATTCTGAAAGCTAAGCCACCGGTATTTTAAATGCCAGCTGGGTCACCCATGGTGGACATGTTTCAGATGAGCTTCCAGACGAAGACAGAATAGGAAGAAGGAGTGACGAACTACTTCTGAATATTTAGTCACTGGAAACCTTATTATGAATAGCAGAAAAACACTGTCAGATAGTGCCGGAAAATGACCCCCTCAGGTTTGAAGGTGCTCAAAATGCGACTTGGGAAGAGCTGCCTCTTCAAAGTAGAGTTGACCGTGATAACATGAATGGAGTAAAGCCCCATTTGCCGATGGGGCACAACTCAAAATGAAGAGAAACAACTGTAAATACCCATGGAAAATCAGAACATGGAATGTACGAAGTATGAACCTGGGAAAACTGGAAATTGTCAAAAATGAAATGAAACACACTCACTCATCTCTGCCAAGAAATTTGGAAGACAACTATCTGGCTGACTGATTGGAAGAGATCTGTATCTGTGCCCATTCCAAAAAGAGGTGACCCAACGGAATGCGGAAATAATCGGACAATCTCTTTGATTTCCCATGCGAGTAAAGTTTTGCTAGAGGTAATACAGAAACGGCTACAAGCATATATTGACAGAGAACTTCCAGAGGTGCAAGCTGGATTCAGAAGAGGCCACGGAATGAGGGATATCATTGCTGATGTCTGATGGATCTTGGCTGAAGGCAGAGTATATCAGAAAGATGTTTACCTGTGCTTTATTGACTATGCAAAGGCTTTGGATTGTGTGGATCATGACAAGCTATGGACAGCATTGTGAAGTGTGAGTATTCTGGAACACTTAATTGTGCTCATGAAGAATCTGTACCTGGACCAAGAGGCAGCAGTTCGAACAGAACATGGGAACACTGAATGGTTTAAAATTAAGAAAGGTGTTGGACAAGGTTGTATTCTTTCACCATACTTATTCAACCAAGAAGCTAGGTTATATGAAGAAAAACGTGGCATCAGGATTGGAGGAAGACTCATTAACAACCTACGATATGCAGATGATACAACCTTGCTTGCTGAAGGTGAAGAGGACTTAAAACATTTACTGATGAAGATCAAAGAGCACAGCCTTCAGTATGGATTACATCTCAGTGTAAAGAAAACAAAAATCCTCACTGCTGGATCAATAAATAACATTCTTATCAAAGGAGAAAAGATTGAAGTTGTCAAAGACTTCATTCTTCTTGGATCAACTATCAACACTCATGGAAGCAGCAGTCAAGAAATCAAATGACGTGTTGCATTAGGCAAATCTGCTGCACAAGACCTTTTTAAAGTTTTGAAGAGCAAAGATGTCAGCTTGAGGACTAAGGTGCGCCTGACCCAAGCCAAGGTAATTTTCAATTACCTCATATGCATGCAAAGGCTGGACAGTGAATAAGGAAGACCATAGAAGAATTGATACTTTTGAGTTATGGTGTTGGAGGAGAATATTGGAAGTACCATGGTCTGCCAAAAGAACCAATAGATGCGTTTTGGAAGAATTGCAGCCAGAGTGCTCCTTGGAGGCCAAGATGGCCAAACTTCGTCTCTCATACTTTGGACATATTGTCAGGAGGAACCAGTCACTGGAGAAGGATATCATGTTTGGTAAGGTGGAGGGTCAGAGAAAAAGAGTAAAACCCCCAACGAGATGGATTAGCCAAGTGGCAGCATCGATGGACTCCAGCGTGGCCACAGTAGTGAGGTTGGCCCAGGATCCGGGAGTGTTTCATTCTGCTGTGTATAAGGTCACCATGAGTCGGTGCTGACTCGATGGCACCTAACAACAACAACAACAACAAAGGTTGTTTCTACTCTTCGGTTATTGTGAATAATGTATAATGAACATTGATGTACAGGATAGGATTCTGTTTTCCTACATCATTGTCTATTTGCAATATCAAATTGGTAAGCATTAATCTGTTCCTGGTATGGTGCTGTGGGTTAATTCTCCAGACTGCAAAGCCGTTTGAACTGCAAGGTCGGCAGTTCAAGCTCACCAGCTGCTCCTCAGAAGCCCTATACAGGATCGCTATGGGTGGGAACCAACTCGATGGCACTTAACAACAACAACAACAACAATCTGTTACCAGTTGTTTAACAAAGTTTTGTTGTAAAGAATTCCTTTATAGATATTTTAGGCTTTGTGAATCACATAGTGTCTTTCCCATATTCTTTGGGTTTTTTTACTATAGTTTCAGTTTTCTTACTGGTTGTCTCAAAAAATTCGATGTGACTGGATTTGAGTTCTAGCAGACTGTAGAAAAAGGCCCTGCAGGCTGGCTTCATTTCTCCTTCAGTGTTACCTGTACACTACTTGGGATTTAAGTGATCAGCATGAAGACGATTTAGGAACAAGCCTAATAAAGATTAAATTATGAGTTTTATTATTGCTTTTGAATGGGTCTTTGGAAATCATAAATCATTCTGCTTGAATCTCCCTGTCTCTACAATGAGTTTAATAGCATTGGCATGGTCCCTGGGCAGTCACCAAGAGTGCCTTCTTTATCTAGGGCTGCTATAATGGTAGAGTCCTGGTGTGGCACTGCAGGATAAGCACTGGAGTGCTAACTGCAAGATTGGTGGTTCAAATCCTCCAGTCGCTCCTACTCAGAAATGCTAGACAGGATAGTTATGAGTTGGAATCAACTCAATGGCACTTAACAAGAAGATGTAACAGAAATACCCAAGGGGGTGACTTCAACAAACAGAAAATTGTTTTCTCACAGTTAGAAAGCTAGAAATCCAAATTCAGAGTGTCTGCTCTAGGGGAATGTGCTTCTTCCGGGGGCAGGTCCTTGTCTCTTTCCAGCTTCTAGTCCTTGGTTCCTTGACAATGTTCATGGCACCTATCCCCATCCCCCGCTACCCTCCAGTGCTTCTGTGTCTAATCTGCTTTTTCATACCTTGAAGTGATTTGTTTAACACATAAAACAAAGGAAACCTTATTCCTCAATGAGATTACACCCACAGATATCAAACCCAAATGAAAACAAAACCGTGGAGTCAATTCTGGCTCACAGAGACCCTATTGGACCGAGCAGAAGTGTTCCATGGGGTTTCCAAGTCTGTACATTTTTATGGGAACAGACACCCTGATCTTTCTCCCAAGAAATGGGGGATGGGTTTGAACTGTCCAACACTTTTAGCTAGCAGCTCAATGCTCAACTCATAGCACCACCAATAGTGTATTCCACAGGTATAGGGGTTCGAATTCATGACACACATTTTAGGGAGACCAAAGGATACATCACAATGTGGTTACTTATGCTCCTGTGGTCTGGCACATTTCTGCTCAGACTACAAGCTTTTAGGCCAGTTCCTACTCTGTGGCTTTTCTATGGAAGCATTTATTATTTTCTTTGGCAATAGTAGACAATTTTTGATGGCAAGGTGAGTAATGCCAGGTCAGCAAAATACTTTGGAGTCAGAGAAATGACATTAGCTGTCAGTCCCGGCCTCAGAATGTTCCCACATCAGGCAGTGATTTGGAGTAGCCCTGGGTGACCCTTGATCAAACCAGGCTCCCTTCGGCGTGGTCCCTTTCCTCTAAACAGAGAAAGGGCATTGCATTCAACCTCATCACCAGGTTGGTCAAGAATTCTAAGGGTCTTCCAGATAACAGCAGAAAGGAATAACCTCAGGGTACACCAAGCTGACTGCAGAGCAGGGACCTCTGACTTCTAGAGCCAGCAGACCTGGGTTCATGTGCCTGCTCCATCTATTCATCAACCTATCTGATTACCTTGGTGATCTCTCTGACCCTCGCTGGATAAAATGAGGGCTTTGAACTAATTGATATTTGAATTCTTTCTCTGCTACCCATCTGTCAGTGGGTTACAGTGTGGTGGCTTGTGTGTTGCTGTGATGTTAGAAGCTATACCACTGGCATTTCAAATACCAACAGGCTTACCTATGGTAGGCAGGTTTCAGTAGAATTGCCAAACTAAGACAGATGAGGAAGAAAGACCTGGAGATTTACTTTGGAAAAGGAGCCAGTGAAAACCCAATGGATTACAACATTATCCAACTTGCTTGTAGGCAGGCTCAAGCACTGGAGCAAATTGTCCTGTTTGGTGAAAAAGAACGCAAAGAAGACTCTCAGAGAGCTGGACTGGCATGGTGACCACATGTGGACTCAAACACGAAGCGGATCTGTGAGGGTCACACAGTAGACCAGGCAATGTTTCATTCTGTTGTTCAAAAGTTCTCACTGAGTTAGAATTGACTCGATGTCTGTTCTCTCTCTCTTCTCCACAAGCTCTCCCTAACCCATGCTGAGGTATGTGATTGGACAGCCCACTGTGGGAATCACTTCAGAATCAGAATTCCCCACAGTTGTCACAGTACTTGGCACACCATAGATTCACTGTCATGGGCACTGACTGATGGAGCAATCACAACAGAAAGGAAAGAAATGATCACTTCCAGAAACCACACCCTACCTCTGCCTGAGAGAGCAGACCCCTGGTACTGGGTCCGACTCTAGCCCCCCACTGAATTCAGCTTCTTGTTTTTAACCCACTGAGACTGCTTTGCCAGCCAGAACGCAGGGCATGGTAAAAAGGAAGACTTAACAGGGTCTTATATTTTCTGGCCACGGTTCCTTTTCTTTCTCCCCCTTTAAAAAAAAAAATAATGGCAGTGAAGGAGAGAGGGCACTTAGAAGCTGGGATTCAAAACCTCCCTAGTGGTCAAACAAATTACATTTTTGCTACAAAGAGGGGGCTGGGCAGGGTGGGGCAGATGGTAAATTGGCTGCGAGGACCCTTCTGCTGATGTCTTTCTTGGCCACCAGCTGGTAAAAGCTCTGTGTTGTGCAGGGCTGGCAGATCCCATCGAACCCAGGAAACAAGGGCGCCAGCAGGAGCCATATCGGCCGGGAAATTATTTCCTAATAAAACTACAAAGGGAAAGATGATAACCAAGCCCTGCTGACAAGTATTGTTGTCTTGTATCAAAATCTCTTTATAAACCTGTTTGAAGAACAGAGTCTGGCTTCTCTTTGAAGTTTCAGTTCAAAGCCATTGACTCTCCTATTCCCAACCAAGGTGGGGGCCCGCCCGGGTGGAGAAGTCTGAAAAACTTGGCAAAGACTCTGTGTGAGTAGATACTTTGGTACTTAGAGGGTGGTTTGGGGATTAGATATTCCATTGAGCTCCTAATTAATAATAATAACCACGCCCACCAAGGACCTCTTAGGAGATAGGTACTCCCAATGGACGATCTCATTTAACACTGACAACTCTGGACACGGAGGAGGGACATGTCATCAAGTCAGTTCTGACTCATGGCCATCCCATGTGTGGCAGCGTAGAACTGACCCATAGGATTTTCTTGCCTGTAACTTTTACAGCAGATCTCCAGGCCTTTCTTTCACAGCACAGCTCAGTGGGTTCAGATGACAGCATTTAGGTTAGTAGCTGAGTGAGAACCATGTGTGCCATGTAGAGATCTTGATTGATGATGAGGAAAGTCGGGCCGATCCCCAGCTTGTCCATCAGATTCCAAACCGAGTCTCCCTCTGCAGTGGAAGTGGCCTTTTCACCAATTCTATAATCAGTATGACCAAGTCACCAGAAAATGCAAGAGAGAGGGTTCCGATGGGAGGAAAAAGTAAAAACACTATTTCTACCTCCCAGCAGCCTCTCAATTGAGCCTACCTCTTACAAGCAGGTCCAGTGGATGGAGGAAAATGTGATCTGCTTTCAGGCTTGTGGGTGTGCTGGTTCAATGTCAACACCCCCAACAGCTCCCTGGGAGAAGGTCATGGCAGTCTGCATCCATAAAGATTTACAGCCCAGGAAACCGTATGGAGCACTTCTGTTGCATCTTGTAGGGTCATTATGGGTCGGAACTGATAATGTAATTGGCAACAAGTCTTTTGTTTCGTTTTTATATCGTGATCTGAAGGTGTAAATGCCATAAGGTATATGCATGAGACAAACACAAGACAGTCCTTTCACTCTCCAGAAGTTAAGACAGGTTTTTACTGTTCTTTTTCTGATATAAATTTATGTAAGATTCTGTCCAGACTTTTGTAATCACTTCTGTGCTCTCTTGCCTACAAAATACTTGAATACTGCTTTGTTGTTGTTGTTGTGGTCAAGTGCCATTGAGTTGGTCCCGACTCATTGTTGTTGTTGTTAAGTGCTGTTGAGTCAGTTATGACTCATAGTGAACCTTTATAGGGTTTCTGAGGAGTGTCTGGTGAGTTTCAACTGCCGACCTTGCAGTTCAAACCTGCTTTAAGGTCCAGCGCATTATCCAGCAGCGCCACACCAGGACTCCCTAATACTGTTTGTTGTTGTTGTTTCGTGCCATGGAGTCAGTTCCGACTCATAGCCACCCTGTACAGGGTTTCCAAGGCTGTAAATCTTTACAGGAGCAGAAAGCCTCATCTTTCTCCCACGGAACAGCTGGTAGTTTCGAACTGCTGACCCTGAGGTTAGCAGGACGATTTGTAATCACTACGCTACCAGAGCTCCTTTAATACTGCTTACCCAATGTTAAAATTATGCTCTTCTCTGTCTCTTCCATATTGGTTTGAAGAGAAGTTTTATTTCCTTAACCCAGGGATTGTCATTGTTAGCTGCTGTCTAATTAGTTCCCCGCTCACAGTGACCACATGTACAACAGAACAAAATGATACCCAGTCCTGCGCCTTCCCTGTGATCAGTTACAGAACAGACTGTTGGGACCCATAGCATTTTCACTGGGTGATTTTCACTAGGCCTTTTCTCCTCAGCTGTCTTAGACTGGAAGCACTACAGCTGATACCTGTCCACTGTGGGTGACCCTGCTGGTATTTGAAATACTGATGATGTAGCTTCCAGAATCAGAGCAACATACATACAAGTCACCACAGCGTGGGATACTGACAGACAGATGGTGGTACCCTACCTTTCCATTTCTTCTAACACAAAACAACATGCCAAACTGAAAGCTGCTCATCTTTGGGGATGGGGGTGGGGGTGTTCTACTCTCTGTAGGCCTTTGCCATCTGAATTCTATCCTTGTGAAGTTGATCTTCTCTTCATGACGTACGTAGCTTTCCGACTTGTAAAAATATCATCTCTGCAGTTTCCCATGAATCTGCTGGCAAGGGAACGGAGTTGGAAGCTTTGGGGCTATCAGAGAGGCACAGCCAGGAGGAGGTCGGGCTTTGCGATGGGCATCTGTCATGCCCAGCCACTCTGCCCTGTGGCACAACCTCCTTGAATCACCGGTCTACTTTGTGCTATGCAAATGAGATGCTGATGAGGTCACTGCATTCTGCCAGATTATTATCACTGACATTTTATTCATAATAATTATAGAGCCTTTCCACCTTCAAAGTGCTTTGCAAACAATAATTAATTAATTAACACTCATCACACCCTAGTGAGGTAGCTTAGTATTATTAATTTATCTCTACAGTATATTATGAACCATTCTTTCCTCCCTTTCCAACAGACTTCGGAAATCTGAGTTTCCGGGCTGGGCGTCTAGTCCTTGGCGGAGTATCCCAATTTCCTGCTTCAGTCTTCCATTCTGATCACAGTGCTATGCCGCTGAGGTCTGGCAGCTGCGCATGCGCCTCTTTAGAATTTAGATCCACTCCCGTACACCAAGCAAGTCCATTTGTCTCTGTACTGGAGTGAGAGCTTGGATCGTGCATACTTCTCGCCATTCCCAGGAGGTCTATCCTCACATCTTTTATTTACTCAATTCTTAGCCCACACCCCTTTCAATCTCTCCTTTTCCAGCTCTAATTCTCCCAACTCTATCACCTTTTTCTAAAAAATATTCTAGTCCGGACATATCTTCCATCCTGCTCTTCAACTTGGCTTGGCTTTGTGCTTCGCTGCCATCGCTACATTTTGGTCTACTGGTTTGCTCGCCATTCATTCGCCTAGTTATTTGGATTTTAATTATGTAAATGAGACTTCTCTAAGGGGTGCTTCAAGGAAGGCTATCACTTAACTCCTCTCTCCCTGCTCACACGTCTCATTTTTTTTTATCTCATTTCTCTCTTGGTGCATGGAGCCTTCGTCCTTTCAAATCCATTCATTAATTTCTTTCTTCCACGACCAGTCATTGGGTGCCTACTACATGTGGGGCTCTGTGCTAAATGCCAAGGGTAATCAAGATCAACCACATTTCAGGGCCCATCCTCAGAGAGGAGGCTGAACAGAATGCAAGCACCTTTAACAGAGTGAGATACACATTACAATAGTGGAACCCAACTTCTCTGTAATCGCTCTCCTCAGTCTATTCCTGCTCACCACAACCCTAGAGGACAGAGCAGAGCTGTTTCGTCGGGTTTCCGAGGTTGTGTGGTGCTGTGGGTTAATAATGCGCCAGACTGAAAAGTCATTGGAACAGCAAGGTCGGGCGGTTCAAGCTCACCAGGTGCTCCTCAGAAACCCTATACAGGGTCGCTATGGGTAGGAACCGACTTGACGGCACTTAACAATAACAAAGGTTTACTGGAACAGACAGCTTCCTCTTTCTCTCTAGGAACAGCATGGGGGTTCGAACTGCTGACCTTGAGTTTAGCAGCCCAGTGGGTAACCTATTATACCACCATGGCTCTTTGGTCAGCTCTGAGCTGCAGAGTCAGCTTTGACTCATGATGCCTGCATGTGTTACAAAGCAAAAATCTAGACAACACTCTTTTCTGGGACGGAGCTCTGGTGGTGCAGTGGGGTAAGCATTTGACTGCTAACCGAAAGGTCGGTAGGTCCAACCCACCAGTTGTTCCTTGGGAGAAAGATGAGGCAATCTATTTCTGTAAAGATTTACAGCCTCAGAAACCCTATAGAACACTTTTATTCCACCCTATAGGGTCGCCATGAGTGGGAATTAACTCAAAGGCAATGTGTTCCTCTTTCTGGATACAGATCTTCTTTCTTCTGTGGTGTTTCTGCAGTGCTGCCGGTAGGTTTGAACTGCCAACCTTTAGGTTAGTAGTTGAGACACACAGTGACAGAGAAGTCTTCACAGAAGTTGGAACCCTTGAAAGATAAGGGGGCGGTTTGCCAGGTAGACAAGGGCTGAAGGGCTTCTCAGGAGTACAGACCAGCATCAACAAGAAAATGCATTACTCAGATAACTTAGGCATGGCCAGCCTCCCACCAGCTGCCATTGATTTCACCTTTAGCCTCTGGAGAGAGGTACTACATCTCCTCACCTCCACCCCCCTGAAAGAAGGGAAGGGAGGGTACTACAAGCAATCAGGGGATAATGGTTTGAAAGGATTTCATAGGAAAAGAGAGTAGGGACAATTCACATTACACAGCAGGCCACAATTCTCTCCAAAAATCTCACCTCTCCACCTATGCCCTCCTCCTTCTAAATCCCTTGGGACCCAGGATTATTTTTTTTCACCATTCGGCTGCCTCCAGGCCTCATATCCCCCAGCCCTGCCAGACTTCCAGATGGATCTATTCCTCATCTCACAAAGATACTTCAATTTCTCTCTCCTCCTCAACTCTTGCTTTTTCTCACTCTACCATGCCAACTGTCTTCTGGGGTGCAGACCCCTACAAACACAAAGCACTCCAGGGACTTGGCTCTTTGGAGATTTATAAAAAGACCCACTGCCATCAAGTTGATTCCAACTCATAGTGACTACAAGATGGACTAGAATTGAGCCTCAGAGTTTCCTAGAATGTACATTTTTACAGGCGCAGACAGCCTCATCTTTCTTCCACCTTAGGAAATTGGAGGCAGGGATAATTATGAATTTCAAATAATTTATTCTTATCATAATTATTTTTCTCTTATATTTGTTTGTGGAATAGTTGTGTGTGATTGTTTGGGGAAGATAAAACCAAACACGTTTGGCCTTTTAGTCTATTCTGACTCATGGTGCCCCATGTCTTACACAGCAGAACTGATCCCAAGAGTCCTGGTGTAGCACTGTGGGTTAATGCGCCAGACTGCAAAGCCATTTGAACTGCATGGTTGGTGGTTCAAGCTCACTAGATGCTCCTCAGAAACCCTATACAGGGTCGCTATGGGTCACAACTGACTCGACAGCATTTAACAACGACAATCTTCAGGTTTACAAGCTGATCATAAGGTCATTCTTCCATGGTGCTTACTAAGTGGATTCAAATTACCAGTCTTTAGGTTAGTACTCAAGTGTAGACCCTCTGCACTGTTCAAGGGCATTGGGAGGAGAGTGAACCTCACGTAATTTGCTAAGGCGTTTGAAGTGATTTATATAGGCAATGAGGATCAATTTCAGGTTTTGAAAACAAATCAAGGACTCGCGTGGCTGGATCCACGTCTAGTCTGAAAGGAATGGATGTTGCAGCAATATGGAGACTGCATTACAAGTCAGGGAGACTGGACAGAGACCATCAAGAGACTAGTGGGTGGGTGGGTGGGGGTATCCAGGACACACAGGGGACCCTCTCAGATGCTTTCAAACCCACACTCCACTGTCTTTCCAATACAGCAGCATGAATATGACTCAACTTTGTCTTGTTTCTGTCCTACCTCTGCCAGATCAATTTTCAACACAACTCTAAACATTGGCATAGTGATGATAGCAATCATTGCATATTTCCTGGTGTGGTGTCACAGGATAAACTTGGGACTGCTAACCACAAGGTCGGCAGTTCAAACCCACAGCTGCTCCTCAGCAACAGGGTCGTTATGAGTCAGACTTGACTTGAACAACAGGCGCTATGCTAAGCACCTCACAAACAGCATCTCATTTACTCCCCACATTACTTTGTAAAGTCAATGATGTTTAAGTCACAATTTCTTCTACAACCTCAATGTTGTGCCGGGCACCGATTTGATTGCTTTTCAAATGTTAGTTCCTATAATCACCAAAACAATTCAGTGAATCAAATACTATCAATGTTTCTATTTATAGGCATGGTCATAAAGTTTATATGCCTTGTTCAAGCCATAGTGACAGAGCTGGCCTTCATTCTTGAGCCCTGCCTGTATGGGGAGAATGTTTCTGCCTCTTAAATAGCAATATAGTGCTCCAACAAAACCAGGACTTGTTCATGGATAGGAACATGGATTGGTGGAATAAGTTCAGTAACCAGTTACCATGGAATTGATTCCAACTCAAGACCACCCCATGTGTGTCAGAATAGAACTGTGCTCCATTGGGTTTTCTTGGCTATCATCCTAATGGAAGTAGTTTGCCAGACCTTTCTACCACAGAGCCATTGGGTGGATTTGAACTGCCAACCTTTAGGTTAGCAGCTGATTGCAAGTCACTTGTGCAACCCCTAGATTTTTACACATAACAATGAGTGTCTGCCCACAATGAAGCGGAGAAAATGGGGCAGGAGACATTGTAAAATTTAGCAAAAAAGGTCTGGTTTGTGAAGCTTGCCTTTTCCTTCCATAAAGCCTGTGAGATAACAGTTGTTGTTGTTGTTAAGTGCCGTCGGGTTGGTTTCGACCCATAGTGACCCTGTACACGGTTTCTGAGGGTGTAAATCTTTACGGGAGTAGAAAGCCTCATCTTTCTCCCGTGGAGCGGCTGGTAGTTTCGAACCGCTGACCTTAAGGTTTGCAGCCCGATTTGTAACCACTACGCTACCAGAGCTCCTTCAAAGTCACAAAACAGCCCAGCACACAGGATACTGTGCCACTGACGACAGAGCTGCCCTCGTCTGAGAAGGCTGAAGGTGATGTGGACAGGCACATCCCAGGAACCAAGAGAGCAGACTCTCCTGACACAGAAGCTGTGTTTCTTCCACAGCTACAATGAAAGGGGTGAGGCAGGCGGCCAGCTGGGTCTCTCCATCTGGGCTCTAGCCCCTCCTCCTCATAGAAGCCAGAGCAACACTCAGTTGGTTAAAAAAAAATCAGAGTCGGTTCCAACTCCTAGAGACCCTGTATAGGGTTTCTGAGACTGTAAATCTTTACAGGAGCAGACAGCCTCAGCTTTCCCCTGCAGAGCAGCTGCCGACCTTGCAGTTAACAATGCAGTGTTTATTCCACAGTGTTACCAGGTCTCCTCTCTGATTAGGTCACCCCTGCCCAAATGACACAGAGACTCTCATCACCTACCAAGGTAAAACCTACACTAGGCCAATCCCTCCCATCTTCAGCCTAGTAGCTCTCCCAATGTGCTGGGCTTGGGGCTCCCTCTTCTATGTGTGTATGTGTGTGTATGTCTGAGAGAGGCAGAGGAGGGAGGGTCTTTCCTTTGCCCCCTTCCTCCCTCTCCAAATCCAGCTTGTTGACATTCATCCTCCCATTCCTTCATCCTTTAAGTCTCAGATCCCATGACACCTCATCTGTAAAGAAAGATACAAAGAATGGAACCAGTTACCATGACGTAGATTCCAAGTCATAGTGATCCCATGTGTGTGGGACTAAACACTGCTCCAGAGCATTTTCAATGGCTGATGTTTTGGAATTAGTTCGCCAGGACTTTCTTCAGGGGCTCCTCTGGGGGACTTGAACCTCCAACCTTTCCGTGAGCACCCCCATGTGTGTGAAGTGTTTTTAATTGCTCCCTGTACCTTGGTCTTTGCTCCTGACACTCTCTGGGCCAAATCCTGTTTAGTTCTACTGTGTGCTAGCTGAGTTATCAGGGTCTGTAACTGCAGCATGCAGAAAAGATTATTTGTATTTTCAGTCACCTCCAATCACACTCTGTCTGAGCTCCTGTCCCTTGAGCAGCAGGTCATCCCACTCCTATGTTGATCCTGGGGCTCTGTCCTCCCTCAATCAGGATCTCCTCTTTTGCCAAAGCACTGGGGAGGCCCCTCCATTTGCTGGGCCTTGTCCACCTTTCTGATTCCCAGAGTCCCAGCTCACATGCACATCCAGCTTAGCAACGCTCCTATCCTCATGCGGGACAGGTGAGGTGAGGCTGGAATGCCCTGAGTCTCACTAGTCTCTCTGAGCATGCGGCAGGAAGCACCTTCTTCCTGATCTTTCCACGTGGCTCCTCTGTGTCCCTCCCTCTCCTCTTTCTCACTCAGCTTCTTGTCCCCTAACAGTAATTCTCTTTCCTTTCACTGTCCTCAAAATTCTCTCCTCTTCACCTCTGGAACACCTAGCATCCTTTCCTCAACCAGCTGAAGAATTTTACAAAGGACTGTGACTTCAAGCAGCTTCTGTTTTCTGCCCTGAAATGATCCCTAAGGCAATGGCAGGCAGAGAGCCTGCTACCTGTTAATCTGTTGTTGTTGTTGTTGTTGTTGTTAAATTTCATGGGATCCGTTCCAACTCACAGAGAACCTGTATAGGGTTTCTGAGGAGCCGCTGGTGAGTTCAAACCACCCTTGCAGTTGACTGCTTATCCTACAGCGTCACAAAGGGAACACAAAAAACGGGGCAAACTACAAAAGAATTAACTCAAAATATTACTCTGCTGTATAGAGATATGTTCCATGCTTTCCTCCCCTATGGAATGGAGATTCCATTAGAACTGGGTGCTATCTCCTCTTACATCTCCACAACTGAGCAGCTTCTCAGTGAATACTATGTAGATACAGGCAAAAGAATGCAGGAATTTAACTCAGGATTCTTCAGCCACAAACTTTCCCCTCCTTAATATGCATATCGCATTACAAATCGGGCTGCTAACCTCAAGGTTGGCAGTTGGAAACTACCAGCAGTTCCGCGGGAGAAAGATGAGGCTTTCTGCTCCTGTAAAGATTTGCAGCTTCGGAAACCCTGTGCAGGGTCACGATGAGTCAGACCACCCACTCTCAGGACTAGGTAAACACAAGCCCCTGGCCATTGAGTTGACTCATAGGGACTCTGTAGGACAGAGCGGAGCTGCCCCACTGGGTTTACAAAGCTGTAAACCTTTAGGAGTCGTGGTGTGGCACTGTAGGATAAATACTGGACTGTTAACCTCAAACTAGGCGGTTCAAACCCACCAGTTGTTCCTCAGAAACCCTATACAGGGTTGCTATGAGTTGGAACTGACTCGATAGCACTTAACAACAACAACAAATCTTTACAGAAGCAGACTGTCACCACACAGCGACTGACCAGTGGGCTCACTTGAAGTTATCAGCTGAGCACTTCACTACTGCTCCACCAGGGATCCTACAGGGCCAGATTGTGTTGTTGTTAAATGATCTGTTGTTGTTGTTGCTAAGTCCCATTGAATTAGTTCCTACTCATAGTGACCCTGTATAGGGTTTCCAAGGAGCAGCGGGTGGGTTTGAATCACTGACTTTGTGGTTTTCAGTCCAGTGCTGATCTTACAGCACTGTGAGTTAATGCGCTGGACTGCAAAGCTGGTTTGAACCACAAGGTTGGTGGCTCAAGCTCACCAGTCACTTCAGATGATGTAACAACAACAACTTGGCCCTGAAGGAACCCTAGTGGAGCAGTGGTTAAGTGCTCAGTTGATAGATAAACTTAAGGTCGACTTGATGGCGCTTAACAACAACAATAGTGTTTACAAAAGTATCCACAATTCAAGTTTTTTTTAAATAAGAAAATATATTTGACTTCAAAATTTTCATATTTTAGAAGAGAGGGTAGGTGAGAGAAACATATGGTCTTTTCTTTGCAAATTCAAGGCAGCCTGAATTTGTTGCCCCCAGAGTATAGCTTGGAATTAGTTCTCTCCTACCTGGTATCAGGAGTATTCATGGTTCAATGGTAGAACCTCACCTTCCACGTGGGAAACCTGGGTTTAATTCCTGGCCAATGCCCTTCATGTGAAGCCACCGTCCACCCCTCAGTGGAAGCCTGCATGTTGCTATGACGCCGAACATATCTCAGCAGAGCTTGGTTCTAAGACTTAGAAGAAAGTCCTGGTGATCTGCTTCTGAACATCAACCAATGAAAATGTTACAGCTCACATGGTTCAATACATAATTGCTCATGGAGATGACCTAGCACCGGACAGCATTTTGTTCCATTGTGCATGGGGATTCAATGGATCAGGAACTGACTCGATGATAGCTAACAAGAATAACCCAGGAATGGGACCCGAACCTGGTTCTTTCCGTGGGATCTTTCTATGGTGTCGAACTCTAGGGGAAGAGTAATAAGAGTGAGAGGAGAGAATGAAATCATAGGTCGAGGATTTCAGATCGGAACTGGGAAGAAACCCTGGAAACAAAAGGGCATCAAGCTATGTCTTTGAAAACAACACTTGCTATTTGTTAGGCCCATTGGGAGACTGGGAAGGAATAGCCTTGACTGGAGTTGGCATTAAGGAAGCAGTGTTGTGATGCAAGATCTCCGCAGACTCTCAGTTTCTGCAGTGGGACGTGTCCAGACGGGGCTCTCCAATTCAGCCATCTGCAGTGGCCAGCCCTATGAACTGACCCCTGATTCATCCTCTCCTATTTACTTCAAAGGATGCCACATGAGGGAAGGAGACAAAAGACTGTCAAGGGGACTCGTGGGGAGGGCAGGAGCTGGCTAAATAATTAGCCCTCCAACCTTCAAAGTACTCTATAATCATTAATTAATCCACCCAACTGGGATCTGTGGGCAGATGGACTCTTGTCCTCCCCGCCCCACCCCTTGCTAAATGGAGCCTGGAGGGGGAACAAATTCATACAGGAGCAGCCGGGCCACCTGGAAAGAGAAGGAGCAAGAAAGCACACTGGCTTTCGGATTTGATGTTAGTGGAAATCTTTGAATAACTGGATGAGATGGCAAAAAAGGGACCAGGAGGCTTTTGAGAGAGAATTGACTGTAAGAGCCAGGGAAATAGAAATAGTGGGTGGCTTCTATTCCAACAGCCAAGAGTCAAAGGGGATCATGATTCTGGGTCTACATGAAGCTCACGCCTGCTCTGATTTGAGTATATGTATACTCCCTGAATGTATCCCTGAAGAAGGAGACCCCCTCCTCCAAATCCGAGGACCATTGCTAAGGTCCCAGCTGTGGCCACCTTGAGCAGGACCTGAAAGAGATACACAGTAGCTACCCCAGACTGGGCAAACATGAGTTTGAGTATGTACCAATACTTGAACACCAATGTTCATAACAGCATTACTCACAACAGCCAAAAGATGAAACCAACCCAAGTAGCCATCCCCAAATGTGCTACATACAGACAAGGGGATATTATTCAACCAGATAGATGAAGAAAATTCTAATAGATGTGTGTTACGAGGTTTAAACGTATCTTCACTATAGATTCCATCCCAGGTGCAAGTTGTCTGCCTGGAAGTAATTTTAGATTGTAAATTCTACAGTTTTTCTTACCAGGTCTCTTACCCATGAAGGTGCCCTCCTTGAAATATTACCAACTAAAATAAGGATGCACCGTCTATATTCTTTCTCCTCAAATGAGCTTACACTTTCAAAAATCTTTATTTCCTTCCATCAACAAACAGGAAATTGAGTGAGGAGACTTAAGAGTCACAAGGCAGACAGAATGCTGATTTTGCAAGATTCACAAGGTGTGTATTTCATCCCAGAAAATTCAAAGAAAGGTCTGGCCCTGGGGCATGCATACCCCAGAACTCAATTCCAATGTCTTAGAGTTGTTTGGAGTTGGGGATATTGAGGCATGCTAATGAAACTTCCAAGAAACTGGCATGTAACATCAAAATAAACTGTTATCACTGCTACTACCATTGTGGATTGGCACAGTGGCAGCAGCAGTGGGCTCAAACATAGCAATTGTGAGGATGGCACAGGACCAGGCAGTGTTTCATTCTGTTGCGCACAGGGTCGCTATGAGTTGGCACCTACTCAAAACACCTAACAGCAACAGCAACAACCATTGTTTCTATTGTTAGTTGTCACTGAATTGGCTGACACTCATGGTAATCTTATGCAGAACAGTCCTGGTCATCTTCATGACCCTTAGTATATTTCAGTCCATTGCTCTTATGATCATTATTGAACACATATTGTGGGTTAGGCATTCAGCAAAGCACTTTTCCTTATGTATGTACCCAAAAGAAACGTCAAAAATTCGTAAAAAGAGAGTCAATTAAAAGATAAGAAATTATCCAGTAGAGGGTGTTAAGTGCTGTGGAGTCAGCTTTGACTCATAGAGACCCTGTATAGGGTTTCCAAGGAATGACTGGTGGGTTTGAACCACCGACCTTGTGGTTAGACACATGCTAGTTTGGTTGATGGGGAAGGCAATATACAAGAAGAGAGAGGTTGGGAGAGGAAAGATGAAGGTAGCAAGAGACACAGGATGGAATTCAAGAAAGTGACCAGGGATAAATACTGTTAATGATGGTACATGGAGGTGTTGCAATCATTGTAATGAAACAACGTATATGGTTTGTTGGATGTGGGACGATGATCTGTTCTGTAAATTTTCACTCAACTCACAATAAAAAGTTTTTTAAAAAAGAGAGAATGGTATTTTTCCATGAATTTTTTAAAGCCCCCATGTATTATTTCCTTCCTCCTCAAGCTATGCCTCCTCCACATACTTTCAACAGACGGTCTTCTCATTTCTCAGAAGTAGACATCTGAGCCTTTAGGAGTAGGCCCAACTCAAAACCCACTGCCACCGAGTCAGTGCCAACTCATAACTACCCTGCATAGGGTTTCCAAGACTGTTAATCTTTATGGGAGCCAACAATTTCCAATTTCTTCCTTGGAGTGACTGGTGGGTTTGAACTGCCAACCTTGTGGTTAGCAGCCCAATGCTTACTTCACAGCCCCACCAGCTCTCCTTACTGGTGACTCAGGGTCTCACATATTATAAATGGAAGAACTGCTTTTCAAATTCATAAGTGACTCCTCAGTTCATGTTTTTCTTTGATTTTTGGTAGTTTCACACCTTTGATAATCAGTTGTTAGTTTTTGCCCTGACTGACCATCCGTAAGTTTTTGAAAGTGGTAACAGGTACACAGGAGTGGACCACATATAGTGGTTATTTGGTGCATCTTCTTGCTCATTACATATTCCGAATAGTTCTACATGGATATGGTATGGGTCAATCCTTATTTCTTCGGCCCAGATAGCTTTACTGAGCCTGGGATCAATGTGCACATTTCCTTCATGGAAAATTCCTGGGTCCATTTCGATACCCAGGGGGTACACCTCTTGGCACCCACTCCATGGCTGGGCTCAGGAATGCTGATGGTGCACTCTCTGGTCACCACCTTGTTAAGAGCAGGATGTCTCTTCTTGCTATATTACTTTGTGCGAGTTGGCTTGCTGCACCTGGGTTGGAAAAGGTGAAGTTTACATTTGGACCACTCTTGTCAGTTGCCCAGATAAACACAACAGGCAAGCTAATGAGATGGGTGTCATCCTTTCCTATAGGTAGGCTCCACAGAGAGTCAGATTTTCAGAAGATCTTCGTATGAAATCGGAACAAGAGGGAAGCTGAGTCTTGAGCACCTGAGAGTCTCACTCTTGCTGCAGCCATCTTCACCATTGGGTTTACCTACTGTGATAGGTAAGGTTTTGTGTCAATTTGCTCGGGTCAGGATTCTCAGTGGTTTGGCAATTGACGTGTAGTAACCATAATGAGATCTAATACAATGTGATTAACTCTATGATGATTGGCTATGAGCAGTCGATCAGTTGAAAAGATGTTTGTTTCCTCAGCGCTGTGGCCTGTTTTCAATCTATTGCACACTCAGGCACACTTGTTTGCTTTCTGCTTCATCTGGCTCTTCCTCTGACCTTCTTCTTTGGATTTGAGCCAGTGACCTGCTCTGTTACCTACAATCCTAGGAGCCATCAGTAGCTAGAATCCTGATGCCAGACTAAGATACCTGCTCAGCCATCCCCAGCATCACCTGCCTTCCAGGGCTCAGTGGGAATTGGTTTTGCTGCTTTGTGAGGTTCCTCTTCTGTTTCTTCATTGCAGGCCTGCTGCCTACTTCTGAAGACACCATCAATAACATTGCAGTGGTGGTGGTTATGTGCTGTGGAGTAGGTTCTGATTCATAGCGACCCTGTATAGCGTTTCTGAGGCTGTAAATCTTTACGGGAGCAGAAAGGCTCATTTTTCTCCCACGGAATGGCTGGTAGTTTTGAACTGCTGACCTTGAAGTTAGAAGCCCAACTCAGAGCCTTTAAATTAGTTATTTGCTGGTCTTCTAACGTTTTGAGGAGATTTGGCAAATCTGTGTTCTAATCTAATCTCTACTGGCCCTGTCCACCTATAACTGTTGAAATATTTAAGAATCACAGTGTGGACACACCAATGAGGCCCCTCCCACAATTCCAACCTCTGAAAGGCAGTTCCCAGTTCTTGAGAGGTTGAAGGACATGTCAAAGCAAGACATAGGGCCAAGAGAGGTAGAGGCTTCTCATGGGAATATCCAAACCCCTAATCCTTCTACATTCAGTGTTCCCATGCTCTGTTCGAACAACTGCTTCTTGGTCCAGGTACAGTTTTCTCAAAAGTACAATTAAGTGTTCTGGAATACTCATACTTCTCAATGTTATCCATAGCTT
>NW_006408578.1:2152362-2172488 GCF_000296735.1 Chrysochloris asiatica | reverse complement strand
GAGGTTGGCCCAGGATTGGACATTGTTTCGTTCTGCTGTGCATGGGGTCACTATGAGTCGGTTCCGACTAGATGGCACCTGACAACAACAACAACAACAACAATCCTTCTACAAGGAGCTCTGGTAGCATAGTGGTTATGAATTGGGCTGCGAACCTTAAGGTCAGCAGTTGGAAACTACCAGCTGTTCTACGGGAGAAAGATGAGGCTTTCTGCTCCTGTAAAGATTTACAGCCTCAGAAACTCTGTACAGGGTCACTATGAGTCGGAACCGACTCCACGGCACATAACAACAACAATCCTTCTACAGGCTGTGCATAGCCTCTCTTCCTGGGACCAAGAACCTCGGTTTCTCTGGTTCAGTCGTCTAGGCTTAAAAAAGCAAACTGTCATTTTGTCAGCTCTGACTCGTGGTGACCCCATGTGTGTCAGAGTAGAACTATGGTTCATACAGTTTTCAGTGGCT
The DNA here is from genome assembly GCF_000296735.1 of Chrysochloris asiatica. NCBI lineage: Eukaryota > Metazoa > Chordata > Mammalia > Afrosoricida > Chrysochloridae > Chrysochloris > Chrysochloris asiatica. The sequence continues at coordinate 2,172,023 of NW_006408578.1, read as the reverse complement.
GATTTTGCAGAAGTAGATCACCAAGTCTTCTCAGGTGCCTCTGAGTGTATACGAACCTCCAACCTTTCAGTTAGCAGTCGGGTGTATTAATCATCTTCCAATGATGAAGAGGTATGTTATCTGAGGCCGCCAGCTCAATGACAGCTCAAGAAATTACTACTACCTTGTTTCCATTATCCGTATTCCTGCTTTCAAGAAATTCAGTATACCCAAGTCTCAATTTTCTAGTCATAAGTGCAATTCATCATGGTTCTTAAAAACAAGAGCATATTTATTCTATCTGGAGCCCTGGTAGCATAGTGGATTATGAACTGGGCTGCCAACTGCAAGGTCAGCAGTTTGAATCTACCAGTCTCTCCGCAGAAGAAAGATGAGGTTTTCTGCTTCCATAAAGATTTACAGCCTCCAAAATCCTATACAGGGTCTCTATGAGTCAGAACTGACTCGACAGCACACCACCACCACCACCATTTTTGCTATTTAAGCTATATTTTTAAATACCTTTTTCTCCACTTCATTTTTAACAGCATGCATTTTTCTTAGAGTAAGATAAACTAGTATTTGTACACTAACGTTCTGTGCAACAATATTCACAATAGTCAAATGATGGAAGCATTCCGAGAGCATCAACCAATGAATGAATAGGCAATGTGGTATATCCACACCAACAAATAAACGCACACAACAAAACCACTTGCCTTCGAATTGAATCTGACTCATGACCATCCCATGTGTATCTAAGAGGAATTGGAGCTCTAGGATTTCCAATGATTATGATATTCCAGAAGTACATCACCAACCTTCCTTCTAAGTCACATGGGAGTGGACTTGAACCTTCAACTTTTGGATTAGCGGTGACTTAGGTTAACGTTTTGCTCCACCCAGGAATTCCATACCGATGCAAAGGAATATAAGGAGCTCTGGTAGTGCAGTGGTTATGAGTCAGGCTGCTAACCTCAAGGTCAGCAGTTCAAAACTATCAGTCGCTCCACAGGAGAAAGATGAGGCTTTCTGCTCCTGTAAATATTTACAGCCTCAGAAACTCCATACAGGGTTGCTATGAGTCAGAACTGACTCCATAGCATATAACCAACCAACCAACCATAAAGGAATATATTATTTAACTATATACAAAAGAATATATTATTCAGCTATAGTTTCATTCTGCTGTACATAGGGTCGCTATGAGTTGGTACCAACTCGGTACTAACAACAACATATAGAAAAGTGAAGTTCTGGTACACATAACAGCACGGTTGAACCTTGAAAATCATCATGCTAAGTGAAATAAGTCAGACACAAATGATTCAACTTCTTTGAAATGTCTAGGATAGAATGGAGACCTAAGTTTATTAGTGGATGCCAGGGAATAGAGAATTAGGGGGTGGGAGGTGTATTGCATAGGGGTACAGAGTTTCTTTTTAGGGTGATGACAATGTTTTGGAAACGGGTAGTGGTAATGGTTGGAGAATGTAATTAATGTTATTGAATTGTCCATTTTAAAATGATTAAAATGGTAAATGTTTTATTATAAATATTTAATCACGCTATGTTTGAAAACCACCAAAATGCATTGACCACTTTCACAGGCTCCAAGGACAGTCCTCACGATCCCTGTTACAATTTAGAAAAGACAGTGACTCCCTTCCCAGCCGTGACCCCCACAAGAACTGAATTGCCACCTGCAGACTCTGGCCCTCACTCCCTCTTTCTGAACAACTCTCCAAGCAGCCACCCTTGCCTTTTCTCCCACAGGGGCCTCCTCTAAGCCATGGTCAGGAAGGGTGCCAGTACCTTAGGGGTTCATTGTCCAGCGCCAGGGCAGCAAGTGAACGAGGGCACAGCAGGTGGCTGTGTGACTTTGTAGCTGACACTGGCAGCAGTGTGGGCTGAGGCCCACTCAGAAAGTTGTATGTTGATGGCAGACACTGTGGAAACCTCCCCACGCAGACAGGGAGGAGAGAGTGGCCTCAGGTGTGTCCAGTGCAGACCGGGGCCAGCTGGACAGTGTGTTCAGACTCCGTCTAATCAGCATGTCTTGACAAGGATCAGCCCTGCTCCTTGGCCTCATCTCCAGGCTCCCACTGCAGTCTTGAGCTTCAGACAGCGTTGGTTTTATGACTGGAGCTGTCAGCTCGAGACACATTTTAAAATTCATGACCTTTCCCCATCAGGGTTCAAAACTGGATCAGACTCCGAGATGAAAGCTGAGTTGATTCCTTCCTGGGCTTGCCTTCCCGTTTCCTCCTTCCAGAGCTCCTCTTTTCCATTGTCCTACAGGGTCTTTTGCACTGATCCCAGTTTTAATCCCCCTGATAAACCCAAGCAAAACGCACATTCCCCCGTTTCCAAGCGGAGTTTGTGTGTTCATCTCGCAGTGCACGTCCAGCCATCAAAGGTATCTCCTTTTGTCAGGTAGCGCCAGGTCGCAGCAGGTGCACCTGGGCAAACGAGATAGAGCCGCTTTTGAACGAAAAGGGAGTTGAGCAGCAAAAACTGAGACGTTTTCATTTTTTCCAGGAGAGGCATTTGCTGGGGGACCAGCACCTGAGGCTGGGGAAGGGGGGTTGAGGGGGACACAACCCAGGCCCAGCAGACTTGCTGGCAGCAACACAGCACTAGACACCCTGCCAAGAAAAATGAAATTGCAATGTGTTTGCTTCTTGCAGCAGTATAAACAACAACAAAGATCCTCTCAGTGGAATTCTTGTCTTGCAATTTCAGCCGGCTGTCCTCAGCTGCCCCTAAATGGCAGTATTTCCCTGAGCAGGCTTTGACCAAGGGCATCCACAAGAGGCAATGAATGGGCTAGTTGCCCTAATTGACGCTGGGAGCTAGGAAAGAGACTTCTCTTTCCCGATACAGGTCACTGTGCAAGGGGCAAAGGGACACTCTTGCTGCCACAGGAAGAAGTCAGTACAAGACACAATGGCTGCTGCCTTCAGATGAGTTGTCCCCATCGCAGAAAGAGCATGTCCGAGCCATAACTAGAGAAAGCATGTCTGTTTATGGAAAACACCACAAAAGCAATGATAAGCACCCTTTGCTGAGAATGTATTTAGTGCCAGTCCCTGTTCTTGGCTCTTTCCATCTCTCAGCCCACTTAATCTGCACACTGATCTCATGAAAACCATTGCCACTGAGTAGATACCAACCTATGGAGAGCCCATGTGTGCCAGAGTAGAACTGTGCTCTATAGGATTGTCAGTGGCTGATTTCTCAGAAGTACATCCCCAAGTCTTTCTTCCTAGGTACCTCTGGGTAGGCGCAAAACTCCAACCTTTCAGTTAACAGCACTTTAGCTGTTTGCACCACTTTGGGACTCTATCAACTTCACAAGGTAGGTATTATTAGTCCCATTTTATAGATGGAGGACACTGAGACCCAAAGAAGTGAGTTTCCTTACCTAAAGTCTCACAACCAGTAAGTGGGGCAGGCAGGGTTCTAATTCATGCAGCCTGGCTCCAGCATTTGCACACTTAGCCAAAACTTCTGCTACTTCTTTCAGCCATATGAAGTGTCTATCTGTAAACTAAAGTGGAGAAGGAGGTGTAGTGGAAAATGCATTCAATTAAAACTTAGCTGCATCAATGAACAGGACAGAGACTTTGAAGCCAATGAGATTCATTTTTAATATGGGCTTTATTTTAATGCCTCTGACTTTGAGTTTATGATTTAAATATCTCTGAGCCTTCATTTTTCCCATCGCAAAATACCATAAAAGTTCACCAGATTATTCAAGGTTATATGGGATAACTTTTTGTGCAAGAATCAGTATTTCCAAGGATATAAGTAAAATTACAATTAGATGACCAAGGCAAATTCTAAAGTTCAGAGTCTCCATTTATCTTAAGTTTCCTAGTACCGCTTTAACAGAAATAACAAAAGTGAGTGCCTTTAACAAACAGAGATTTCTTTTCCTACAGTTTAGAAGGCAGAATCAAGGCACTGGCTCTTGGGGAAGGCTTCTTCCCCATCCATGGGCTCTGGGCGATGGTCCTTGTCTCTTGTGAGCTTCTGCTCGTGGACAATGTCCATGTGGTCGGTATTGCTCTTTCCCCATCTCTGCTTCTAGCTTGCTTATTTAATCTCTGTTTATTTCAAAAGAGATTGACTCAAAACACACCCTACACCATTCCAGCCTCACTGATATAACATTATAACACAACCCAGTCCCAAATGAGACTATAACCATAGGCATACTGTTGTTGTTAAGTGCCATCGAGTCGGTTCCAACTCATAGTGACCCTCTATAGTGTTTCCAAGGAATGCTGATGATCTTGAACCGCTGACCTTCTGATTCAAACCAAACTTGCAGTCCAGTGCATTAACCCACAGCAACACACCAGGACTCCAACCATAGGCATAGAGGGTTAGAATTTAGGACACATAATTCAATCTATACTACCAGGGAGGCTCTCTCTCTCTCTCTCTCTCTCTCTCTATATATATATATATATATATATATATACAAAACTCTTCCTCAAAATACAAGGGTAAGTCAAAAACTATTGCTACAGAATCATAGAAACCTTTGTTGTTGCTGTTGTTAAGTGACATTGAGTTAGTTCTGACTCATAGTGACCCTGTATAGGGCTTCTGAGTAGATGGTGGATTTGAACTGCTGACCTTTGTAGTTAGCAGTCCAGTGCTGATCCTACAAGTAAAAATATCAAAATGTGAAGCTACTGTTTCTTGACATATGCTCTGTGTCTCTTCACTTCTGAAGGAGACATTTCCATCTCTCCAACACTTCCCTGAAGAATTCTGTGCTCTTAGATTTACACCACATCAAAATGGCAGTCTTGGCATTCTCAAAGGGCTCAAACCATGTTCCTTTTCAATGGTCTTTTTGTTTGGGGAGCGAAAGAAAAGCCGGAGGAGCAAGACCAGGGCTGGAGGGTGGATGGGGTAGGGTTTCCCGGCACAATTCTCCTAGGACTACCCTTGGTGTCCCTGAAGAATAAGCAGGTCCAATGTCGTGATGGAAAATAATTCCTCAAAGCAACTTTCCTGGCCTTTTCCTCACCAAGGCAGTTTTCAATTTTCTTAAAATTGCTTCCTAATTGGAATTCCAAAAGAACAGTCTCCATACCTTTTGAGCTGACCTCTCTGCCTTGAATTTAACCGGCCCAACAAATCCCCTCAGAAAGCACTAGTTTGATTGGACCCTTTTTTATCTGAAGGCACCCTACAGAGACTAAGACAAATGCATTCCTGAGAGAACTTGTTGCAGCCACTTATTGATGTTTGAACACATTTTGTTTGGAATAAACCTGTACATGTATGAACTGGAACCCTAGTAGCAATACTTTTTGACTAACCCTATTTTACTTGAAGGACCTCTGGTAGCATAGTGGTTATAAGTCAGGCTGCTATCCTCAAGGTCAGCAGTTCGAAACTACCAACCGTTCCATGGGAGAAAGATAAGGCTTTTGCTCCTGTAAAGATTTACAGCCTCAGAAGCCCTACACAAGATTGCTAGTAGTTGGAACCAACTCCACGGCACATAACCACTACCAACACCTTTTACTTGAGTTCCTCAAAGTCATTCACCTGTATGTTTGTTGGTTGAATTAAAAGTCACTGTCCCTATTTTGGGGTTGGGACTCCAACCATATTAGACCTAAAGGCCGGACTAAGTTCCCTTTGGGTGGGGGACACTATCACCTTATGTAATTACTGCTCTACTGCTTGTTAAAGAAACTCACAGAGCAAAGTCTCACACACCTGCAGCAATTTGTGGGCTACATTCCAATGTGGTTGTCAGATATCCTGGACCCTCACTCCCTTCCTCCTTTGGGATTCCTGCTGAGTCAGCTCAATACCCCGGAGTCCACCTATTGATAGCAACTTCCTTTATTGTTCTCCTCACCCACCAGTCTGTTACATCTGCCTCTGAATGCTCCACATGGGGAAGAAGATTCATGTGTTCGTCTTGGGGACAGCACTTAAAAAAATACAAAGCATGGGCAACTTGGACATTGGCTACCCAAAGTGGGCAGACTACAAAGGCAAGAAGTGACTGGCTTACAAGCTTTCAAGAGGGAGCCTAGACCCAGAGGGCATGGAGGAAGGTAGAATCTCCACTGAGTAGTATCCAATCTGTCTGGGCGGGGCTGATGAAAGGAGATGCGGATAGGTCTCTTGTGGTACAGTAGTAAATAATTGTTATCAGGACTGATTGTGAGGGTTGGAAATGTAAAGGTAGATGTTTTGTAGCAAGGAGAGGAGTGATTAACTTTTCAGTCTAGGAGCAGAGGTCCCTGGGATCATCAAGGGGAAAGAGCGGAGAGCTGGACCCTACCCAGAGAGGCAGTGACACCAGAGATGGAGGCAGAGACGATGACGTGGAGAGATGGAGCAGCTGGGGACTTTAGAGAGGGAGAGGGGCTGTGTGCTGACTACTGGGGGGCAGGCTTGTAATGTATACCCTTTGGTTGGTTGATGATGCATGGAGGGAATTGTAACCATGGCAATGAAGCGATATACGATTGGATTAATGTAAAACTAATGTTCTCCATGTAAACTATCACATAATTCACAATAAAACATTAAAAAAAAAAAAAAAAAGCAGTTGCTGTTAGTTGTGAGTGGCAGAGGAGAACTGTCCTCCACAGAATTCTCAAGGCATGATTTTTCAGAAGCAGATCACCAGGTCTTTTCTGAGGTGCCTCTTTATTGTTCTATTGTTTAGTGCCCTAGAGTCTCTTCCAACTCAGAGAGACTCTGTGTCTAGACTTTCTGAGGAGCAGCTGCTGTGTTTGAACTGCGGACCTTGTGGTTCAAAGCCCAGTGCTGATCCTACAGCGCCACACCAGGAGTCACCTCTAGGTGGATTCAAACCTCCAAACATTCTGTTAGCAGTCAAGTGTGTTCAGCATCTTCACTACTCAGGGATTCCCCACCAAATAAGCACATACACCTCCTTGACAAACCTTGCCAGACCAAAGAACAAAAAGCTTAGTTTGTGTGTGTGTGTGTGTGTGTGTGTGGTGTGGGGGGGAGGGTCCTAGGGGAAATTTTTGCTTTGCATTGTTTGCTTTTAGGTTTTATTTCCATTGTGGCTTTGATTATATGTTAAAGATGTTTCATGTACCAGGAATCATTGCAAAACATTTGATCTGGTTGTCTCATTGTTCCTGTTTTAGGGATGAGAAAGCCCAGGTTGAAAAGGAAGTAATATACTGGAGTTCTGGTGTGGTGCTGTAGGATAAACACTGGACTGCTCTCCCCAAGATTGGTGATTCAAACCCACCAGCTGCTCCTTGGAAATCCTATGTGGAGTCACTATGAGTCAAAACTGACTCATTGGTACTTAACAGCAGCAAGACAAATACTCATAGTTGGTAGAACCAAGATTCAAATATAGATATGTCTGATTTCAGAGTCTGATTTCAGTCACAGCACTGCATCTTCATACTGGGCACATCTGCTCAATGACAATAAATATGAGTTGTCTTCGCTGAGGAGCAAGAGCTCTTAACCTGATCCCTGCTCTGTCTCTTCGACATTAAATGACTTTGAACAAGTTTCTTTTCCCTCTAGGCTGTTTCCTCATTTATGGGAGATAGATAGACTAGATTCTAATGGTAACTTGAAGCTCTAAAATTCTATGATTCTAAGATTTCATGGAGTCCTGGTGTGGTGCTGTGGGTTAATACGCTGAACTGAAAGGTTGGTTTCAACTGCAAGGTTAGCAGTTCAAGTTCACCACCTGCTCCTCGGAAACCCTGTACAGAGTTGCTATGAGTTGGAACTGACTTGACAACGCTCAACAAGAACGAGGATTCATGGTCAGAGGGTCTAAGCTTATACATTTATATTGCCAATAGGGATCAGCATTGGGGAAAATCCTTAGAAACAGACATAAACAACAACAAAAATTAGGCATAAGCTCTCTATTTGATTTACATATCATCTTGCAAAATGGTATTGTGCTCTTCCTTTTCTTTGTATGAAACATAATGTCACTGAGAAGGACGCTATTACTAATTGGTCAAACATTACCAATTCCAAGAATTTTTCTCCCAGGTAACATGCTTGATAATGGCATTAGTAAAGCTCCCTTTCACCCAAAATACAATATGGAAAGACATTTGTCTTTTTAATTTTAAATGAATCATTGAGAATCTCTCTTTTTTAAATGTTGAAAGTAATCATTAACATAAAACCAACAAACCCAAACCACTGCTAGCCAGTCAGTTCTGACGCGTAGCTACCCCATAGGACAGAGTAGAGCCTCTCATTCAGGTTCCTGAGACCGTAAATCCCTACAGGGGTAGAACTCTCAACTCTCTCCCTCTCTAAGAGTGGCTGGTAGGTTCAAACTGCCAATCTGGAGACCAACAGTCCAATGCTTACCTCATGGAGCCACCAGAACTCTTTTATTAAGGGAAGCATCCTCCTCATCATCAAAATAATAAAAGGCAATGAGAAGAGGGAGAAACTTGGTGTAACCCCCATTCCATTCCCATCCATCCTCTTCTTTCAGACTTAATGAACCCTGTGTATGGGTAAAGTTAGTCCCCAAATTAAACAGGGAGGCAATGTTGGCATCACCTCTCAGTTTATTCAATTCAATTCACCTCAACACACACTTGCCTTTGGACAGCTTGTCATAACCCAACAACCCACCAGTTGTCACTGAAGCCAACCCCAGCTCCTGGTGACCCTGTGTGTATCACAGTAGAACTGTACTCCATGGGTTCTACTCTACAGCTGGGATCATTCGGAATTCTAGCATCAGTTCTTTCTTCCTGGTCTAACTTAGTCTAGAAGTGTCTCTGAAATTTGATGACCCTGCTGATATTTGAAATACCTGTGGCCTAACTTCCAGCACCCCCTTGAATTCCCTGTTGTTGTTGTGGGCTGTTAAGTCAATTCTGACTCGTAGCAACCCTGTATAGTATTCGGGCTGCGAACCTTAAGGTCAGCGGTTCGAAACTACCAGCCGCTCCGCGGGAGAAAGATGAGGCTTTCTACTCCCGAAACCCTGTACAGGGTCGCTATGGGTCGGACCCGACTCGATGGCACTTAACAACAACAACAACAACAAATCTACAGGAGCCAGTGTAGAATCCACCACACCACCTCTTGTTGTACTTGATGTTCTTGTTGTTGTGTGCTTTCCGATTGGTCCTGAGTCACAGCGACCCTGTGCAAGGTTTCTGAGAGCAGTTGGTGGGTTTGAAGTGCTGACCTTGTGGTTAGCATGGTTAGCACCATTACCAGTCCAGTGTTTATCTTACAGCATCACACCAGGGACCACACCACCACCTCTTGCTGTTGTTAAGAACTGTCGAGTCGATTCCAACTCATAACGACCCTATATAAAGTTTCCAAGGAGCAACTGATAGGTTTGAACTGCCTACCTTGTGGTTCACAGTCCATGACTGATCCTACAGCCATACACCAACCAGGACTCCATACACCACCACCTAGCAACAGGCAAACTACCAAAGTATTACAAATTGACAGACAGGCAGTGTTGTTGCAACTAAGGAGACCTGAAAGGCTACAACAATAACGTTGATGCTATGAAAGAATCAAAACGTAATCCCTTTTTCAAGATGTTCTTGCTTGTCTCCTTCCCTTCCACCACACCCTTTCCCTCGCCATAAATCCCTAGATGTGTCTAGTCAGCTTGTCCAGGCTCAGTGCATGCCAAGATGCCAGCATGTTATGAGTTTCTTGCAGAGTTGGTTTTCCTGATTTGTACCATCCTGCCTAATACACTTCAGCGATATTGAGATGAAGAATGACTAGGAAGTAGATCTTAGTGCTGAAACATATGTGTCAGAAAATCATTATGAGTATTAAATTACACCAATAAAATGAACCAGAACTAATTCTGCAAATCAAGATCCAATAATTTTTTTTTCACATCCACACCTTTTCTTTAAAAACAGAAGAGCAAAATAAGATTCAGCCGAACGCTCTTCAATCTGGGCATACGTGGGGTTTTTTTGAGGAGGGGGAGATTGGCTGGGAATGTGTGGAAAGCCAGAGATTTCAACATGACAAATACTTTAGCAATTTGGAAGATAGAGGGATGGTAAGAATACTGCCCTGTGCCAAACAGGATAACGATCAGTTTTTAAATTGACATACCTATGTATTTTACATGTAAAATTTATGTATACATATTCCCCATCCTCTCTTCTGCTGGGCTCCCCACCCCAACACACACCTCCTCACTCACTAGACAAGGTTCTGCTGACACAAGAAACTAGTTAATTTCTAAATTCCTGACAACCTCTTATTTTTAGAGGAGACCATCACTGTCGGTCAAATCCAATCTGAAGCTATAAACAAATCTTTAGAGCTTTGCCTGCTTGCTAGAATAACAGGAAATCTCTCTCTACCCCAGCATGAGCTAGAGACTGTAATTAGCTCATTGTCCCAGAATCAGCACAAAGAAGACTTGCTCCATAGGCCCCCTCCCTTTCAACTGGAGATCTGGGGGCAAATGTTAATTAATTGAGGAATTTCTATGATCATCCCCCAACTCCTTATTGCAGAAAGAGCATTGAGAAAGATGATGAACTATCCTGACCAAAGTCTTGGAGAAGACCAGCTGAAAAGAAAACATCAACACTATCCTCCCTGTCACCCTCATCCTGGTTTTGCTGATAGAGCCAAGAACTTGTTCTGCTATCCCCAGCAAAGCCAACTATTTATAGCCACACAATCATTATAAATAAAGCTGTTTATAACATCCAACCTTGGCCCTGCATTAGTTAAAACTGCAGACTGGAAGCTATAAATAACTCTGTTACATGCACAAGTGTGACTACTGACTGATACTTCCTCAAATTATGACAAATAATGACAAGTTTGTTTGACAAACATCCCACTGACATTCATCTGATTTGGAATAAGCGATGCTGCTTTTTTTTTTTAATTTGGTCCCTGAGGCCCAGGATCTCAGGAACTTTCTTTCTTCTTTTTGTCTCTCACCTCCTGCACCCAGAGCCTATGTCCTGTGTGTAGCTTTTCCCCCTCTAATCACTGGAAGGGATTGGGGGCCATTTAAGGGAAAGCTTATTAAATCCACTTTTTCTCTCCTGGGACAATTCTGCTGCAGGGGCCTGCAATGGTCTAGGGAGTTTCGCTAATGACATTGGAGCCACAAGCAGGGGGAGGGAGATGTGGGTCAGGCTGGGTGTTAGGAAATAGCAGGTGAAAAGACTATCTAAAGGGAAACTGCAGAATTTAATATCAGATTGCTGGGAATCACCATCTTCAAAAAGACCTGAGCTGCAGAAACAGCAGAAGTCAGGTACAAAAATGAGCCATTGAAAGACAAGAGACCAGAAGATGGGATTTACCTCCCATCCTGATGAAAGAAATCTTGCATGATCTGCAGTAGGCTTCCTAAACTTGGGTTCTCTCTCGAGCTGACACAGTGCCAATATTGCATGAGAAACATAGGATTTCAAAGCTCTGATGGACCTTAACCACCACATGTCTGTCGGTTTATCAGACTGTGGAGTCTTATGGGTTGCTAGGATGGTGGGCAAGATTTCAGTACAGCACCCAGACTAAGACAAGAAAGAAAGACCTGGTGATCTACTTCTGAGAATTAGCCAATGAATGTTCTATGGGTCACAATAGAATATTGTCTGATACAGTGCTGAAAGATGAGCCCGGTGGTTGGGAAGTCACCAGCCGATATCCTCAACCATTTTAAGTCAATTCTGACTCATAGCCACCCCGTATAGTGTTTCCAAGGCTGTAAATCTCTATAGGAGCAGAGTTGATAGCCCAGTGCATAATCCACCACACCACAACCTGTCATTGCTGTTGTTGTTATTGTGTGCCGTCCAATCAGTTCCAACTCACAGAGACTCTATATAGGGTTTCTGAGAGCGGCTGGTAGGTTTGAAGTGCTGACCTTGTGGTTAGTGTGGTTACAGCCTTTAGCAGTTCAGGACTTATCTTAGAGCACCTGAGCATACCACCCATCATGAAGACTGTGCAGGATGGGGCAATGTTTTATTTGTCAGAGCTGACCCCATAGCAACTAAGAAGGACAGCAACAATGGATGCTTGAAATGAGCAATCTAACTTAGTCCTTTTAGGAATCCAAGAGACTCCTATTGTAACAGCATCCACTGCCCTCAGGCCTGGTAACTACTAATCTGCTTTCTGTCTCTATGAATTTGCCTAATCTAAAATTTTCATATAAGTGGAATTATATGATATTGATCCTTTTAGGTCTAATTGTATTAACCCATAACATTTACAGAATCCCATCTGCCTCTCCACACACTTTTTCTGGTCTGGCCTACAAAGAGTTTTCAGAGTATTCTTTTAAATATAGGCAGTTCAAGCTCACCAGCTGCTCCTCAGAAACCCTATACAGGGTTGCTATGGGTCGGCATCAACCTAACTACACTTAACAACAAGAGCAGCTCATGAAGCAGGCTTGGTGGTACGATGGCTAAGCTCTTAGCTTCTGACCAAAAGTTTGGCAGAGAAAAGACTCAGTGATCTGCACTCATAGAGATTACAATCAAGAAAGCCCTATGGGCCAACTCTGTCCTATGCTGTTGTTGTTAACTGCCATTGAGTCGGTTCTGACCCATAGTGAGCCTGGATAGGATTTCCAAGAAGCCGCTGGTGGGTTGAAACTGCTGACCTTGTAGTTCAAACTGACTTTACAGTCCAGCACATTATCCTGCAGTGCCACACTCTGTCTTGTAGAGTCACTATAAACAGAAGCCTGTGGTACTGTGGGCTAATGCATCAGGCTGCCAAGTCATTTGAACTGCAAGGTCGGTGGTTCAAGCTCACCAGCTGCTCCTTGGAAACCCTATACAGGGTCGCTATGGGTCAGAACCGACTTGACGGCACTCAACAACAACAAGTCCACAGCGCATAACAACAACAATCATAAAACTGCTGTTTACCCATCCTCCTCTACCTCCAGAACAGAATGACAAAGAGATCCTCACTCTCAGGACCAGGCAAGTGCACAGTCAGCCCCTGAGAATAAGCGTCTCTTAAAATTTTGTGTCCTGGATGCCTCATTTGTCAGTGGATATGGAAGATGAAGAATTGATGCATTTGAATTATGGTGTTGGTGAAGAATATTGAAAGTACCGTGGGCTGCCAGAAGAACAAACACGTGCGGAAGAAGTACAGCCAGAACTCTCCTTGGCAATGGGGATGACTTTGTCTCATGTTCGTTGGAACAGTCCCTGGAAAAGGACATCATGTTTGATAAAGTAGAGGGTCCTTGAAAAAGAGGCAGCTCCCCAGTGAGATGGGCTGACACATTGGGAACAACAATGGGTTCAGGCATAACAACAATTGTGAGGGTGGTACAGGGCTGGGTGGTGTTTCATTGTTGCAGATACAGGCTCTGAGTTAGAGCAAACTGAAGGACACCTAACAACGATATCAGTTCTGACCCAGCTCTCCCCACCCTCAAATAAACACCCGCAGTAACTTGTGACATCTGCCAAAGTAACCATAGACCCCTCACCTGGCTATGGAAGTCCTCAATAACTGGCCCCACCCACTTCTCCATCCAAGCATGTGCTTACCCCTAAAGTATACGTCATACTCTTTCCAGAGTCTAAACCCTCAGATCATTTCCTATCAAGAAACCTTCATTCATAAAGTTCCCTTTTCCACTGTCTGTACCCAGGGAAGGCTCCACCGGGCAGCTGTGGCCATTCCTCCTCAGAATGCACATCAGCCTTTCTTACTTGTCTCTTTCAGCCCTGACCTGTCTTCATCTTGCTTTATCATTATTTATTAATGGGTTTATGTTCCATCCTCTTTTAATGGTAAGGGGAAAGGGGCCAGTGATTATTAATCATGTGGTATCCTGGTGTGGTGCTGTGGGTTAATGCGCCAGACTGCAAAGCCATTTGAACTGCAAGATTGGTGTTTCAAGCTCACCAGCTGCTCCTTGGAAACCCTATACAGGGTCGCTGTGGGTCGGAACTGACTCGATGGCACTTCACAACAACAACAATCATCTTTTCAAACAAGCCAATCCATTATCATCAAGTTGATTCTAACAGCAACTCCATGTGTTGAAGAGTTTCCGTGGCTGTAGTCTTTACCAAGGCTGGTGAGTGGGTTAGAACCACCAAGTAGTTGAATGCAAACCATTTGCACAGTGCATGTCTAGAAAAGGATGAGGTACTTAAAAAGCCTATTTCTCAAAAAAATCTTGAGTGAATATGTTCGAACGCCTTATACATGGTTTCATATATTGCTCAATCTTAAAAAAAAAAAAAAAAAAAAAAGGAAGAAAAGGTTTTAAAAGTCATAAATGACAATATCAACTAATAAACATCTGTTACAAAGTGTAAACGGAGTCCTGGTGTGCCCTTGTGGGCTTATGCTCTGGATAGCAAGGGCGGCTTGAACTGCAAGGTCAGTGGTTCAAACTCACCAGCAGCTCCTAGGAAACCCTGTACAGGGTCACTATGGGTCAGAAACTATTCAGCGGCACTTAACAACAACAATGTGTGAATAAGTTGCAAAAAAATAATGGATTCTGACTCGAGAGGAAAGTGGAGCTACCGGCTGATGGGAAGGGAGGGCATGTGCACAGGAGCGCCCACACTTGCAGATGGTACCCACGTGATCTGGACTGGATGACTGGATGATCGGAGCTCAACCAGGAGAAGAAAGAAGAGGGGAAAAAACAAAAAAGACTGAGCTGATACAATCTGATGAACTTGACCTATACCTATGGAGCAGCAACTCAAAAGAAGGAACAAATCCTTACAGCAAGAATCATTCCCACCCCCTCCACACACAGAGTGGACGGAGATGGGCAACTTGGACATTGGCTACTCAAATGGGGAGGGGGGAGACTACAAAGGCAAGAAGTGACAGGCTTACAAGCTTTCAAGAGGGAACCTAGTGCTAGGGAGCATGGAGGAAGGCAGAATCTCCAGTGGGTACTATTCAATCTGTCTGGGTGGAGCTGATGAAAGGAAATACAGATGGGTAACTCATGATACTGTGGTGAATAATGCTTATCAGGATGGATTATGAGGGTTGGAAATGCAAAGGTAGGCATTTTGTAACAAGGAAGGGAGTGATTAATTCTCCTGTCTAGGAACGGAGATCTCTGGGACCATCAACGGAGAAGAGCCAAGAGCAGGACCCTACCTAGAGAAGCAGAGATGCCTGAAATAGAGACAGAGACGATGACGTGGAGTGATGAAGTGGCTGGGGACTTTGGATCCAGAGAGGAAAAGGGACTGTGGGCCGAAGACTGGGGGGGTGAGGGGAGTGTAGAGGGCAGA
The DNA here is from genome assembly GCF_000296735.1 of Chrysochloris asiatica. NCBI lineage: Eukaryota > Metazoa > Chordata > Mammalia > Afrosoricida > Chrysochloridae > Chrysochloris > Chrysochloris asiatica. Next base: position 2,156,739 of record NW_006408578.1, on the reverse strand, counting down.
TTTCTAGGATATACCCTTTGGTTGATGATGCATGGAGGGGATTGGAACCATGGCAATGAAATTATATACGATGGAATGAATGTAAAACTAAAGTTCTCTCATGTAAACTATCATATAATTCACAATAAAACATTAAATAATAATAATAATAATAATAATGGATTCTGCAGTTCTAGGAAGGCTACACAAAGAATGTCTACCTGGCAAAGGTGTGTGTCTTTCTACTGGCAACAGGGACTTGCGAAGAATTCAGAGAACTAGAAATGAAAGAAGCCAGATGAACTGGGGGTCTGGGCAGTTAAACAAACTGGAGAACAAGTACATAAGCAACCATCAGTCATCAAATACTTATCTGTTGTTGTTAAGTGCCATCAAATGGGTGCCCACCCCCAGGGTTTCCAAGGAGCAGCTGGTGAGCTTGAACCACTGACCTTGCAGTTCAAACAGCTTTGCAGTCTGGCGCATTAACCCACAGCGCCACACCATGACTCCCAAATATTTATTGAGTGCCTACAAAATTCATGACATGGAACTTTGTATTAAAGAAAAGATGTTTTCACTGCCTTCTGGAATTTACAATCAGTTCCACTTTCTACCCAGCCCCGCACCCCTCCCCCAACTCTTTCAGCTTTTACTGTGGCGCTGTGGGCTAATGCCTCAGAATGCAGTCATTTGAACTGCAAGGTCAGTGGTTCAAGATCACCAGCTGCTCCTTGAAAACCCTATAAAGGGTCGCTATAGGTTGTAATCAACTCAACACACTTAACAACAACAACAGGGAACTTCAATCTCTCACAGGCTCCTAAATTCTTATCTCTGTGCAGAGATCATTTGCCAAACTTTGCCAGACCACATCCATGTGTGTTTCAGCACTGGCTGATCCCACCAAGCAGGTGGCATCATGTGTGTCAGAGTAGATCTCTACTCTATAGGGTTTTCAGTGGCTGAGTTTTTGGAAACAGATCACCAGACCTTTCTTTCTAGGTGCCTCTGGGTAGATGTGTATCTCCCCCCCACCCCCCAACCTTTCAGTTTACTGCACCACCCACTGGAAACATAATAGTCACGTCAAAGCTAGTCCCTCCCTAGTGAGGAAGCTGGTGAGAAGACTCACACTGACAAGCCAACCAACCACCAAAGAGAAAAAGCTCAAATTAAATGCTCCTAAAAGGGCCCAGTCCTCTGTCTTCCTCAACAGCTCCAAGAGCAGGAAGGCATGAGGCAGGCTTTGGGTCCCTTTGTGCTCTCCCACATTAACACAGTCACACTTTGCTATGCAGATGTCGCTTCCAATAAACACCAGGGCTTTTCTGGTGGGGACTTTAATTGAAGGGATTGTTACTGTTGGTGAATGGCTGGGGAATTAATTAATGTAAAGCCAACCAGTTCATAAATGCCTGCTTTGTGAGCAGTCCAGCATCCTGGGGAGCACGACTCCTGTGGTCAGCACAGCCCAGGATTCCATGTCAGCAAATGGTATTTATTATCACCTTCGGCCCCTCTCTCAGCCCACCAGGACCTCAGAGCCATTACCTGGAGCCACTAGTGGCCGGCAGTGGGTACAGCCAACATTCCTTCCTGATCTCCTTCCGGGGCTAAGGCCGCCATTCAGAAACACTCCCTCCAACCCTACCATCAGGTTCTGAGTCTTTACTCCATGACCTGACTTTGCTTTGGAAGAATGGCTTCATTTGCAAATCTTACAGATGTAAAAAGAACTTTAAGCCAGAGAGAAAGCTTTTCCTCTCCTACCTCACACCCAGTTTGGTGACATGAGCTTTACACTGACACAAAAAGATGCACACAGACACACAAACACAGACTCAGAGACACGCACTCACACACACAGAAATACATTGCCACACGCATAGACACACAAACACACATGCATACACAGGGTGTCCATGTATAGACACCCATATGCAGACATACAGGCTGAGACACACAAGCACATAATATACACTCACATACACATTCACACAAATGCACACACAGAGACATACAGACACACACATAGACTATCTCATGTGCATTACTCACAGTCTTCATCTAATTTTAAAAACCAGTTCTGATTTTAATGTGGCAAACAGACTTTTCAGGTAAACTGCTTCCTAAGAACATACAGTGGGGGAAAAGAGTAGTAAGGAAACATGCCAATCCCTCCCCCCATAAATGGTACCGAAAGCTGGTGTCAGGTTCTGCTGGCATAGCATGCCAGACCCACTTCAGTTCTGCTTGTGGCTTTGCAACATCCTCTGTCTAAACTGATAGGATGCTGTCTTGAAAACTCCTGTTCAAGCTTAAAAAAATACGCTACAGTGCTAAAAGTAGTGGAATTGGGTTTGTTTATTTTTTCTTTATACTTTGCTGTAGTATCAGAATGTTCTATAGTGAGGGCATATGCATTATAGTCAAGAAAAAAAAATGCATGCTATAAAAAAAAGAGAAAAGAAAATTATTTTCAGTTCATAAATACCCTCAAGATCTAAAAGTTTCTTTTGGCAGCTTTATCTGATTGTTGCAGAAGTAGTGCTGTGGTCTTGAAAATTAGCCTGGGTCATGAAGCAAGGAGACTATCACAGTCTCTGAAAAGGGATACATTTCCGCTGGTTTCTGTCTAGCCTTTAGAAAAAAAATTTTTAAGGAGACTCTATTTTCTATTTCTCCCCTTTCCATATGTTTTTATTTCTTCCTATTTCCTCACGTTCCCTATTTGTTGTTTGTTTATTTGTTTTCTTTACCATTACCAAAAAAAACACACTCTGAGGAAAGAATCTAGTATCATTCACTTATACATTAGTATAAATTAAGCCACTCAGTATTTATTTGGCCCCAAAGTTATGAATCTGGAGTACTTGTATTTTAATTCTATATTCAATTGCACAGTGAAATTTATCAGCTAATGAATAAAAGAGCTGATCTCTGCATCTCTGAAATTAGACATCTAGGCTCCTGGATCTTCCATTTGTGGCAAAGACAGGCCCTGGGACCAGTCACACAGTTGGCTACAATTAATGTCTCCACTTTAGCTATAGAATGTCACCATTTAATACCTCTTGCCCTTTAGAAATAGCACACACTTTAGGGATAGACATAAATGTAAGAATGATTACGGTCAGCAAAAATATTCACTAACCAGGCTTTTGAAAAACAATATTTGTTATTCTTACTTGAAAACTGTATCTGCTATATACATATATTGAGTGTATGCATTGAATGCCTGGTAAGTGAAACTACATACTAAGTTTGAGTGCTAGATTCTGGAAATAGTTATGGGAACTGCACCCTAGAGAAGTTCAATGATTTGCTGAAAGTCATTCATTGGTCGACGCGGGACTTGAACTAGTCTAGGGCTCTCATTGCTTCAACACAAGGGACCTAAATCAAGTCCCAGACAAACCTGGTGACCCGAGCCTACATGAAACCTTGAATGGTAGAATGACCCTTCTGATAGTCCCTTCCTTACGTTCTGAGAATTCTTGGCAAATAGGTTAAGTGTGGTGTGGTGCTGTAGGATGAGCACTGGACTGCTAACTGCAAGGTTGGTGGTTCAAATCCACCAGCCGCTCCTCACAAACACTATACAGGATTTCTATGAGTCGGAACTGACTCAGCAGTACTTTACAACAATAACAATTGGTTAAAAATGAGACCAAATGAATGGACACCAGATTTCTAGCCCTCCTGAGTCTTCCTGACTTACTGAAGAATACTCTAATGGTAAAAGGACAATATAAAGGTAGAGACAATTTCGACAAGAACAACAGGTTGTCATTGCTACCTTTCTCATCATTTCATAACATAGTCACTCTCAGCCCATGATCAGTAATACACTACTTAGGATAGAGACAGGGCCTCAAAGGCACATTCCCAGGTGCTACCTCGTAGGTAGTTTCCCAGTTGGAAGTCCCCACCCCAAGGCAGAAGTGTGAAGAAGTGGGTGGTTCTCTATCACCCGAAGGTGATCTGGGGTCACTCTTCATCTCAGTTTCCTGGTACTACTATTATCAAATATACCAAAGTGGATGTCTTTGAAGAGCAAAAATTTATTTTCTCACAGTTCTGGAGACCAGAAGCCTAAATTCAGGACCTGGCTCTAGGTGGAGTTCCTTGTCTATTTCAAGTTCTAGTGGCTGATAATTCTTGGAGTTCCTGGGTTTATAGATCCATCTTCCTCTGTCATCAGATAGCAGCTGTCTTCTTCAGTGTGAGCTTGCTTCTATGTCTAATCTGCTCTTTTTATAACGCAGAAATGGTTAGGTTTAGGAACCATCTATACTGACATAGCTTCATTAACATAACAAAGGAAGATCTATTCCCAAATGGAATCACAGCCATTGGTATAAGGGTTTAGGATTCAAGCACTTTTTCTTTTTT
>NW_006408578.1:2142233-2152262 GCF_000296735.1 Chrysochloris asiatica | reverse complement strand
AGGGGTTAGGAGAAGAGAGACAATTTAATCTGTAACACCTTTCTATCAGGCCCCATGTGGACAGATATCCAAGTGGTGATAACCTGCCTTGTATATTTGTTGGCACCACCCTGCCTGCTGATGCCTAAACCGAAAATGTGATCTTGACCTAATTCTCCAATGTGTGCCAAAGAGTGAATTTCAGTGTGTGTCATTTATAGATGTGTTCATTTATTCAGTTAGAATATGTTATATGGTTACTGTGTGTCAGGCGCAGGGCCAGTCCCTTGCTATAAAAAGAAGCTGAACACACAACGCCTACTCTTGACAAGCTGATGTGACACTCAGAAAGGAAGGGATAAATAACAGAGAGTCCAGTTAATTCACACCCGGATCAACAAACACCTCTTTACCCTTCAAGACTCAGACCAAACATCATCTTCTTCAAAAGGCTTCCTGGTCATCTGCAGGTGGTAACCAGCTGCTTTTTGCGCATTCTGATACAGTTTGGTTTATGTCTCTACTACAGTTCTCATATTGTTAAAATGATATCTGTGCACATCGGCTTCATCTTTCTGATTGTGTGTGTAAAGAGGAATGGTGGCGAGGCAAAGCCGAAACTGCTACTAAAGCAACTCTGCACTCACAGGATCTGGCACTTACAAGGTAAATGAATAAAAGAATAAGTGAATAAACCAGAAAATGGAAGAAAGAATACAATTCCTGCTCTCTTGTTCTCAACGAAGATTTCCTTGACTCAAATATGTGTCCATCCTGTCTGGACGGGGCTGATGAAAGGAGATGGGGATAAGACTCTTGTGGTTCAATAGGGAATGATTGCTATCAGGACTGATGGTGACTGTTGGAAAAGTAGACGTTTTGTAACAAAAGGAGAGGAGTGGCTGATCTTGCCGTCCAGGAGTGGAGGCCCCTAGAACCATTGAGGGAGAAAAGCGAAGTGTGGGACCCTAACCAGAGAAGCAGTGATGCCAGAGATGGAGGCAGAGATGATGACGTGGAGAGATGGAGTAGCTGGGGACTCTAGACTCAGGGAGAGAGAGGGGTTGTGTGCTGATGGCCGGGAGGCAGGCGTGTGGGGAGTATCCTTTGGTTGGTTGATGACGCATGTAGGGGATTGTAATCATGGCAATGAAGCGAAATACGATAGGATGAATGTAAAGATGATGTTCTCCCACGTAAACTATTACATAATTCACAATAAAAACGTAATATATATATATGTGTGTGTGTCCACCAATCCAAATAAGATGCAAATTCCTCCAAGGGCTCCTTAGCATGCTTTTGAGTTGATTCATTCTCGTGATGTTTCCCGGGCATATCAGAGTAGAACTGTGCTTCACAGAATTTTTGATAGCTAATTTTGCTATCAAAAGCCCTGGTGTGGCGCTGTGGGTTAATGTGCTGGACTGCAAAGTCGGTTTGAACCGCAAGGCTGGGGGTTCAAACTTAACAAACTGCTCCTCGGAAACCCTACACAGGGTCACTATGGGTCGGAACCAACTCAACAGCACTTAGTAACAATAACAACAATTTTGCTAAAGTGGATTGTCAGTTCTTTCTTCCAAGTCGCCTTAGGTAGCAGCCAAATATACCTTGAAGCCCCCAGGCCCTCCCCTTAACACATCCACGAATTTAAAAGCCAGCTGCCTCTGAGTCCACTCCAATTTACAATGATCCTTGTTTCTGTCCCATAACGACCCTGTATAGGGTTTCCAAGGAATGGCTCGTGAACTTGAACCACCAATGTTGCTTTTCAAAAGACTTTGCAGTCTAGCTCATTAGCCCACAGCACCACACCAGGACTCCTACAATGACCCTATATGGTGTAAATTGTTAAGACGCTTAGCTACTAACCAAAAAGCTGGCGGTTCGAGTCTACCCAGAGGTACCTCACAAGAAAGTCCTGGCTTTTTTCTTTAGAACAAATTAATTTGAAGACCATCTGAAGTATGCAGTTCTTCCATGACAAACATGAGACTTCCTTAACATATGTTGTTGTTGTTAAGTGCTGTTGAGTTGATTCCGACTCATAGCAACCCAGTATAGGGTTTCCAAGAAGCAACTGCTGTGCTTGAACCACCAATCTTGTAGTTCAAACCGACTTTGCAGTCCAGCACATTAACCCATAGTGCCCCACCAGGAGTTCGCCTTAATATGCAGAATGTGGTTATTTCTGGGTCATTACACAAACTTGCAGAAGAATCCACTTACAAGTAAGCAAAATTTGGAACAGTGAAAGTCTCATCTTGCTTAACTACAAAAGTACTATTTGGTTATCATTGTTTTTCCAGAAGCATAACTGAAGCATGTGAGCACATACGTGAGTATGGTGTGTGTCTGTTTGGGTGTGTGTCAGTCATGCATGCAACTCAGTGGAGTCCTCAGTAACAGGTGTTCCTCCAGCAGGTCACAGTGGTGATGGAGGACATGAGGGGCTGGGAGGGGCGTGCCAGAAAGATAGAGACAGGCCTGCCAAAACCAATCCCATTAAATCTTAGTGCTCATTTAGGGGTTGTCACAGGAGGAAAAATCTGATGAACACCCGAAAGTCAGGGTGGTTACAGCGCCTGTTTAATGGCTCGTTAATGTGATTGCTGGGAATTTTACACAGAAATGACACTGACTACAATCAAAGCAAGGCAGGTCTGGCTCCAAGTCAGTTGCTACCAAGCACCATTTCAGGCCAGGTGGATGGGGGTTTTTGCTGCTACCTGGCCTGGCATGCAGCCATCATTTTGAGCTTCCTTTCTATGTCTCTTGTAACCTGTATCTTTTAAGAGAAGACTATAATATAAAATTTTATTTTTAAATGATGCATAATGTCATAATTTTTGTCTGTTATTTTACAAGTGGAAAAGAAATCTTTCACACCAGAAATAAGGGGCATTTGGAGACAGTTTGTCACTTTCATCTCTTTCCATGAGAAGAGGAAACAGTCCATGAAGTAGTATTATAGCCAAAAGAAAAAAATCAAGCAAACAAAAAACCATTGCCTTTGAGTAGACTCTGATTTATGATGAGCCCACATGTGTCAGAGTAGAACTTTGAAGCCAGTGTTTTCGTGGGCTGATCTTTCAGAAGACCTTTCTTCTGAGATATCTCCGGGTAGACCTGAACCTCTAACTAACTATTCAGTACCCACAAGAAAGAAGAAGAGCGCCTGAGGAGTGAACCTTGACGGTCCATAAACAGATTAAAACCAATTCTTTATCTTTGGATTGCACAGATGATGGAGGTCAATATTCAGTGAGTCACCCACCCATGTATTGACCACCAGCTTGGACAAGAGTCATTATGAGCTGATTTCATGGAGAGAGGAGAGAGTGAAACATCGGTCTCATCTATAAGTAACTTCTGATTTAAAGGGGATAAACATAAATAAATGAAGTCAATTTTCATTATCATACAGGTACCTGACAAATGAGATTTGAAGGGTACGATCAGTAAATATCTCTAAGGATCCTTTTATGATCCTCGCCCAATCATTTCTTCAACACCCATATACTGAATGCCCACAGGGTTGTGGTTGCTGTTGTTAAGTGCTGTGAACTCAGTGCTGACTCATAGCCAACCCTGTATAGGGCTTCCAAGGCTGTAAATCTTGGCAGGAGTAGAAAACCTCATCCTGGTACCTTACTGTAATGATGTAGTCCTTTTCTTGGGAATATGAATAGTCCATGCTCATTTTGTTTTCTTTTCTCTTTTGATGGTGGTAGGACAATATGAGAAAATGTTTCTGATGGGTTTGGTTGACTCTGACTAAATCCATTTCATTCAATAACCAAGAAGCAATCATAGAATCTTAGCCAAACTTCTCATGATAAAGAGGAAGTTGGGTTAAATAACTCAACTCTGCCTGGTTGAGCTGGGACAATGCCAGTCTCCTGATGGTCAGTCCAGCACATTTTCTATTTTCCCACACTGCTTCACATTAATACAGCCTCATGTGCATCCTCCCGTAGCAAGAAACAGATCGCTCTCTTTGACTTACCCCCTGGTGAGAAGGATATCTTTGAGATTCCTTTGGAATGCGTCATTTTTTGCCCTTAAAGAAAAATGAGGTTGGATGCTTGGCTTTCCAAAGTGCCATTGAGACAAAGAACTACCATATGACCCAGCAATTCCACTCCAGGGTTTATACCCAAGAGACTTGAAAGCAGGAACTCAAACAGATTCATTGTAGCATTATTCACAAAGGCCCAAAGGTACCAAAGGTCCATGTGTCCATCAACAGATGAATGGATCAACAACATGTGGTATATATCCACATATCTGTACAATGGAATATTATTCCACCAGCTCCTAGTACATGATACAACATGGATGAACTTTGAAACAGTATGCTGAGCAAAATATGTCAGACACCAGTATATAAAGACAAAATCGTATTCGTGGTTACACAGGGCAGGTGAAACGGGGAGTATGGAGGTATTGCTTAAAGAGTATTGAATTTCTGCTAAGAATGGTGAAAAGATTTGGAAATGGACAACAGTGATGGGAATGCCGTTGCTTCTAAGTGCCATCGAGTCGGTTCTGACTCACAGCAACACAAGGAGCAGCTGGTGGGTTTGAGCTGACAACCTTGTGGTTTGAAGTACAGTGCTGATCCTACAGAGCCACACCAGGAGTCCGTGATGGTTATGTTGTTTGTTGGTGTTAGGTGCCATTGAGTCAATACCGACTCATAGCTACCCTATGCACAACAGAACGAAACACTGCCCGATCCTGGGCCAACCTCACAATTGTTGCCATGCTTGAGTACATTGATGCTGCCACTTTGCCAATCCATCTCACTGGGGATATTCCTCTTTTTCTCTGACCCTTCACCTTACCAAATACGATATCCTTCTCCAACGACTGGTTCCTCCTGACAATATGTCTGAAGTATGAGAGACGAAGTTTGGCCATCCTGGCCTCCAAGGAGCACTCTGACTGCACTTCTTCCCAAACAGATATATTGGTTCTTTTGGCAGCTCATGGCACTTTTAATATTCTCCTCCAAAACCATAATTGAAAAGCATCAATTCTTCTATAGTCTTCCTTATTTACTGTCCAGCTTTCATATGCATATGAGGTTATTGAAAATACGACATGATAAATGTAATTTAAGTCACTAAATTATATGCATAAAAATGGTTACAATGTCAAATGTTTTGTTAAATATTTTCATTACAATAAAAATTCATTTAAAACGTGGTTAAGATGGCAAGTGCAAGTGTTCTGTTATAGATACTGAGACCCAAACCTACAGCCGTGGAGTTGTTTCTGGCTCAGAGAGATCTTATAGGGTAGGCTAGAACTGCCTCTTGGGGTTTCCAAGACTGTAAATCTTATGGAAGCAGATAGTCTCCTCTCTCACCCAAAGAGTGGTCAGTGGGTTTGAACTGATGACTTGTGGTTAGCAGTCCAACACTAACCCTCTATGTCACGAGGGCTCCTTAGACAGACATAGAGATGTCACCAAGTCCACTCTGACATATGTGCATCACAACAAGCATGCACAGTTCTGTGTACACCTCAGGATTGCTGGCATGTTGGAGCCCATGTCATCAAAAGTCTCCGAGGCACTCGCTGTCCTCTCCTTCACCAAAGCCAACGCCTCCCTCTAGTGATCCATCTGTCTTGATGACAGGTTCTGTTGTGATCCATAAGGTTTTCACTGGCTACATTTCAGAAAAAGAGTACCAAGCCTTTCTTCCCAGTCTGCCTTGGTCCAGAAGTTCTTTTGAAACCTGTCCACCATAGGTAATACTACTGTTATTTGAAATACAAGTAAATAGGCTTTCAGTATCACAGCAACATACAAGTTACTATGGTACAACGGAAACACAGATGGGCAGTGATTTTTTTATGTATCTTTCAAAAAGAGAGTTTCTAAGCATGCATGTAATTTATATATATATATATATAAATTACATCATGCATGTAATTTATATATATATATATATATATATATATATATTTTTTTTTTTTTTCCCCAAAAAAGGAGTCATTAGAACCCCTACTGCCCAAGTGCTCATGTATCAGGTCTCCATGGAGACAGTGACATCAGACAGGAGCAGCACAGGGCATTACAGGAAAGGGACCAGCCAAGTCGGGTTGCTATAATGGCTTACTTGATAGGAAAAACTTTCTTTGGCTTTTGCTCCCTAGTAGAGACAAAGCCATGGTATTTTCAATCACCTCATATGCATGAGAAAGCTGGACAGTGAATAAGGAAGACCGTAGAAGAATTGATACTTTTGAGTTATGGTGTTGGAGGAGAATATTGAAAGTGCCATGGGCTGCCAAAAAAACAAACAGATCTGTGCTGGAAGAAATGCAGCCATAGTGCTCCTTGGAAGCCAAGATGGCCAGACTTCATCTCTCATACTTCAGACATATTGTCGGGGGGTGGGGGGGACCAGTCACTGGAGAAGGGTATCATGTTTGGTAAGGTGGAGGGTCAGAGAAAAAGAGGACGACCCTCTGTGAGATGGATTGGCAGTGGCAGCATCCATGGGCTCAAGCATGGCAACCATTGTGAGGTTGGCCCAGGATCCATGGGCTCAAGCATGGCAACCATTGTGAGGTTGGCCCAGGATCCATGGGCTCAAGCATGGCAACCATTGTGAGGTTGGCCCAGGATCAGTGTTTCGTTCTGTTGAACATAGGGTCTCTATGAGTCGGTACCAACTCGATGGCACCTAACAGCAACAATAACAAGAAGCAAAGATAGTTTCTCAAATCCCTGACTTAGAGAAATGACTGTCCTCCATAGACAAAGTCCAATCCCATTTCCCTCGACATACGTCTCCCTTCCTATATAAAAAACTCTTCAAGTATTTTTCTGGTCAACTTAAGTGCACACAGGTTCAAATTACATAATAGTGGTACCATTTAATCTCCTGCTACTTCAACTCTTTAGCCTAGGTTGAATCTTCTTTCAGCTCCTCAGTGTTCCTAGAAGTTAAGATTTGACTCCTCCTCGCCTGGACCAACATTGTTTTCTGAGCAACACCTGTCTTGGCAAATCAGTTCATGTTCCCCAGGCTCTGCCGACAGAATCTTTCAACCAGTCTTTCAGAAGACTTTGGTTTTCATTGCCATGAGCCAAGCTCTGCATGTTGATTGCAGTGGCTTTTCTTGAAGACTGGTTATCTTTTGTATTCTTTTCCTAAGGCTGCCCTAACAAAATACCACAAACTTGATGGCTTAACACAACAGGACTTTATTCTCTCATAGTTCTGTAGACCAGAACTCCAAAATCAAAGAGTTGGCAAGATTGTACTACAACTAAAGGTTCTAAAAAAAGAATCCTTCCTTTTTCCTCTCAACCTTTGGTGGTCCCACGTGGTCCTGGGTTTGTGGCTGCATCACTTCAACCTCCACCTGCCTTCATATGACCATTTTCTCTGTGTCTGTGTGTTCTTCTCTTCTATCTCTTACAAGGACACTTGACACTGGATTTAGGACACACCCAGATAATTACATCTGCAAAGACCCTTTCTCTAAATAAGATCACATGCACAGGTTCTAAACAGAGATATATATTGTAGGGAACCACAGGTCAGCCTAATTCTTCTAGTAATATTGTAGTTGAGTGCCATTGAGTTAGGTTTCCAAAAGCGGTTGGTGAGATTGAACCGGCTTAAATTGACCTTGCAGTCTGGCTCATTAACCCGCAGTACCACACCAAGAGTTATCTAGTAATATTACACACCCCCAAGTCAGTATTGAGATATTGCACTAAGGGGTGTATTGAATGTTCCAGCCATTATGTTGAGTGCTAAGCACTGGATTTGGCATTAGAAATACAAGATGAACCAGGTACCTACAGTTCTGCTCTTCATAAATTCTTAATATGGTAAAAATTAGAAGAAAAAAAAAAAAGCTAATTACAATGCGGTTGCAGATCCTGAAGTCCACCTCACAGCGATCCTGAGACTGTAAATCTTTACGGGAGCAGCAAGCCTCATCTTTCTCCCAAAGAGCTGCTGGATTTATGGTTAGCAGCCCAATGTGTAATCCACTATGCTACCAGGGCTCCCTGCTAATTACAATACAAAATGATAAATGCTATTTTTAAAAAACTGGATAAGTTCCAGCACTCAAGAATTCTATACCCCATTTCCCTAATAATCCCCATATTCCAAGCAGTGCCACACTCTTTTTGTTCCGAGGTCACCAAATCTGTCAAACTAGAAAAGGAGGGTTAATGAGAGAAGGGAGATGGCAAGAGAGATTTCTTCCCTGGGGAGATTTCTCTAGGCCATGCAGCTGTTTGTCTAAATACTGGACCAGGAGTGGACATTTGATTAAAAAAAAAAACCCACACTGGAGCTCGTGAAGGCAGAGTAGAGAGTGTCCGAGTCAGAAATGACTCACGTGTGGACAGGAGTGAGGGTTCCCTGGAAATGCTGATGTGTATTTGTGCACAAATTTTCAACTTGGATGGATGCTAAGAAACACACTAGTGCTTTCACTGCTGAGTTATTTGAGCACTTTAATACTTTAGGTATGTAGGGCCATATCTGAACTCCCACGTGGAATCTTGCATGGTTAGCGCTCTAGATAGATCTTCTGGTTTATATACAGGAATACAAGAGAAAAAAATGCTCTCTTCATTTTAGAAACAGGATTCCTAGCAACTCTGATAAATCTCTTAAGTAGGATGTGTGTGTGTGTGTGTAGGACATTACTCAGGGAAGATAAAGATTCCAGAAATCCATCAACTATTACATTGAGTAATTCTACATCAGTTGGTGATCAGTCAATTCCAATTCATTTGAACTATGCTTCATGGGGTCGTCTTTTCTTTTTTATAAAGTATTGTTGCTGTTGGTGTGGTTAAGAATACACACAGTGCACCATGGGTCAACAGTTTCTACAATGTACAACTCAGTGAGACTGATTATTTTCCCAGATGCACAACTATTATCATTCTCCTTTTCTGAGTCATTCCTCTCTCATAAACATCAACTCACTGTCCCCTAAGCTTCCCAATTATATATGTTGCTGTTGTCCCATATAGAGAGGACAATGCTCAAGGCAGACATCCTTTACTGGTTAAGCTAAGGTATTGTTTGGTTTTAAGAAGACTTCAGGGGGGCATTTTTAAGGTTTAAAGATTATTTTAGGGCAATAGTTTCAGGGATTCATTCTATCTCCATGTTTCCAGAAGATCTGGAGTTCATGAGAACTGGACCTTTTGTTCTTCATTTTCCCCTTTTGATCAGAATTCTTTTATGGAATCTTTGATCACAAAGTTCAGTAATGGTAGCTGGGCACCATCCAGTTCTTTGAGTCTCACGCAAAGGAGATAGTTATTCATGGAGGCAATTAGCCACATTCTATTTCCCCTTCCTATCCCTGACACAGTAGTGGACATGTTGTTATTGTTGTTAGATGCCGTCGAGCTGGTTCTGACTCATAGCACAACAGAACGAAGGACTGCCCCATCCCATGCTATCCTCACAATGGTTAGGTTTGAGCCCATTGGGGTTGCCGCTGTGGGCTCACACATAGCAATTGTAATGGACATAAAATTGTAATGTGTGTGTTTTAAACCAGTTGCTATGGAGTCAATTCTGAGTCATGGTGACTCTTTAGGACAGAGTAGAACTGCCCCATAGGGTTTCCAATGTTGCAATCTTTAGGAAGGGTCCCTGGTGGTGTCGTGGGTTAAATGTCAGCTTGCTGACCTCAATGTCAGTGGTTCAAACCCACCAGCCACTCCACAGGAAAAAGATAAGACAGTCTGCTCCCATAAAAATATACAGTCTCAGAGACCGTGAGGAATCATTCTACTCAGTTGAATAGGGCTGCTATGTATGAGTGAGAATCAACTCGATGGCATTAGGTTTTGTTTGAGTTAGATAGTGCTCCAGTCAGTAGTTTGTCTTTTCATATTGGGGGTAAAGTCTTTTGATATACAAAAGTTTTTCATTTGGGGGAGGTATTATTTACTGGAAGGTGATGTAAGATAAGTACTGCACTACTAGCCACAAGGTCAGCAGATCAAACCAAGCAGTCACTACTCAGGAACCA
>NW_006408578.1:2110390-2142012 GCF_000296735.1 Chrysochloris asiatica | reverse complement strand
GCCAAGTGGCAGCATCAATGGACCCAAGCATGGCAACAATAGTGAGGTTGGCCCAGGATTGGGCAGTGTTTCATTCTGCTGTGCATAAGGTCGCTATAGACCAGTACCAACTTGATGGCACCTACCAACAACAACATGAGTTGGAAATGACTTGATGGCAGTTAATAACTATTTCTTTACCTTGTCTTTTGCTATGTGTGCTTTTGTTACTATGTTAGATAATCTATGACTAAATGCTAAGCCCAACAGCATTGCCCGGGAAATTTCTTCTAAGAATTTCATCATTTTAGTTTTCACGTTTAAGTCCTTCAACCAGTTTGAATTTGGTTTTGTCTATGATATGAAGCACTGATTCGGCTTCATTTTTCTATATATGAAATCCAATCTTACCAACACCATTTATTAAAGAGACTCATCTTTCCCCAACAAATGGACTTAGTGCTCTTGTGAAAATATCAGTTGATCATAGATATGTGGGTTTATTTCTGGACCCTGAATTCTATTCCATTGGTCTGTCTGCATAATGTTATACCAGTGCCAGATTGTCTAGATTACTATAGGTATATGTTGTTGTTAAGTGCTATTGAGTTGGTTCTGACTCACAGTAACTCTGTACAGGATTCTCAAGGAGCGACTGATAGATTTTAACTGCCAACCTTATGGTTAGCAGTCCAGTGCTTATCCTACAGTGCCACATGAAGATTCCAATATGTTATAAAATCAGGAAGTGCAAAGCCTCCGACTTTGTTCTTCTGTTTCAATTAATTTAGCTATCTGGGGTCCCTTGCCATCTCATGTCAAGGTGAGGGCTGGTTTTTCCATTTCTGTAAAGCTACCAAAACTTTATCAGAATTGCATTAAATCTACAGATGGCTTTGACTAGTATTGACATCTTAACAATATTGTCTTCCAATCCATGAACTTAGACCATCTTTCTATTTGTTTAAGTCTCCTCTAATCTTTTTCCTGATGTGGCACTGTAGGATAAGCACTTGACAGCAAATGGCAAGGTAAGTTGTTCAAAGTCACCAGCCGCTCCTTGGAAACACGATACAGAGTCATCATGGGTTGAAACCAACTTGATAGATCTTAACAACAATGACAGATCTTTCAGCAGTGTTTTATAACTTTTATTGTCTAAGTCTTACACATAGGCGCTCTGGTATGGCACTGTAGGACAAGCACTCAACCACAAAGTCAGTTTGAACTGCAAGGCCAGTGGTTTAAACTCACCAGTCATTCCTTGGGAACCCTATATGGAGTCAGTCACTATGAGTCGTAACTGACATGAAGGCACTTAACAACAATAACAGGTCCTTCACATACTGGTTAAATCTATTCCTAGGTATATTTCTTCATTAGTTGTTGTTAGGTAGCATCGAGTCGGCACCGACTCATAGTGACCTTATGCACAGCAGAATGAAACAATGTCCAATCCTAGGCCAACCTCACTACTGTTGCCACACTTGAGTCCATTGATGCTGACCCCTGGTCAATCCATCTTGTTGGGGGTCTTCCTCTTTTTCTCTGACCCTCCATCTTACCAAGCATGAAATCCTTCTCTGGTGAATGTTCCTTCCTGACAATATGTCAAAAGTACGAGAGATGAAATTTGGCCATCTTGGCCTCTAAGGAGCATTCTGGCTGCACTTCTTCCAAAACAGATTTATTGGCTCTTTTGGCAGTCCATAACACATTTAGTATTTTCCTCCAACACCATAATTCAAAGGCATCAATTCTTCTACGATCTTCCTTATTCACTGCCCAGCTTTCGCATTTATATGAAGTTATTGAAAATACCATGGCTTGGGTCAGGCACACCTTAGTCCTCAAGCTAACATCTTTGCTGTTCAACACTTTAAAAAGGTCTTGTGCAACAGATTTGCCTAATGCAATATTTCGTCTGATCTCTTGACTGCCGCTTCTATGAGTGGTGATAGTTGATCCAAGAAGAATGAAGTCCTTGACAACTTCAATCTTTTCTCCATTGATAAGAATGTTGTTTACTGGTCCAGCGGTGAGGATTTTTGTTTTCTTGACATTGAGATGTAATCCCTATCAAAGGCTGTGATCTTCATCAGTAAATATTTTAAGTCCTCTTCACTTTCAGCAAGCAAGGTTGTATCATCTGCATATCGCAGGTTGTTAATGAGTCTTCCTCCAATCCTGATGCCACGTTTTTCTTCATAGAATTCAGCTTCTCGTATTATTTGCTTAACATATAGGTTGAATAAGTATGTTGAAGGAATACAACCTTGTCACACACCTTTCCCAATTTTAAAACATTCTGTGTTCCCATGCTCTGTTCGAACAACTGTTTCTTGGTCCAGGTACAGATTCCTCATGAGTACAATTAAGTGTTCTGGAATACTCATACTTCACAGTGTTGTCCATAGCTTGTCATGATCCACACAATCGAAAGCCTTTGCATAGTCAATAAAGCACAGATAAATATCTTTCTGATATTCTCTGCTTTCAGCCAAGACCCATTGGACATTAGCAATGATATCTCTCTTTCCACGGCCTCTTCTGAATCCAGCTTGAACCCCTGGAAGTTCTCTGTCAATGTATGATTGTAGCCGTTTCTGTATTACCTTGAGCAAAACTTTACTCGCTTGAGATATCAAAGAGATTGTCCGATGATTTCTGCATTCCATTGGGGCACCTCTCTTTGGAATGGGCACAAATATGGATCTCTTTCAATCAGTTGACCAGATAGTTGTTTTCCAAATTTCTTGGCAGAGATGAGTGAGTGCCTCCTGCGCCGCCTCACTTTCTTGAAAGATTTCAATTTTTATTCCATCAATTCTTGGTGCCTTGTTCTTTGCCAATTCCTTCAATGCACCTTGGACTTCCTCCCTGAGTATCATTGGCTCTTAATCATATGCTACCTCTTGAAATGGTTGAACATTAACCATTTCCTTTTGGTACAGTGACTCTGTGTATTCCTTCCATCTTCTCTTGATGCTTTCTGCATCATTCAATAATTTGCCCAGAGAATCTTTCAGTAACGAAAGTAGAGGCTTGATTTTTTTCTTCAGTTCCCCCAGCTTGAGAAATGCTGACCATGTTCTTCCTTTTCGATTTTCTGATACCAAATCTTTGCACATTTTATTATAATATTTGGCTTTATCTTCTCGAGCTGATCTTTGAAATTTTCTTTTTAGCTCTTGGACCTCTTCATTTCTTCCATTTGCTTTAGCTTCTCTATGCTGGAGAGCAAGTTTCAGAGTCTCTTCTGACATCCATTTTGACCTTTTCCTTCTTTCTTGTCTTCTTAATGACTTTTTGCTCTCTTCATGTATGATGATCTTGATGTCATCCCACAACTCTTCTGGTCTTTGGTCTTTAGTGTTTAATGTATCAAATCTGTTCTTCAGATGATTTCTAAATTCAGGTGGGATATAATTTTTCATTTAGAATCTAGGAATCATTTCTCTCATTTCTCTTTCAGATTTCTCATTGCTGCTGTGTAGAAATCCAACTAATTTTTGGCTTTGACCTTGTATCCTTCAACTTTACTACATTTCTTTATGAGCTCTACATGTTTTCTTACAGATGCTGGTATTTTCTATATACAGATTTATGTTCATGGACAAAGATAATTGTACTTTTTCTTTCCCAATCTGGATAGCTTTTATTTCTTTTTCTTGTCTTATGCTCTGCTCAGGATTTCTAATAACATATTGAGTAGAAGTGGTGAGAATAGATACCCTTGTCTTGTTCTTGATTTTCAAGACTGCTGGCTTTTCATACATGCCCTGAATCATACTGAGGGATTTTCCTTCTATTCCAATCTCTTTTGTGTTTTTAATCAGGAAAGGGTGTTAAATTTCATCAAGTGCTGTTTCTCCACCCATAGGGATGATTATGTGGTTATTTCCTTTGTTTTATTGACATGGTGTCTTACATTGATTGATGTTCTAATGTTGAACCATCTCCAGCTTCCTGGAGTAAATCCTATCCATTGTGGAATATGACTTATAATATGCTGTTTTCTGATTGCTTGTATTTTGTTGAGAATTTTTGCATTAATATTCATGAGGAACATTAGGCTGCAGTTTTCTTTTCATGTGGTGCTCTTTCCTGCTTCGGTTTGAGAGTTATTTTTGTTTCATAGAAATAATTAAGGGGTATTCCTTCCTTGTCTATCTTTTGGAAGAGTTTAAACAGTATTGGTATCAATTCGAGCTTGCTCCATAGGGGGTTTTCAGTGGCTGATATTTCAGAAGTAAATTGCCAATATTTTCTTCCGAGGTACACTGGCTCAACTCAAACTATCAACCTTTCAGTTAGCAGCCAAGCATATTAACCATCTTAACACCCAGGGACTTCCCAAGTGGTTTTAGAAGGTTCCTAGAATATAGGATAAAATAGACAGGTACGCAGGCAATGTGAAAATTGTATGGAATATTGTGATTAAAATATATAAATCTTGTATTCCTTCCTGTGTCTTCTGATACCTTCATCTTTTCTCTGCCAACCTCCTTCTTGTTACAAGACTTAAAGTGAATAGAGGTAAATATTGTTAATCAATGGTATGTGGAGGGGATTACAATCATTTTAAAGAAATGAAGTGTATGATTTGCTTTATGTAAAACTGATGATCTGCTATGTAACTTTTCACTCAAGTCACAATAAAAAGTTAAAAAAATAAAACTAATTTTTTTACTGCAATGACTCCGATGCTTTAAAAAAACATATAATATCTTACAACTTTTTTCAATGATTTTTTTTTTTATAGTAGAGACTCAGTGAATAAGACATATATATAATCACCCTATACCAGCCTTTACCTTCAGTAACCTACTATTCTATTAGGAAAAAAAAAAGAGCTAAGTCCTAAAAGAGAGTTTCTAAGCTGGCAAGGATCCACCAACTATCTAGGAAAATTTCAAAGTACAGCTGGAAATTTTTCTAGAAAGCTGTTTTTTGGTGTCTCTGCCCAACAGAGAACTTTTTCTGGCTAAAGTAAGCAGCAGTAGGAAAGCACCATTTCGTACATTTTAAAACTGTGCTCTGAAGAGTGACTCATGTCGAGTCCTGAGTTGTATCTTTACAAATAAAAATAATAATCATAATTTTTAAATGTCCTCAGTTTATTTGTTTTCTTCTTGGCATTACATAAAAGAATATCTCCCACCAAAGAACAAGCCTAATGCCTTCAAATCTATTCCAACTCATAACAGCCCTGAAGAATAGACTGAAAATACCCATAAGGTTTCTGAAGCTATAAATCATTACGGAAGCAGACTGTCATAGTTTCCTCCCACAGAGCAGCTGGTGGGTTTGAACTACCAACCTTTTGATTAGCAGTCAAGTGCTTTAACCATGGCACCACCAAGGTCCCTTGAGAATACTGCAGATACCTGCTTATACAGCAGAGAAGTATCATGGAAAGGGGCAACTGAACCCCATACTACCCAAAGTCTCTCAACTTCATACCTTAGCCAGAAGGGGATGCTTTTAGTTGATTTAAATTTTTTCTAGCTTTTAAGGATCCAGGGTAACTTCAGCCCCACACCTGGTTACATTGTGCAAGTGAGCTTATCACAAAACTTACTTCCCATCCATTCCTCTTTCCTAACCCAGTCTACTGGAAGAAGGCAATAAACTCCATTCTTCAAAGAGGAAGAAATGTAAGTTGCAAATCGTATCCACAGATTTCACTCAGAAAGATGATGGTTGTTGTTGTTGTTAAGTGCCATTGAGTCGATTCCAACCAACAGCGACCCTTTATAAGGTTTCCAAGGAGCGGCTGGTGAGCTTGAACCTGGCAGTTAAAACAACTTTGTAGTCTGACTCATTAGCCCACAGCGCCACATGAGGCGCTGTTTATCACATAGACTTCTTTTTTCTCCTCGGGACTTGTTTTATTCATGCTACTATAATAAACACTTTTGAAGGGATTACTAGGTGCTGGTAACTGGATAAAAATTGGAGACAGGGAATACAGAAAGTAAACAATTTAGAATACAATGTGATGAGTGACATTATAGAACATACCCAAAGTGCCAACAGAGAGAAAGCTAAAAAGACATTCCTTAAAAAATACATGAGAGAGAAAATAGAAATAAAGGTTAAATTGCAAGCACTCCAAGCTCTATTGACTAAGGAAACAAACATCTTGGCTCAGACATTCTGAACATCTATGAAGTTCCCCTTCATTCCTGATTGCTATGGTTGCCATTAGGTACTGTTGAGTCGATCTCAACTTCACACCTACAGTGACAGAGTAGAATGCTCCCTAGAAGCCCCTAGACTATCATTCTATAGGACTAAATCACAAGGTCTTTTCTCTAGTGGAGCTGTTGGTGGGTTTCACTGCTGATAATTTGGTTAGCAACTGAACATCTTAATCATCGTGCCGCCAAAGTTCCTGGTTAAAGCAAGCTGGTTTTTTGGTTTCATAACTATGAAAGCAATCTCCTATAACTCAGCTCTCAAAAAAAAAAAAAAAAAAAAAAGGTAGATTGTCTAAATTCTAAATTCAGTACTGTTTATTTGCAAGAAAAATCATTATAATCCAAACCTCCTATTTAACATTTCTAGAAAGAAAAAGCCAAACCTTCCTTCCTCAAAGTCTAAACCTGTTGCATTCCTGAATCGTATCCATCTCACATGATCTTTCAAAAGGGTATCAGTCATAGGCCCTTAGAGATCATACATCCGATTTTCCATTTCCGTGCAAGTGTTTTAACTGCATCGCTAATGGATGATCTGCCAGCATCTATCTGGCCACTCATGATGAGGATGGGATGCTTAGTACTTTGCATAGCAGCCAGCTTCTTCATTGGCCAGCTCAAAAGATGAGAAATGTCTTTTCTATACGGCATCAAACCAAACACTGCTTCCTGGGAACTCCCACCTCTAGGCACTATAGTACTTTAAAGCAGACTGAAAGCAACTACTGGGGGTGGAGCAGAGGGAGGAATAACTTGGGTGTTTTATTCAGTAAGCAGCTGTCAGTTGCAACCAGGAAGACATTTTGAGAAGTAATTCAGGGAAAAGTCAAGCCAACTATTAGAGAGAGAGAATGGAATGGCATACACTTCAGGCTTTGATCAGGGTGTGGCAAATACAAGAATGCCCTATTTGTAGGATGTAGGGAGTCCTGGTGTGGCACTGCTGGATACAAGGTTGGTGGTTCAAACTCACCAGCCACTCCTTGGAAAATCCTCTACTGGCTGGATCACTATGAGTCAGCACTGACTTGATGACACTCATTTAACAACAACAATAACAATGGTGGAGCTGCTCACGACCAGAGGGTATCAGCTCAGGGGCTGTGGCCCAACTGAGGACTCCAGTTGTCCCAGCCTAGTGTCTTTCCCCACCTTCTACCCCTACCTTACACCAAAACCCAAAACCGCTTCCCATCAAGCAGACTCTGACTTGTACTGACTTGGTGTCCATACAATTGTGCCCATACAGTTTTCAGTGGCCAATTTTTCAGATGTAGATCATCTGCTTTTCCTTTCAAGACACCCCAGGGTGAACATGAATCGACAACCTTTCAGTTGACACTGAGCACATTGCTGTGTCCTTGCACTTCTCCCATGCCAAACCAAAACACCAAGCCCTCAAGTTGATTCTGCCTCAGAATGACCCATAGGATAGAACTGCCCCATAGGGTTTCCAAGACTGTAAACCTTTAGGGAAGTGGATTGTCATACCTTTCTTCTGTGGAGCAGCTGCTGGATTTAAACTGCCAAGCTTTTAGACAGCAGCCCATTGCTTTAACCACTGTGTCAACCAGATCCCGTCTCTGCCCTCTACCCAAGGGATTCCAAATCTCAGGTACCTCAGAGTTCAACAGCCACCTATGGGAAGGCACAGAGCAAGAAGGTCTTCTGGTCAGTACATTTACACTTAACTTCATTTCCAAGGACAAATTACATTCCTATGATTGAGAAACTGGATTATATTAAGAAGGACGTGGCACCAGAATTGGAGGAAGACTTATTAACAGCTTAAGATGTGCCGATGATACAACCTTGCTTGCTGAAAGTGAACAGGACTACAAGTACTCACTAATGAAGATTGAAGAACACAGCCTTCAGTATGGATTGCTCCTCAATGTAATAAAGACAACAAAAATCCTCATAACTGGACCAATAAATAGCATCACGATGAATGGAGAAGATTAAAGTTGTCAAAGACTTCATTTTGCCCGGGTCAACTATCAACCCTCAAGGAAGCAGCAGTCAAGAAATCAAACAATGTATTGCATTAGGCCAATCTGCTGCGCAAGACCTCTTTAAAGTGTTCAAGAGAAAAGATGTCAGTTTGAGGACTAAGGTATGTCTGACTCAAGCCATGGTATTTTAAGCAACCTCATATGCATGAAAAAGTTGGACAGTTATTAAGGAAGACTGTAGAACAATTGATGCTTTTGAGTTATGGTGTTGGAGGAGAATATTGAAAGTACCATGGACTGCCAGAAGAACAAACAAATCTGTGTTGGAAGAAGTGCAGCTAGAGTGCTCCTTAGACGCCAGGTTGGTATACTTCCTATACTTCAGATGTGTTATCAGGAGAGACCAGTCCCTAGGGAAGGACATCATGCTTGGTTAAGTGGAGGGCCAGCAAAAAAGAGGAAGACCCCCAGTGAGATGGACTGGCACAGTGGCAGCAGCAGTGGACTCAAGTGTAACAATGATTGTGCAGGGCCAGGCAGCGTTTCATTGCATTGTGTATAGGGCTGTTATGAGTTAGAACTGACTCGATGGTACTTAACAACAGCAACAAATGAGTGTGAGCCTTGGTGGTACAATAGTTAAAGCATTAGATTGCTCACCAGAAGGCTTCTCATGATTGAGAAGGTCGAACCATACTATTGTCAAATTTCCCCACAGATTTCTTTCATTTTTTAATAGATCATCCCTATCAAATTAATCAGTATGTCAATGAACATCTTAAAAACAACAAAAAAACCCCCACAGTTGTCATTGATTCATACTCATAGTGACCCATCATGTGTTTCAGAGCAGAACTGCTCTCCATAGAGTTTTCCATGGTTGGTTTTTCAGAGGGAATTACCAGGCCTTTTTTATGAGGTATGTCTGGGTGGGACCCTCCAACCTTTTGGTTAGCACTCAAGCATTTAACAGTTTTCACTACTCAGGGACTCCTGAGAACACACTTCTTGTTGTTGTTAGGTGCCGTCAAGTTGGTTTTAACCCACAGTGATACTTTATAGGGTTTCCTAGGAGTGACTGGTAGGTTTGGACCACTGACCATGTGACTCCAATTGGCCTTCCAGTCTAGCGCATTATCCTGCAGTGCTATACCAGGACTCCAACCTAAAACCTACTAATGTGGTGTTTTGAAGAAGAATCTATGAATTTGAATTATGGTATTGGTGAAGAATATTGAATGGACAGTTAGAGAAACAAACAAATGGGTCTTGGATGAAGTACAGCCAGAATGACCCTTAGAAGCTAAGATGGCAAGACTTCCTTTCACTTACTTTAGACATGTCTGTGGTTGTCTGTCTTCTACAAATGAATCGCCTTTCTCTGAATCCCACATTTACAGGCTTGAGTCCCAACAGAAAGAATGACTCACATGTTTTCCCAACACACACAGACACAGCCTAGAATGGTTATGATGAACTGGATTCAGGATGGACTGTGAACCAAGATGGCCCCATAACATTCTAGCTACTAGGAATTTAAAAACATTAAGGTGAGTGAAATCAGTCACAAAAGGACAAACATTGTATGATCCCACTAACATGAATGACCCAGGATAAGCAAATATATAGAGACCTAAGGAGAGAAAAGAGGGTGACAAGGGGAACTTACTGCTTACAGAACACTGTTAAAGGTGATGGAAAAATCTAGAAGCAGATCTGCTTCTAGATTTTTCCATCACCTTTAACAGAAACTCAGTGTTCTGTAAGCAGTAAGTTCCCCTTGTCACAACATGATGAATGTGGCTAACTACAGATTAAAACTTTTGAATTGGTAATATGTTATCACCTCTATTTTACCAATTTAAAAAGCAGCAAGACATAAAACCAAGGAATAAAAATTGACATTTTGTAAAAGACCATGATATATAAGACATCAACATTCCTTAACTAGTGCTTTCAGATCTAAACTATAAGGAATCCCTAAGCTTTGTATTGACTTTATCCCACCAATGATTCATTAAATTAGAATCTAATAAGTGTTGGTTGTATGCATGATGTTATGGATTGAATTGTGTCTCTTCAAAATAAGTGTTATAAATCTAACCCCTATAACTGTGGATCTGATCCTATTTGTGAACAGGGCTTTCTTTGTTATGTTCATGAGGTCATATCAGTATAATGTGTATTTTATGCCAATCACTTTTTTTTTTAAGTTTTTATTGTGAATTGAGTGATAGTTTACATGGGAGAACATTGTTTTCATACTCATCATTTCATTGCAATGATTTCAATCTCCTCTGTGCATCATCATTCAACAGTATTTGCTTCTATTCCCTGTTTTTATTTATTTATTTTTGTTGGGATGTACATGAAAACACTCAGGAATATATAATCATTTAAACAACCACAGGACACATTCTCAAGTCTGCTTCCTGGCTGCCAGCACACAGCCTTTCTCTTTCCATGAGTCTAGAGTCCTCAGCTGCTCCCTCTCTCCATGTCCTCATCTCTGCCTCCATCTCTGGTGTCACTGCTTCTCTGGATAGGGACCCACATTCTGCTCATGGTCTTGTCCCTTGATATGCCAAACGCTTTTAAGAGGGTTGTAACGATGCCAGTATCTGTGATCAACATCAATAAGTTAACTTTTTCCTAATCAAATTAGAGTGTTGTCTGTATACAACAGAAGCTTTTAAAGTTTCTTGCTAGTAGGTGCCCATTGAACAGCTAGCTTTGTCTTCTAGCATCAGTCAAGCTGAGCTGAATATAGTGATGTTCACACTATTTATATTCTTTGTACTGTCTTCCTGCTCAGACTCTACAGGTTTTAATTAAATTTATTTTTATTTTTTTAAAAAAAGAGAGAGAACAGGAGTAGGTCAGGCATAGAAGTAAGCAAGCAGAGATGGGGAAGATAGGTACCACGCCACATGAGAATTACGGAGAAATGGAGGACTTAAAGCTGAAACAACAAGGCCCTTCCCCCAGAGCCAACACAGAAAAAGATCTTGCCCTACAGCTGGTGCCCTGGAAATTGGCCTCCTAACCTCCTAAACTGTAAGAAAATAAAGCTCTGCTTATTAAAGCCCCACCCACTTGTACTTGTCTTACAGCCTCACTAAGAAACTTAGGTACTATCGCCCAAAATCCATGCCATAGTAAAGAATTTTGTGCAATTAAAAATAGTAATAATAATAAGCCCTCTCTGCCCCTGTAAAGTGATTCTAATCTAATCAAGAAGATACATATCTCACTTTGAGAACTAATAACTTTCCATTTCTAGAAATTGAAGATTTCTGTATGTCCTATTGCAGGGCAGTGAATTACTCTATAAGGTTCTTCTATCCATAGACTTCAAAACTCCCACCAAACAACCTATTTCCCTGACAGGTAAGAGAAAGTGTGAGAAGAAGTTGATGGGATGATAGCTCCACTGTGCGTGATTGTTACCAGGGTTAATTGTGAAAACATGGGACTCTAACATGGGTATACTATAAGCCATCACAGAAGCAGAAGGAAGGGTCTCACTAGCATCGAAGAAGAAAAGCGAAATCTTTGGACCCTGAGGTTCCTGCACACTGAACCTCCTTGACCCAGGGACAGGAAATTGTGACACGCGAGAAGTGGCAGAGTAGAAAAAGCCAAAGCATGAGTCAGAGTGCTGGACTTCCTGGCCAACGGAGCAAGTACAGATGCGTGTCTGGGCAGGAGGCGGCTCACTTGTGGACTACGGGGAGCTAGGTTTGCTGACCTGAGAGCTGTCAGACTGAGGTTGTGTAGCAGGATGGAGTTCCTTTTTGACATTTATCAGCAGCTCTAAAAGAGTTTTGTCACACTGCCTGAGCAGGATAGCGAACTGGACAAGGGGCCAAGGGTCAGAAAGAGGCCTGCCTGTGGACATGGCAGAGAAACTGTCCTAACCAAAGTCCTGTATCCTGAGCACTTCTGACCCTGAACTGTAACCTGTTAGCTTCCCTAATAAATGCCCTAACTGGGAGAACAGTGTCTGAGTTCTGTGTGGCCACTGCAATGAATTACGGAATCCAGCTGAGTAGAGAGTGCTTGAGAGGGATGGTTAGCCCAATTTCTTACACCTGTGTTGTTGTTGTGAGGCGCTATCGAGTCGATTCTGACACATAACTACCCTGTATAGGGTTTCCAAAGAGCAGCTGGTGAGCTTGAACTGTCGACCTTGCAGTTCAAATGGCTTCGCAGTCTGTCGCATTAGCCCACAGCGCCACACCAGTCTTCTACACCTGTGTTGTTGTTGTGTGCCAAGGAGTCGGTTTCAACTCACAGCGACCCTGCACAGGGTTTCTGAGGCTGTAAATCTTTACAGGAGCAGAACACCTCATCTTTCTCCCATGGAACAGTTGAGGTTAGCAGCCCGATGTGTAATCACACATTTTCCCTTTTTCTTTTTTTTTTTTTCACATTTTTTATGCAATAAAACAATTGACATTTCAAAATTCTTCACATGAGTAATTCAATTTCAGTGACATTAATTGTTTGTCATGTTGTTCAACCATCACCCTTATCCACACCCAAAAATTCCCATCACCTCTAACAAAAGCTCAGGGTCCCCTAACCAATTTCTGTCCCCTTTTCACTCCTCCCACCTGCAGCTGGTAATCACTAATAAACCTTGGTCTCTATATACCCGCCAGGAGTCCTGGTGTGGAGCTGTAGGTTAAGTACTGGACCATAGGTCAGTCTGAACCATAATGTCTCTGGTTCAAACTCACCAGCCACTCCTCAGAAGCCCTATACAGGATCAATATGAGTCGGAACTGACTCAACGGCACTTAACAACATACTTGCCTGTTTTAGATATTTCATATAAGTGAGATCACACAATAGTTGCCATGTTGTGACTGACTTATTTAACTCAGCATAATGCTTTTCAGGGTGCTCAAGCAGTTTGCCAAATTCAGGTATTTATAAATCAAATGAAAAATGAACATTTTGAGCTATTGCAAGGAGGCACTGTTGGACAATGGTTCTGTTTCTACAGTGTTGCCATTTTTATCTATACAGCAATGTTTCCGCAGTTATTTGAAAATTGTATTGTCTTTTCGTCCCCATGGTTTTATAAAAATAAGTGAGGAAATGGAAAAATGAAAGCACTGAAATGTAATTCTCAGGAATCAAGACTGAGCTGGAAATTGGGCACCCCCAAAGTAGTTAGACACTCACTGGATTTAAGTTGGTAAATCGAAATAACATAATGAAGGCTCTTTTATGAAACATTACAGATATATCTTCACAGAGTGTCTCTAGAAGCACAGGTATAATTAGAGACTTTATAATTTCACCTAGACTTTTGGAAACGGAATCCTTTCCTCTTATACTGTTCACCTTTCACACATTAATGAGAGAGGAAAGCTTTCAGGACGGCGTTAAATTATAAAAGAAGTAAATTGTCTGTAGACCAGTGGTAGAGGTTGAGAAGGGTTCTGAAGTCAATGAAAGCAGCACTCAAATGACGTATTTGGTACAAAAGACCTCTTTAAAGTCTTAAAAAGCAAAGATGTCACTTTGAAGACTAAGGTGAACCTGACCCAAGCCGTGGTCTTTTCAATCAATTCACACATGTGAAAGCTGTACAACGAAAAAGGAAGAGAGAATTGATGGATTTAAACGGTGGTATTGAGGAAGAATAACAACTATCCTATGGACTACCAGAAGAAAGAACACATCAGTCTTAGGAGAATGCTCCCTAAAACATAGGATGGAGATAGTTCAACTCACTCACTTTGGACTTGTCATCAGAAAGACCAATGGAAGGAAAAGGGCATCAAGTTTGATGAAATAGAGAGTCAGTGAAAACAAGGAAGCCTTCTATGAGATGGGTTGATATGGTAGCCAAAACATTTGACTCAAATGGACCAACAAGCATGAAGATGCTGCAAGATCAGGCAATATTTTGTTGTGTTTATGAAAGGATGCCATTAGCAGGAGATGATTCATTGGCAACTAACCATACCAGGGCTTGAGTCTGACCTTGTACTCACTCCTATCTGTTTCTTCAGCTCTGTGGTAAGGAGTCTTGGTGTGCTGCTGCAGGATAATGCACTGGACTGCAAGGTCAGTTTGAGCCCACCAGTCACTTCTCAGAAACCCTAGACAGGTTCGCTATGAGTCTGAACCAACTCGATGGCACTTAACAACATGGTAAGTAAGATAAGGAAAGTACCTGTCTTAGGTTAGCTCTCTCCACCCGCTCTTTCCATAACTCACCTATTATACCTTCCTTCTGTGGAACTACAACTGGAGTCTTGGTCTAGCCCAAGGTGGACTGGTGCAAAGCTACAATGATGGACTCGAACATATTCAACCAGCGTCGTGTTGTTCTGAAAGGAGACATTCAGCAATGTCTAAAGACATTTTTGATTGTCACAACTGGCGAGTGGCATCTAGTGAGTCTCAGAGTCAAGGATGCTGTGAAACATCCTACAGAGCTGTCCCCACAACAAAGAATTCTTCCACTCAGAATGCCAATAGTGCCACCAAATTTGAGAAAGTCACTAGTTCCCAAACACTGCCCTTAATTTCACAATGATCTTCCTATTTTAAAATCCAACTAAATAACTTTTCTTTCGATCATAGATTGTCCCCAACCCTAGGTAGGACTGGAAAGGGACAGAACAACACTGATCGTTACTGAGCACTTACTCAGAACCTAGCCACGTACTGTTTTAAGAGCCTTGTTGTTGTTTTTAAGTGCTGTCAAGTCTGTTCAAACTCATAGAGACCCTTTCTAGGGTTTCCAAGGAGTAGATGGTGAGTTTGAACTTCTGATCTTGTAGTTCGAAGTCCAGGGCTGATCCTAAAACACCACACCAAGAGTCCCTAAGAGCTTACACTAGTCCATTTAATCCAGGAAGTAACCATATAAGGTTATGTCTACTACTATGAGTCACATTTTACAGCTGAGATTCCTGAGGCTAAGGAAAATTAGCTAAGGTTGTGTTTGAAGCCACTGAGATCAATCCTAAGTGGCAGAACCAAGGCTGGAGTCCAGGGAGTCTCACTTGGTCAGAAGTAGAGTCTTAATTGTTGTTGTTAGCTACCACTGAGGCAGCTCCAACTCCTGGGGACCTATTGCTCAACATCCTCCTCACAATGGTTGGCAGGTCTGAATCCTTCATCACACTGAGGTTTGCCCTCATTGACTTCATTAAACACAATGTCCTCCTTCAAAAATCGGTCCCTCCTGCAGATGTCTGTTAAGAGTCAGACAATGTTCTGCTGTCATCTATAAGATGTTACTGGCTAATTTGCTGATGTAGACTGCCAGGCCTTTCTTTCTACTCTCCCTTCTTCTGGAAGCTCAGCTGAAACCTGTACACCATGCATGAGCCTGCTGGTATTTGAAATACTGGTGCATAGCTTCCAGCATCATACATAGCAACATGTAAGCCACCACAAACTGACAGATGAAGGGTATGTAGATGTGGTGTTGCTGTTGTTGTTTAATGCCATCAAGTCGGTTCCGACCCATAGCAACCCTGTATAGGGTTTCCGAGGAGCAGCTGGTGAGCTTCAACGGCTGATACTGCAGTTCAAACGGCTTTGCAGTCTGGCGCATTAACCCACAGCGTCACATCAGGACTCCGTAGATGTGGTGAATGCGCAAAAAAACCCAGAGAAGCAGATGAGGATCCGATTCAAAATGTAACGGAAAAAGAGGAGTCAGAGGTAGAGGCACACGTACGCTGGATCCAGTAGGTCAGGAACAAGATTCACACGTGTCCTTTTGCTGCTGACGCAGCTGCAGAAACTGTAGTCCCGGGCACTCAGATTCAAACCTCAGGTACCACTGGCAGCGCTGCTGTTAACTGCCCTCCAACCGCGGCTGCATCATAGCACGCAAGGAAGAATCTTTTTCCCTATTCATTATGTTCTGCTAACCCAGAACTTGTTTTGTGCAAAAGCTGCAGAACTGTGAGGAGCAGTCTAAAGCATGTAATGTGTTTAAATATGCCAGGGTAATATGCTGACCAGCGAGGTTTGTTTATTAAAATCTTTATGTGGGGTGAAGCTCAATTGAGCTTATGTCAGCTGGTTTAGGGAGAGGACCCGTTTTGAAGACCTGGTTGCTGTTTGTCTTCTTTAGAGACCTGACAGGACATTCTGGGGATACATTATGCCCAAAACGTCTGTATTAGAGAAAATCAACTATGAAGAGCAACAGCTTCAAATGGATTTAGTACTTGGAAAGTACTTTATCTGTCAATAGATTAAACTGCTCTTTTATCTATGGAGGAAACCAGAGGAGGCACAAACCAGTTAAGAAGAGCAGAAACAGGCCTCTTTTCTATCAAGTTTATTTTTGTACACTCCAGAGGACGCACAGTGAGCTTCTGTTTTGGTTTGTTTTTTCAATAGCTTGTAATCAGCTACTAACTTACAGGCTGGCAGTTTGAACCTCCCCAGATGTACCACGGAAGAAAGACCTGGCAGTCAGCTTTCATAAAGATTACAGTCAAGAAAACCCAGTGGGGCAGTGTTCTGCTCTATAGCACATGAGGTTGCCATGAGTCAAAATCAACTCAAGGCAATTGGTTTGGTTTAGGTGGGGGTGTTTAACAAGGTCAGCAGTTCAAACCCACTAGCTGCTCCTCAGAAACCCTATACAGGGTCACTATGAGTTGGAACAGACTCAACAGCACTTAACAAAAGACAACAACATAGAGAAAATATGCATTAGAGTGTGGAACTCAGTGAATTCTTACAAACTGAAGACACCCAGGTAAACACAACCCAGACCACGAATCAGAATACCACTAGCCCACCCATGCTTCTCTCCAGTCACATGCCCTCAATGGTAACCACTCTCCCAACCTCTAATGACATAGATTAGTTTGTCCACGTTTCGAATTTCAGATACATGACATAACATGATATGTACTCTTTCAAGTCAAGTTTCCTTCCTTCAATAGTGTGCTTGTGAGATTGGTTGGTATTCTCCTTGTATAAAATATTCCACTATGTGAACACTCCATAATTCATTTTTCCATTTTGCTATTGGTAGGTATTATGCCCATTTTAAGGTTAAAGATACTGAGACTCAAGTGACCAACTTGTCCATGTTCATGAAGCTAGTAAATAGTAGATCTGGATTCCAACTCAGGTTGGCCTGACTCCAAAGCCCATGCTATTAAACCCATCTCTGGTAGCGTAGTGGTAACAAATCAGGCTGTGAACCGCAAGGTCAGCAGTTCAAAACTACCAGCTATTCTGCGGGAGAAAGACGAGGCTTTCTGCTCCCGTAAAGATTTACAGCCTCGGAAACCCTGTACAGGGTCGCTATGAGTCAGAACTGACTCCACGGCACATAACAACAAAAAGTATTATTGCCAGAATCCTGGTGTGGTGCTGTGGGTTAATGCACTGGACTGCAAGGTTGGTTTGAACCACAAGGTCAGCAGGTCAAGCTTACCAGTTGCTCCTTGGAAATTCTAAGCTGGGTCGCTATGGGTTGGAACTAACTCAATGGCACTTAACAACAACAACAATTATTATTGTCTGTCATAGAAGCTAGCTCTCCAGGGTTCTTTCTCTGATAATTAGAAAGGTCTTATTTGTAAATCACCTTTAAGGCTGGTGGGAGGAGAATATTTGGGTGATGTGACATGAGTCCAAATCCACCCACCACCATGGAGATCATTGTCTTTAGGGATGTCTGTTTGCCACTGGTTTCCATCTATTAATTTATCCTTTTTCTATTTCCTTTGATTGGCTATGGCAATAGCACTGCCAGGATCTCAAGTACTTTGGGACTTGACTGAGTGTCAGAGACTGGAAACACATCATTGCACCTGAAACCTAGAGAAGATGTTGAGTGTAAGACCCATACTTAGAGCAGCAGCCACAGAAGGGGCAAAGCCTTCAGGAGATGCATTAAGTGAGAGGGTGAGTGAGACTTGCCCAAACAAATTCATCCCTGTGCACATCCTAAGTCATGTGGACTCACCCCTTTTCTCTTCTCTAATATTTCTCTGAAAAAAAATGTCTCGGAGACAGCTTCTGACCTCCTCTAACTGCACGAGGAAGGAGACAAACTCAAAATCCACCCAAGGCCAATTCCTATGAGGCTGAGAGAAGACATGCCTCCACCTTCCAACCTTTTCACCAATTCTCACACCAATCATTCCTCCCATGGCCCTCCTTATTCTGCTGGTTTGAGAATTCATTGCAAGGGCCACACAGAACTCAGGTGATGTTCAAGATTGTGGGGTTTGTTCAGGACATTAGTAGGTTATGACTGAGGATCAGAAATGCTCAGGGCACAAACAGTTGTCCAGTCAGGATAGTCTATTCTCAGTCATGGCTGCGGGATGCCTTCTCTCTGGCCCTTGGGCCCTTGTCCTAACCTCTGTCCTGCAATCTTACATAGTGTGTTTATGGGTGCTGATAAAGGCCCACAGGACACCCCAAATGCAATATAAGCCTCAGCTCAAAGGGACTCTAGCCCCATGGATCAGCAAACCTAGTTCCCCCAATTAAGTGCCTGGAAGCCCCCAACTTCACAAATGAATGGCCTCCTGTCCAAAGGCACTTGTTTTACCTGTTTCATGAGCTGGGAAGCTGCAGGGAAATAATGATGTGTCAACAACCATCCCTCTAACAGCTCGTTCTACTTCTGTGTTCATTGAATTGCAATGGCTACACAGAACTCAGACAACACACTCACAGTTATGGGGTTTATTAAGCAACTTAACATGCTGCAATATAGGATTAGAAAATGCTCAGGACACACTTGTTTCAGTCAGCTGCTGATAAATGCCCACAGGACACACCACTCTGCCATAAGCCTCATCCTGAAGGCACTGTGCTCCAGCTCCATTGGTCAACAAACCTAAGTCCCCAACTTAAATGCCAGGAGGCAGCCCATCCTCTAAGCAAGCCTCCTGCCCAAAGTCATGCAGCTTTACTTGGACTGTGGGATGGGAAGTCCACCGCTCTGTCTCCTGCTCGGGGTCTTGATTCTAGTGCTACTGCTCCTTTGCTACTCCTCCAGTGTAACAGCTTTCTGTCCCTTGATCTAGGATGTTCAAGGCGCAGGGTCCAAAGGACACACTATATGCCTGGCTCTTTTTATTTGATGGTAGTGAGATCCCACCCCCTGATTCTGAGATGGCTCATTTTAAACCCATATTAGAGTTCCAAGTCTTCACAATTACCGTGAACTCCGTTAACATCCACAGTTTAATCATATCATCCTATCATACCATCTCCCACCTACTTTGTACCCAGACCTATGAGGAAACAAGTTGTTTGGTGGGAGACAGGGCTAGAAGAGACATATTAAATAATTCACTGTACTGCAAAAACCCACCGCTCTTTCTGCTGCTGCTCTCCACTCCTCTGGTGTCACAGTCTTCTGGGTGGAGGAGGTTGAATGGATCTTGGGGTCCAGCGGACATGCTCAATGCCTGGCTCTTCTTCCTTGCTTGTAGTGAGATCCCCCTTTCTCCTTCTGAGATGGTTCATTTTAAACCCAGCATTATGGCAAAATTGACCAACCCCTCATGAGATTTCCAAGTTTTTACAGTCACATCACAATTAGCTCTGTTAATAATCATTCACAACTAAATCATCTCATCCTATCATCATCTTCTCCAACACACTCTGACCCAGCCCTATCAGGGAAAAAAACTGGTTTGGTGGGAATTACAAAGACTATGGGTAGAAGAGCCATATGAAGCAATTCACTACACCGTATTCCATCTGGTGAACCATCTTTCACGTTGTTTTAAAAAGGTGTTTGCAATGAATAAATCATGGGTCTTGCAAAATTCTACCATGCAATCTCCAGTATCATTTCTATCACCAAAGCTGTATTTTCCAACTACAGATCCTTCCTCTTTGTTTCCAACTTTTGCATTCCAATCTCCAGTAATTATCGATGCATCTTGATGACAATTTCAGACTGAAAAGTTGGTAGAATTTTTCAACATCATCATCACTGACTTTAGTGGTTAGTGTGTACATTTGAGTAGTAGCCATACTAACTGGTCTTCTTTGCAGGCATGTGGACATTACTGTTGATGTGAGTTGCCATCAAGTAGACTCTGCCTCATGGTGAGCCCGTATACAACAGAAAATGTTGCCCAGTCCTGTGTTAGCTTCACTAAATTGATTGCAGCAGACCCTATGTATCTTGAGTTCCTTCCAATCCAGGGGGCTGATTCATAGGGTTTTCATTGGAATATTTGGAATTAGATCCCAAGAACTTTATCCTCATCAGTCTTAGTCTGGAAGCTCCACTGAAACTTGTCCACCCATGGTAATCCTGCTGGTATTTGAAATATCGGTAGCATAGTTCCCAACATCATAACAAGGTGCAAACCATCACAGTATGACAAACTGTTGGATGGGTGGTGGTATATCCTACTTAGCATTCTGATTCCCTACATGGTTTTTGGAGGAAAGGAAAAGGACAAAAGAAATAACACTAAAGAATCACGGGAAGTTGAATGTTTCTCTCTTCCTAATAATTTGTGCTCTTCAGACAAAGGGAAATCCAATGCAGAGGTTCCATTCAGTATCTTTGCCCAAGTTCTGGATCCTCCCCAACCTTCCCAACCAGAAGTGGCTGTGGTTAGCAATACTGGGGAACCCGCCGCAGAAGAACTTACAGGAACCTTAAGGAAGTACACTTCAGTGCACTTCTCCATCTCAGCCCAGCTCAAGGGTGACTTTCCACAGGCAGACCCAGAATTAGCCACAACACATGCCTACTCCATTATTAAGCCCATATACAATGGGGCATGCACAATTATCATGGGCCAATGAACACCACTTGTTAAGATGACCGAACTCTCTGGATCAACTGAGGTATGTACTATTCATGTCATTTATGTAAACACCATTGGATTTCCGAGTATTATACCAGATGAAACCCGTATCTTGCTTTGTAGAGTCTCTAAAAGTCTTCACATCTCTGTCTTATCCTCCCTTACAGATAGAAAAAGGCTAAGAGTGCTGACCAACTCCCAGGAAAATGCTTTCTTCTCTCACCAAAGTAGTGAGTTCTGCTGTTCCCAGCATCTCTAGGGATCACACCCTGTATGCTCTGGCTTCAATCAATGCACCACCAGTTGCCACCATTTGATTCCATTAAATGTCCAAGTAGAATTATGCTCCACAAGGTTTTCAAGGGCTGATTTTTTGGAAGAAAAGTATCAGGCCTTTATTCTGAGGTGCTTCTGGGTAGACTTGAACCTCCAATATTTTGGTTAGCATTCAAGTACACTGATGATTTGTTCAATCAAATAATGGTTATTAAAAAGAAGAAAGTGAACTTGAATGGCCCCAAATCCAGCTTCCTTGTGGTCTTCTAGTATTATCAACATGGGAAATGATATTTTGACTGTCAAGCTCTCTTGGCACCTAAGAGTCAGCAGCACCAACTTAACATCTTATCTGGTCTTCTCCCAGTCCCCTCCACATGCAAGTGTCTCAGCACCTGGACCTCTCTTATTTCTTCTTTTTCTTTGCTTGTGCTACATCAACTCCTTCCTCCCCTTATTCATCCTGGTGAACAAATGTTTAAGCACTCACTCAGTGCCTGGATTATGTGACAGGCACATTTCACTCACATCAGAAGACAGCAACATCTTGTTCCCATTTTTTTACACGATTTGATGAAGGAAGAGCGGGACTAGTGTCTCCATCCATCTGCAACTTCTCAGTACCTCACAATAGCTGACACAGACATCTCCACTCAACATCTCAGCTTCCAGGAGATCCACACTCTTCTCCCAAGATTTCTGCCTTTGATGCTGCTGCCAGACATGCAGAGTTGGGACAGCCTGATTGCACAGGATTTTAGATGGTTCTTTCCTGGTGGATACAAGAGTTTAGCAGGCTTCACCTGTAGTTAAAATGATCCAAAAGGATAACCAGGATTGGATTTTCACTTTCTTGCATGAAAATACCATTAAAAAAAAAAATCCAGTTTTGTTCCAGTTCTATTTTTCATGAGGTCTTTTTCTTCAAACAAACTTTTAATCCCAAGAAATTGCTTCATCTTCTCTCAGGATTTCATAAAAATTCCTTCTGTTAGATTTGAAAGCAAAATCAAATTGCTGGTAATCACTCCCATGGATGAAAAGACTTGTAATGACTTTAAATGTGGTTTTAAATATGACCTTTAACTGATTTCTTTAAAAAATATAACGTTTGAGGGATTCTTTTTGCAATTGTTGAAGTTATAGATGGATGGATGGGTGGGTGGGTGCATGGATAGATCATTTATTAGGGTGACAACCATTTGCAGCACCTGGTTTAGTCTTCTCAGAGAAAGAAAAATTTTCTAATAGTAGCTCAAATGCCTAGTGAGATTATTCAATTTAATAAATTATTATAAATTATTTTAATAAGAAAATCCACTTTTAGAGCACGATTGCTAACAGATCTTATCACTATATAAAATCAGTTGATGACAAACTATAAGAAAGAGAAAGTCCATGAAAACACCTAGTCCCAGGACTCAACGCTCAGTACAAGGGGAACTTCAAAATGCTCACAGAAAAAATGGAATTAAAAGGCAAGAAATATGAATATTGGTTTCCCTTGCCTACTATTGTAAAATACACACATAAGTGGGATAGGAAGAAATGTTGAGAAACATGATTACAGAAAGCTTGTAAGCTTGTCTTCAGCCTATAACTGATTGCAATACCTAAATGGGGTTCTAGAACTTCCCCAGTGTAGGCTTCTTGTAGAGCCTTTGTAGTGTATAGGACCTTAGGTGGAATCCTGAGCTCCATCCAGAATCTTCTGAGGTGGGACACTCCCACTTGAAAGGACAAGCAAGACCTGTCTGGAAAAGCTAAAGGAACAGAAAGTACTTCTTAAAGAAAGACCAGCAGGAAAAATAAAAAACAAAAATAGCAGTCTGATTGGCTATTACAAGAACAAGCAAATTGTTTACCAAGAAGCCATCAGGACAAGCAAGCAAACCCCCTCCAAGACTGAAACTCAAAGGGAACACATGAACAGGCATGTAAGCTTGCTGGCAACCATGTTGGTCTACTGGTAAGTGCAAGAGGGGGAATGGCAGCAATGAAAAAATGGTCTGAGTTCTACCATGTTCTATTAGACTCCCGTTGATACGCAGATGAGAGAGAGAAGAGGAAGGGATGGTTGGTCTGAAGTGTGGTGCAACCTGGGGACTCCTAGCCCAAGGACAAGGACACAGCCATGGAGGGCAAGAGCTGAGAGTAAAACATCCAGTGGATATGAAGTGAGAGGAGATGCACAAGAACACCCAAACTTGTAGATTGTACCCAGTCAACCTAGCTTTGATGACTTAATGATCAGAACTCAACTAGAGGAAGATAAACAATTTTTGATAAAGGAAACAAGTGTAAATTGAGACAATTTGATGAGCTTGACCTATACTTATGGATGTAGTAGCTCAAAATACCAACTGAGAGGGAAGGAGTCATCAAGTATCAATCCTATCCCCTCCGTATACAGGGTTTATAGGGACTGGAAACTTAGACACTTACTACCTAAAATGGGGGTGGGGGGGCTATAAAGACACAAAGTGACTGTCACATATTTTCAAGAGGGAGTTTAATTTCAGAGTGTGCAGGGGAAGGGAGAATCCCTACTGAATAGTTTTCATTTTATCTAGATATGTCTGGTGAAAGGAGACAGGGATAAGATTCCAATGATTCAATAGTGAATAATTGCTATCATGACTAATTGCAACTGTCACAATTGTAAAAGATCAAAGTTTTATAACAAAAAGCAGAAAGTAGTTTATCTTACAGTCCAGGAACAGAGGACCTTAATACCATCAAAGGAGAAGAACATGAGTGGAATCCTATCCAGAGAAGCAGTGACACCAGGGATGGAGGCAGAGATGATGACATGGAGAGACAGAGCAGCTGAGGACTCTAGACTCATGGAAAGAGAAAGGCTATGTGCTGGTGGTCAGGAGGCAGGCTTTCAGAATGTGCCCTTTGGTTGTTTAAATGATTATATATTCCTGTGTTTTTGTGTATACCCCACCACAAGCAAAAAAAAGCAGAGGGAATAGAAGCAAATACTGTTGAATGATGATGAACGGAGGGGATTGTAATCATTGCAATGAAACAAGTGTAAAATTGATGTTCTTCCATGTAAACTATCATTCAATTCACAATAAAAACTTAAAAAAAAAAAAAAAGAGAAGACAATTTTTGCACAAATTTTTAAAGCTCCCTTGTATATAGTAGGTAAATTTTAAACAGTATTGAAAATTCAAAAGTAAAGATAGAAATAAAAGGCCTACTTCTTAATTCAATTAAATTCAGTTTGCTAAATAGTCTGGTTTTTCATATCAAAATATCAGTATGCCTTCTCTAGTTAATAGATAAAATTTAAAGAAGGTATGCTTTCAAAATATTCTCATACCTATTTTTCTTTTGTTTGATTGTTGTTGTTTTAAAAGTTTCTATTATGGATTGAGTGATAGTTTACATGGGAGAACATCAGCTTTACATTCATCCTATCGTATTTCATTTTATTGCAATGATTACAATCCTCTCCATGCATCATCATTCAACAGCATTTGCTTCCATTCCCTCTGTTTTTTAGTTTTGGGTGTACACCGAAGCACTCAGAAACATATGCCCATTCAAACAACCAAAGTGTTCACCCTGCAAGCCTGCCCCCCAGCCGTCAGCACACAGACCCTCTCTCTCACTGAGTCCAGAGACCCTAGCCACTCCATCTCTCCATGTCATCGTCTCTGCTTCCATCTCCAGTGTCACTGCTTCTCTGGATAGGGTCCTTCACTCCGCTCTTCTCCCTTGATGGTCCCAGGGTCCTCTCCTCCTTTTGTTATAAAACGTCTACCTTTATATTTGCAAATTCACAATCAGTCCTGATAGTGATTATTCACTATTGAACCACAAGAGTTGTAGCCCAATCTCCTTTCACCAGCCCCATCCAGACAGGTTGGAAATCACTCAGTGGAGATTCTATCTTTCCCTGTACCCTCTGGAACTAAGTTCCCTATTGAAAGCTTGTAAGCCAGTCACTTCTTGCCTTTGTAGCCCCCCTCACTTTGGGTAGCCAATGTCTAAGTTGTCCCTCCTGTCAACCTTGTGAACCAAGGGTTAGGAATGATCCCTGCTATAAAGATTCATTCCCTCTTTTGAGCTACTACATCCACAAGTATAGGTCAAGTTCATCAAATTGTAGCAGATTACTCTTATTTTCTTCTTCTTTCTTCCTCTAGTCGAGTTCTGATCATCCAGCCATTGAAGCCAGGTCAAATGGGTACTATCTGAAAGTATGGGTGTTCTTGTGCATCTCCCCTCACTTTGTTATCAGTTGGATGCTTCACTCTCCACTCTAGTCCTCTGTGGCTATGTCCCTGGACTACTGGTAGCCAAAATATTGGTGATTTGCATCCA
Source organism: Chrysochloris asiatica (assembly GCF_000296735.1). Classification (NCBI taxonomy): domain Eukaryota; kingdom Metazoa; phylum Chordata; class Mammalia; order Afrosoricida; family Chrysochloridae; genus Chrysochloris; species Chrysochloris asiatica. The sequence continues at coordinate 2,116,446 of NW_006408578.1, read as the reverse complement.
CCCAGAGGTGACTCTAAAAACAGGCTTGATGATCCGATTCCCATCAGTTACAACCTTGGAAACCCTATGGAGCAGTTCTACCTCGGGTCACCATGAGTCAGAATGGCCTTGACAGCAACTAACAACAACAGGGTTGTGGTGGTGTTGCTGTTAGGTGTTCTCAAGTTGGTTCCGAACTCACAGTGATCCTGTGTACAACAGGATAGAACACTGCCTGGGTCTGTGCCATCCTTGCATTTTTATGTTTAAGACATTGTTAATTCAGTGCCATTGTATTAATTCATCTCCTTGAGGGTCTTCCTCCTTTTTGCTGACCCTCGCCTTTACCCAGCCTGATGTCCTTCTCCAGGGACTCATCCCTCCTGACAACATGTCCAAAGGACTTGAGATAAAGGCTTGTCATCTTCCAAGACAGGTAGGTTTGTTCTTCTGGCAGTCCATGGCACTTTCAACATTCTTTACCAACACCATAATTCAAAACATCAATTCTTCCTTGGTCTTCCTTACTCATTGTCCAGGTTTCACGTGCATATGAGGCAACTGAAAATACTCTGACTTGGGTCAGGTGCACCTTGTCCTCAAAGTGACATTTTTGTTCTTTAACACATTAAAGAGATTTACAAGCATTACATTTGGTTTCTTGAAGGCTGTTTCCATGGACGTTGACTGTGGATCCTTTATAAGAAAAATGAAATCCTCGACTACTTCAATCTTTCCTCTGTTTATCATGATATTGTCTCCTGGTCAAGTTGTGAGGATTTGGGGGTTCTATATGTTAAGGTGTAATCCATACTAAAGGCTGTAGTCTTTGATCTTCATGCGTAAATGCTTCAATTCCTCTTTGCTTTCATAAAGCAAAGTTTCAGAAAGCAAATAGGGATGTGAGGAAGGGGAGAGAAGGAATCATTGCCTATGGGGCAGGACTGAGTTTCTGTGCACAGTGGTGGAATAATGTGAAAATGGGTGATGGGGATGGTTGCACAGCATAATGGGTATAAACAATGCCATTGAATTGTACATGTACAAAGTGGGTGAACTTACAGATGTTTGGTTATTTATTTGTACTGCAACCAGAGAACTTTTAAGGGCAGTTACAGTATGTGTTATTGTTGCTGTTAGGTGCCATCAAGCTGGCACTGACTCATAGTGACCTATGCACAGCAGAACGAAACACTGCCCGATCTTGGGCCAACCTCACAATTGTTGCCACACTTGAGTCCATCTATGCTGCCACTTTGCCAATCCATCTCGTTGGGGGTCTTCCTCTTTTTCTCTGACCCTCCACCTTACCAAACATGATATCCTTCTCCAGCAACTGGTCCCTTCTGACAATATGTCCGAAGTATGAGATGAAGTCTGGCCATCTTGGCCTCCAACGAGCACTCTGGCTGCACTTCTTCCAAAATGGATCTATTGGTTCTCTTGGAAGCCCATGGTACTTTCAATATTCTCCTCCAACACCATAACTTAAATGCATCAATTATTCTACGGTCTTCAGTATGTAGGGACATATAATAACCATGTCACAGAGTCCCGTCTTGAAGATTACAAAAAGTTCAAAAGGAAGTGCTAAGCTGAAGCCTGAAGTTGATCTGAGAATTATAATAGGCTACCAGAGGGAGGAAAGTGGCTGGAGCCTAGGCAGTGGTACTGGTGATGAAGAAACGCAATCAAATTAGAGTGATTTGAGGAAAGAAGATCCACAGGACACGGTGACAACTGTCTCCCTAAGGTGTGATGTGTCACGTACTAAATAGGGAACAGGCGTTGATCTAAAGATGATTTATTTCACAACAGGAATGAAAATACCTTCAAAGGATGTTTTACAAATCTCTATGTTCACACGTGGCAGGCTTGATTACAGCTGGTTTGGAGACCTGGTGTGACACAGTGGGTTGATGTGCTGGACTGCAAAGTCAGTTTGAACTGTGAGGACAGCGGTTCAAACCCACCAGCCACTCCTCGGAACCCCTCTACAGGGTTGCTATGAGTCTGAATCAACTTGATGGAATTTAACAACAACAACAACAAACATCCCTTACATAGCAGCTTTGATTCAATTGAATCTTTTTTACAAATGGCCCAATAAACCACCAATAAATATTTTCTTTGGTCTTCCACTATCTGATATGTCCCATTCAGTTAGACTAGACACTATTTGGAGTGAAATTCTTCCACCTTTTGTCCTTCTAAACAGGAATTCAAGGTTATTTTAGGCTTCACAACATACCATGATGAAGAGGAAGGCTGCAAGAGTGAACAAGCAATACTTTGTCCACACGTGGATAAAACAACATTTACATAGCAACTTGTGGGCATTGACTATTGGAGTCTTTCCAAAGAGAACCATAATCCTGCACTTGAACCTATAATGTTGTAGAAAAGACAAATAGTGTGTGTTAAGTGCAATAATAAAGGCTGAATAAGTTCTATGAGTACACAGTGGATAGAATGACATATGCAGCCTAGGATTGGGAAATCACATGGAGAAAGTGTTCATGCCAAAGGTAGCATTGAACCTGAACCCTGGAGAATTAGTAGGAACTGCTCCACTAAACAGGGGAACATTGGTGATACAATGACAGAATTCTTGTCTACTGTGTGGTAGACCTGGATTTGATTTCTAGCTAATGTATCTCATATACAGTTACTACCCACCTGTCAGTGGAAGCTTGTATATTGCTATGATGTTCAACAGATTTTAGCAACACTTCCAGAGTAAGATGGAGTAGGAAGAAAGGTCTGGTGATTTACTTTAAAAAAATATATCAACCAATGAACACAGTAGGGGTCACAATGATTTGATTCACAACCAATCATGAGGATGGTGCAGGACTGGGAAGCATTTCATTCTACCTTGCATGGGGTTGTCATGAGTCAGGTGCCAGCTCAACAGAAGCTAATAACAACAATTAGTTCAGATATACTTGTTGTTGTTAGGTGCTGTCACGTCGGTTCCAAAACTCACAGCGACTCTGTGTATGACAGAACTCAACGTTGCTCATTCCTTGCCATTCTCACAAGAGCAGTGAGGATCGAATCCATTGTTACAGTGACTATGTTGCATCAGATCATTGAAGGTACTTCTCTCTTTTGCTGACCCTGTATTTCATCAGGCAGAATGCCCTTCTCCAGGTACAAGTCCCTTTTGATAACATACCCAAAGTGAGCCATCCTTGCTTCTAAAGAGCATTCTTGCTGTGCTTCTTTCAAAACAGATTTGTTTATTCCTTGGCAGTCCATGGTATAGTCGATATTCTTTGCCAACGCTATAATTCAGATGCTGGAGGAGCATTCCTGGTCTTGTAGCTCCACACTGGAGCATGGAAATCTCTGTAATGTCTGCTAAGGTCCCCCAACCTGGTCTCACTCTGCATCCAGCTCCTGGAAGTAGGATACAGGGACTTTTTCTCTAGCTTATCATCACTTACTCAGCACTTGGTCTAACTCCAGGGACACCTTGTCTAGACTTGGGGGTGAGGACAGGTACAGGGAAGCCACCTATTCTCCCTAAGGAAACTTCTGGCCCTTTGAAATGCACACGTCAGCATAAAGTGCCAGGCTGTTTGTTTCTACCCTACCACATGCTTCCCCCCAAGGCTGTGAGCATTAGATAGCCCTGCTGTTTTGGGAGTAGGGACTCCCAAAAAGAGGAGTAGATGGGTGGGGAAGGGAGGGAATAAGGCACAGGTTAAAGTGTCAAAACTGTTCTGTTAACTCAGGGACACAGACAGATGAAGCACCATGAGTCTCTTGCACACTTGGAAATGCACGTGCACATGAATTTAATTCACTGGACCATTGGTACCCTTTCTAACCTGCGTTCTGGGTCTCAACACTCTCTTTGCCTCCTAGACAGGGTACAACAGTTTCCTCAAGCCCAAATGTGAAGGACAACGCAGCGCTTTTTGAAAACTTTTCATCCAAAATTTGAGCATTTATGACACAATTCTGGACATTTTATTGAAATGAACTGCTAGACCTGTAGGGAAATGATACATGCCAGAAGGTATTGCACAAGACTTTTCATTAATCAGCAGACCCATAAATTTAAGAAAATCATGAGGCAGTTCATCCATTTCCCATAAAAATTAAGAGGTAATTGACACAAGGCCTGGGCTGACCCTTCTATTCATCTCCACTAACTCTTGAGTGGAGTCCTGGTGTGGCACTGTAGGATAAGCACTAGACTGCAAGATTGTTTGGAATCACAAAGTCAGTGGTTCAAGCTCACCAGTTGTTCCTTGGTAACCCTATACAGGGTCACGATGAGTTGGAACCAATATGACAGCACTTAACAACAACAAAAACAACTCTTGAGTGGCTGTCGGTGAAAGATGCAAACTCAGCACAAGACAATTGGCTAAAAGGCCATGGTTGGAACATACCCAGAGGCACTTCAGAAGAAAGACCTGAAGATCTGCTTCTGAAAGGCCACAATGGTGACAATCCTATGATGAAGAACAAAGAGCACAGCCTTCGGAATGGAGTACAACTCAATGTAAAGAAAACAAATATCCTCACCACTGGACCAATAAACAACATTCTTATCAACGGAGAAAAGATTGAAGTTGTCAGTGACTTCATTCTTCTTGGATCAACTATCAAAACTCATGGAAGCATCAGTTAAGAAATCAAATGACGTACTGCATTAGGCAAATCTGTTGCACAAGACCTTTTTAAAGTGTTGAAGAGCAAAGATGTCAGCTTGAGGACTAAGGTGTGCCTGACCGAAACCATGGTATTTTCAATCACCTCATATGCATGCGAAAGTTGGACAGTGTATAAGAAAGACCATAGAAGAATTAATGCTTTTGAGTTATGATGTTGGAGGAGAATATTGAAAGTGCCATGGGCTGCCAAAAGAACCAATAGATCCATTTTGGAAGAAGTGCAGCCAGAGTGCTCCTTGGACATATTGTCAGGAGGGACCAGTCGCTAGAGAAGGATATCATGTGGTAAGGTGGAGGGTCAGAGAAAAAGAGGAAGACCCCCAATGAGATGGATTGGCCAAGTGACAGCATAGATGGACTCAAGCAAGGCAACAGTAGTGAAGTTGGCCCAGGATCGGGCAGTGTTTTATTCTGCTGTGCATATAAGGTAGCTATGGGTCAGTACCAACTCCATGGCACCTAACAACAACAAATGCTACCAGAGCTCCTTAGGACTCCAATTAGTGGTATATAAATTAAAACTACAACAAAATACCATGTCACCCCTGTAAAAATAGCAATGACTTAAAAACAGAAAACAATAAATGCTGGCAAGACTGGAACTCTTATACACTGCAGGGACTGTGAAATGAAACCACTGTGAAAAACAATGTGACACATCCTCAAAAAGTTAGAAATATAAATAACCTTATGACCCAGCAATCCCAATATTTATCTAAAAGCTGTAATAGCATTGATGTCAGTAGACATATGCATACCTCTATACATTGCAGTTCTAGTCACAATAGAAACAACCTAAGTGCTCATCAGTGGATAAACAATGGTATATTCATACAATGGAATACTACGTAACTCTAAAGAATAATAAGAAGTCTGCAAAATTCCACATCTTATAATATGGATATATCTGGAAGACATTATAACAAAAACAGATATTGTATGGTTCCACTATTATAAAAAATTAAGAATTAACATATAAAAAGAAATGTTCTTTGATGGTTACCAGGGATGGGATAAAGAATTACTTTCTAGAGAGTTGTTGTTGGTAGTTGTCATTGAATCAGGTCCAATTCATAGTGATCCTATACACAACAGAATGAAACACCACCCAGTCCTGTGCCATCTTCACAATTGTTGTTACGTTTGAACTCATTGTTGTTGCCACTGTTGTCAATACAACTCTTTAGGATTCTTCCTCTTTTTGGTATCTTTTCGTTGCTCCCTTGCTGCCTGCGTACCTCCATTCTGGTAATTATAGGGGTGCCTGAGCTAGTGGATACTCCAGCTCCACCCTCGGAGGGTTCTACTACACATGTGCATAGATCTCCTCAAAATTTAAAGAGACAGTATCCACTTAAAACCAAACGGCCGACAGATACTCAG
>NW_006408578.1:2089410-2090262 GCF_000296735.1 Chrysochloris asiatica | reverse complement strand
CATCGAGTCGGTACTGACCCATAGCAACCTTATGTACAGCAGAATGAAACACTGCCCGATCCTGGGCCAACCTCACTACTGTTGCCACACTTGAGTCCATCGATGTTGTCACTTCACCAGTCCATCTCGTTGGGGGTCTCCCTCTTTATCTCTGAGCCTCCACCTCACCAAACATGATATCCTTCTCTAGTGACTGGTCCCTCCTGACAATATGTCTGAAGTATGAGAGACAAGTTTGGCCATCTTGGCCTCCAGGGAGCACTTGTAGCTCCCACCATATAACTCTTTCCCTCATGCATCTGATAAGATAACATGATTGAGCTGTGGATGCTAAGTGTAAACTGTAATTGTGAAAACTTGAAACTCTTTCTTGGGTAGACAATGAGTCATCTCAAAAGTATGAGTGGGGATCTCACTATCATCAGAGACGAAGATCTGGCCATGGAATGTGTCCTTTTGACCCAGAGACGCCTGCACACTGAACTTCCTTAATCTGAGTGGAGAAAGCTGTGACACTGGAGCATGAGACAAAGAGGTGTGGTATTGGATGCACAGGTGGGGGTCCCATGCATCCAGGAGGTTCTCAGCACAGGCACTGTGGGTCCAAAAGACAGCTCTTAGATCCTTCTATCTCTGCTTGCTTGTATGGTTGGTGGTTATGTGCCGTGGAGTCGGTTCAGACTCATAGCGACCCTGTACAGGGTTTCTGAGGCTGTAAAGCTTTACAGGAGTAGAAAGCCTCATCTTTCTCCCGTGTAACAGCTGGTAGTTTCGAACTGCTGACCTTGCGGTTCACAGCCCAATTCACAACCGCTATGCTAACAGACCATCAATTACTGATATGCAAATTCA
>NW_006408578.1:2082536-2087330 GCF_000296735.1 Chrysochloris asiatica | reverse complement strand
CATTGTTTCGTTCTGCTGTGCATGGGGTCACTATGAGTCGGTTCCGACTCGATGGCACCTGACAACAACAACAACATACTACCAGAGCTCCTTGTAGAGCCTCTTTTATATCTCAAAAGAGCTTGACTTTAAATACAACCTAATTCTGTTGAATGTATCTTCTTGATTCATTAACATAACAAACATAACCCAATCTTGTTTAACATAACCTATTCCCTGCCTCATTAGCTACAGGCAGAGATTAGGATTGACAACCCTTGGGAAAATAACATCAGATGACAAAATGGAGAACAACCACAGAATACTGGGAATCTTGGCCTAGCCAAGTAGTCATATAGTTTGATGGGATGCAATTAAATCCATAACAAATAGCTTGTATATTGCTTGGATATTGGAAGCTTTGAAGCTCATATTTCAAATACCATCAGGGTCACTCACGATGAGCAGGATTCAGTAAAACTTCTACTAAGACACACTAGGAAGAAAGACCTGGAAATCTATTTCTTAAAATTAGCCAATGAAAGCCCTATGGATCACTAAAGAGTATTGTCTGATATGGCACTGGAAGATGAGCCCCTTAGGTTGGGAAGCGCTCAAAATTTACAGTGGTGCAACAATGGACTGGGACATCCCAATGACGGTGGGGATGGTGCAGGACCGGGTACCAACCTGTTATATACAGGTCTGCCATGATTCAGAGTCGACTCGACAAAAACTAACAACACCATTATGGTTTGTTGTTGTTGTTATGTGCTGTAGAGTCGGTTACAACACATATTGACCCTGTACAGGGTTTCCAAGGCTGTAAATCGTTACGGGAACAGAAAGCCTCATCTTTCTCCCATGGAACAGCTGGTAGTTTTGAACTGCTGACGGTGAGATTAGCAGCCTGATTCATAACCATTACGATGGTTGTTGTTGTTGTTGTTGTTATGTGCCGTGGAGTCAGTCCCTACTCATAGCAACCCTGTACAGGGTTTTCAAGGCTGTAAATCTTTATGGGAGCAGAAAGCCTCATCTGTCTCCTGAGGAACAGCTGGTGGTTTCGAACTGCTGACCTTGAGGTTCGCAGCCCGAGCTACCAGAGCGCCTTACGATGGTAGAGCATGCAAAACACACAGCTTGAATTGAAAATACACAACTGTGAAGACATTTCTGCTTGTTGGAGGTACCTCTGAAGTTGTGTGAACCCCCAAGGTGCACAGCTCCCAGCCTTTGCCATCAGGGTATTCTGATTAACAAGTCTGACAAGTAGCACTCAGCAATTCTGAACACGCTCTGCTCTAAGAAAGGTGTCTCGTCTCTTTGTATAAACGTTAAGTAGCTTCAATCATAATGAAAATTTAGAAATATGTCATTTTTTAAAACCCCAAGTTTTCTAGGTAGGGAATTATTATCCCCTCATTTTCCTTTCTTAAAGATTTCAATATATCAGAGCTGCCTGTCTCTGGATGAAGTTGAAGCATGTCAGAATGTGAACAGTCTTAAATCCTGTCTGGAACAAGGTAGGATATATAATGTTGTTGTTGTTGTTAAGCACCATGGAGTCGGTTCCGACTCATAGCGACCCTGTACAGGGTTTCCGAGGCTGCAAAGCTTTCCGGGAGCAGAAAGCCTCATCTTTCTCCCGCAGAACAACTGGTAGTTTCGAACTGCCAACCTTGAGTTTAGCAGCCCGATTTGTAACCACTATGCTACCAGAGCTCCTTAGGATATATATATTAGATTCTGGAAACACACCTGCTGTCTTCCAAAAAAAAAGTGCCTGTTTTTTTTTGTTTTTTTCCTTTTCTCTTTTTTAGCCCTGCAGCCACCTCAGGCTGTGCTGAATAAAAAAAAAACTCCACTGCCCAAGCACTGAAATCAGATTAGCCTGCTGGGGCTCTGATGTTCTGTGCTGAGGGAATTGGGAAAGGGCTGCTCATGCTGGAGATGAACTGTTTTGCATTTTTCAGTGACATCCTTTAATTAGCTGACAATGCAGAACACGTGGCTGCTGTCTTGGAAGACTGAAAACAATACAGTGGTCATTTGGCATGTTATCATCCTAATGACAACCCATAAGCTGCCTTCTCCTTGCCTTTGATTAAACTACATGTGGCCTGCTAGAGTAATTGAGAGAAAGAGCCTGCAAGGGAAACGGACTGGAGAGAATTCCATCAGGAGCAGGAAGGGGGCACCCTAAGGAAAAATGCATTTAAAAAAAAATGCACAGAGAGAAAACATGCAAAATCTGAAAAGTCAGTGGACTTGGTGTTCTTTGAAAGGTTTACCCTTGGGAAGTGTCAGCTAGCATGCCCAATCACCCTTCTCCAAGAACCAGTGAAGAGTTCCACCAAAAAGAGCCATTTCTATTTCATGGCTCAGTCACAACAGAAATCATCGTGGGGTAGGTGTTCCCAATGCAGAAATGCAGCTTTGAGTGCAATGGGACTAGTTGTTAAAAGATTGAAATGCTGCTTTTTGGGTCACTATCGGTGGGAATCTAATTGACGGCATTTAACAATAACTGATAAAAGCATACTCCCCAAACTCTTTTCCTACCTACTACCTCAGCTATCTATCCCCACTCCCTCCCCAAACTCCCATAGACCACCCTCAACAATTAGACAAAGTTACTGAAAAAAAGCTCAGTGCTTGGCACATTTAGAGCCCTCCAGTAGCCTGATTCAGCCCAGTAGGTGATCTACATTCTGATTGGTCAGTGCTCAGGCCAGACCCGTTATTACACTGTTTAATAGCCATTGGTTGTTAGCTGATGAATTGGCCCCGACCCTGGTGTCCTCATGCACAATGGAAAAAAATACTGCCTGATCCTTTACCATCACCATGATTGGCTGCAGATCTTCCCATTTTGATTCACAAAGTTCTCATTGGTTGACTGTCACCAGATCTTTCTCCCTAATCTGTCTTAGACTGGAAGCTCCAGTCCACCACACTCAAGCAAGCCTCCATTAGCAGATGGTGACCATACATGAAGCACATTGGCTGAATATCGAACCTATGTTTCTTGCATGGATGGATAGAATTCTAGCAAGGATCTACAACTGTCCATTAGAGATGCCCATTAGACTGCTCAGCACTGCTGACTCCTCTCAGACCCTGCCAACAACCCACAGGGATGGGCCTCCTGGGGTTTGTAGACTACGATTTGCTCTACTCGTGGCCTCATGGAAGGATGAAAAAAAGGGAGGACCTCGATTAGTCTAGCTCCCAATAGACTGGACAACTTTCACTTGCTTGGCAAGCTTTCCATTAGAATAATTCCACTGCCCTTTTCTTGTCACCATTCCTCTTTAAACTTCCTAAATTAATAATGATGAAGCTCTTTAAACCATATTGTGAGGCCTTGCTTTTGATGGTTTCTATTCTCTGGGGCCTTTTATCCCCCTAAGGAGGAGCTCTGGTAGCGTAGTGGTTACGAATCAGGCTGCGAACCTTAAGGTCAGCAGTTCGAAACTACCAGCCGCTCCGCGGGAGAAAGATGAGGCTTTCTACTCCCGTAAAGATTTACACCCTCGGAAACTCTGTACAGGGTCGCTATGGGTCGGAACCGACTCGATGGCACTTAACAACAACAACAACAACAAGGAGGAGCTCTGGTAGCGAACCGCAAGGTCAGCAGTTTGAAACTACCAGCTGTTCCACAGGAGAAAGATGAGGCTCTCTGCTCCCGTAAAGATTTACAGCCTCGGAAACCCTATAGGGGTCGCTATGAGTCGGAACCGACTCCACAGCACATAACCACCACCAGTAGCCTTTTGCCAGTCTCTCTTTCATTTGTATCCATTCTTCTCAGATATCCACAGTGACCAAAAGAAGTAGAAAAAAGAAACACAATTTAGAAAAAGAAAATAAATAGCAATTTAGCTGTTGTTGAGTTGAGGATTTGGATTGGAACAATGGAATTTCATTAACTCCTGTCCCCATTGAAAGGATCCAGGAGGAGAAGAGAGGATGAAATATTCTTAGACAATCATATATCGCATCTAATACATGGCAAAGGGGGACAAAAGGGTGAGGGATCAAAAGACCTCGAGGACCAACACTGGAAGAAAAAAAGTCACTCAATAGCAATCAGTGGAGTCCTGCTATGACACTGTAGGATAAACTCTGGACTGCTAACCACAAGATTAGTCCACAAGATCAGTGGTTCAAACCCACCAGACACTCCTCAATAATCCTATACAGGTTTGCTATGAGTTGGAATCAACCCCATGACACTTAACAACATCAACAAAGCAATCCATTAATCACAAATAGGTAATCCTCTGCTTTGGGATATACTTCCATCCTTTAATCTTAATGATTAAGATAATACTACCAGGTTTGTATTGACTTCCTATTGTTGTTAGGTGCCGTGGAATTGGTTCCAACTCATAGCGACCCTGTACAGGATTTAAGAGGCTATAAATCTTTACAGGAGCAGAAAGCCTCATCTTTCTCCCGTGGAACAGCTGGTAGTTTCAAACTGCTGACCATGAGATTAGCAGCCCGATTCGTAACCACTATGCTACAATCGGTTCCAACTCATAGTGATCTTATGCACAACAGAACAAAACACTGCCTGGTCCTGAGCTAATTTCACAATCATTGCTATGACTGAGTTCATTGATGCTTCCACTCTGCCAATCCATATTGCTAGGGATCTTCCTCTTTTCACTGATCCTCCCACTTTACCAAGCATGATGTCCTTCTCCAGTCCCTCCTGACAATATGTCCAAAGTATGCAAGATGTAGTCTGGCCATCCTGGCTTATAAAGATCATTCTGAATTGTTGTTGTTGTTGTTGTT
>NW_006408578.1:2027807-2079696 GCF_000296735.1 Chrysochloris asiatica | reverse complement strand
CTAATCTGTCTTTGTCTGGAAGCTCATCTGAAACCTGTCCACCATGGGTGACCCTGCTGGTATTTAAAATACCAGTGGCATAGCTTTCAGAATCACAGGAATTCACAAGCCACCATAGTATGACAAACTGACAGACGAGTGGTGGTTCACATGCATATGAGGTTACAAATAGCATGACCTGGGTAACTTATAAGAGGTTTTGTAAGTTTTATTTTGATAAAGGAATTGTGAAGGGTTTTAAACACAGAATGAGAAAATTCGATTTTCATTGTGAAGAATCACTTCCTGATCTACCACTGCCCATTGTACGAGATGCAGTCACACCCATTAGTTGTGTTCTCATCCCTATGACTGTAATATGAGAGCCCACCTGCAGCCCTACTGGGAGCTTACTCCTTACCCGCTGTAGTCATTCAATACTTAGGACGCACACGCCCAGGCCTACCCACACCAGAATCTGCTTTCCTGATTTGGTAAGAAACACCAAAGGACAAGAACTTCTACTTAGTGCTGAGTAGACAGTGGACCTACCTTCCAAGATGTCCCACCTCTTGACCAGTTCTTTTTCTTTGAAAGCTATCTTCCTTACCCATTCCTCATTTCAGGCTGCTTCCCTTTCTCTAAAGCAGGCCAAGCCTAGAGGCTATCAGTCAGTACAGCAGTGCTTCTACCATCTCAACACTGTCAGAATTATCTGTAATTCCCTCAGGGCTCCCGCAAGAAAGTGTTATTGTCCTCATTTTTTAAAAAAAGAGGGAACTGAGATTTAAAGAGATAAGTTTCAAGTGAGAAATGCTGCCAATCAGTTGAATGCTTTCAGCTGCATGTAACTAAGCTGAAGTGGCTTAGTCAAATGGGAACTCGTTCTCTCACCTAACGTGAGCCCAAGTGAAGACAATCCAGTACTGTTCACAGTGCCAAGTCCCATGCTTCTTGTATCTTTCTGCTCTCCCTTCCTTAGTATAGGGCTTTAATCTTTATAAGTACAAAATTCCTACTGAGGAGCCTATATCCTTTAATGAGAAAAATCATAATTTTTCTTATGCCCCATTCTGTTTTTGGTTTGGTTATGTGCCATGGAGTCCACCATAGCGACCCTGTATAGAGTTTCTGAGTCTGTACATCCTTACGGGAACAGAAAGCCTCATGTTTCTCCTGCAGAACAGCTGGTAGTTTTGAACTGCTGACCTTGTGGTTCGCAGCCCAATTCGTAACCACTACGCTACTACAGCTCCTTCTGAGGTCTTCTCTTATATAGCTCATTGGTTCATTAGGAATTTGTAACATGCTAGTAACATAGTCCTGGTGTGGCGCTGTGGGCTAATGAGTCAGACTGCAAAGTCGTTTGAACTGCAAAGTCAGTGGTTCAAACTCACCAGCTGCTCCTTGGAAATCCTATACAGGGTTGCCACGGGTCAGAATCGACTTGATGGGACTTAACAACAGTAACAAGTAACGTAGTGACCCAACCGCAAGGTTGTTGTTGTTAGGCGCCATTGAGTCGATGCCAACTCATAGTGACCTTCTGTACAGCAGAACGAAACACTGCCTGATCCTGGGCCAACCTCACTATTGTTGACACAAGGTAAGTAATTCAAATTCACCAGCTGCTCCTTAGGAGAAAGATGAGGTTTTCTACTCCCATAAAGATTTACAGCCTCAGAAACCCTGTACAGGGTCGCTATGAATTGGAATTCACACCAGGGCACATAACCACCACCACCAGAGTTCCTAGGTGAAGCAAACAATTAAGATAATTAACTGAAATGTTGGCAGTTTGAGTGTACCCAGAGGTACCTTGGAAGAAAGATCTGGTGATCTAATCAGGAACAATCTGTTAAAAACCCCATAAAGCACAGTTCTACTCTGACACATATGAGTTGGTATTGATCAGTCAGCAACTGCTTTGGAGTTAAGGAGTTGCTAACCTAGCAGCTGCTAACCAGAAGCTTAGCAGTTTGAATCCATCAGCCAGTCCTAAGAAGAAAAATGTAGCTGTCTACTTCTGAAAAGATGCTAGCCTTGGAACGCCTATGGATCCGTTCAATTCTGTCCTATAGGGTCACTATGAGTCAAAATCAACTCAACAACAGGAGGTTTAGCAGTTTTGGACTTCTAGTTTCACATTACTGCTACAAACAAAATTAGCATTCAATGCTGATTGAGGAGAAAGAATGGATACTGGAGAGGGAACATGTAGTGTCTATATATTTCCTCCTTCCCAAACCAGTGTTCTTCTAAACCAAGGGTGGGTGACATCTGGTCCGCACCGGGCATATAAAACTCTCGAAATCATTGGGTCTGGCCCTGCCAAGGCAACCACAGTCCCAGCCATCACCTTAAGGGTGAGTTAATTAAATGTTTGACCAAATATAGCCAGCTAATTTTCAAGTTGATCATTTTGTATGGCCTGTGAATGATGATATAAATTTTGGCAGAAAAAAAGATCCCCACCCCTATTCTAAACAGAAGCCAGCTCCTCTGGCCATTCAACCTGTGCTATATGAGCTCTGCTGCCCAACCACCCCTCCCCAAGACGTGTCAGGCTAAAGCACAGAGCAGAGCTGCTCCAGAGCCCCTCTTGATCATCTGCATTACCGGCTGAATGCACATTCCCAGGGGATGGGGGAAGATTGGCTCTTCGCTCTGGTGCAGCAGCTGGTGCAAAGGCCCCATTTTGGGAAGAGTTAGAAGGCCTTGGGGATATGCCAGACCCTCCACTTTCCAGCACTCACAGCTGCTGCAGGCCTTAATGGAAAAGAATGTGAAGTAATGATTTCCAGGCCTGCCACAAACGCCTTCTGCAGAAACTTCAGACTCTTGAAAGGGCTCAATGATAAATTAAGTATTAATCACCAATCTCAGGTTGAACAGAAAAGATCAGACACTTGTGAAATTTCTGAGCAGCCCTGAATTGGAAGCTGGGGGGCTGTAGGACAAGGAGAGATGCAGATGAGACCTGGACAAAAGGAATCTCCTAAGTGACAATGGGATACAAAGAGGCCTAGAAACATCTGAGTTGCAGGGATGTTAAGGGGCACAGTTGTTAGTTTTGGTGAAATTGACCCCAGCTCATGTGGATGCCATCTGTGCAGCGTGGAACTGCTCCATAGGGTTTTCAAGGCAGATCACAGAAGCAGGTAGCCAGGCCTGCGTTCCAAGGAGCTTCTGGGGGGTTCAAACTGCTAAACTTTTAGCTTAGTAGTCAAATGCTTAACCATCTGTACCAACCAAGGACTCCAACTTCATTTCTGGTGGGACTGTAAAACCTGGTGCAAACACTGTGGAAAACAGTATGGCATGCCCTCAAAAGGCTGGAAAATAGAAATATCATTGTTGTTGTTAAGTACCGTGGAGTTAGTTCTGACTCATAGTTACCTTGCACAGGGTTTCCGAGGCTGTAAATCTTTACGGGAGCAGAACGCCTCATCTTGCTCTTGTGGAACCACTGGTAGTTTCGAACTGCTGACCTTAAGGTTTGCAGCCTGACTCATAACCACTACGCTACCAGAGTCATATGACTCAGCAATCCCTCTACTTGGTGTATAACCACAATAAGTAAGAGCCAGGAAACACTGATATTCATCATAGCACTATTCACAATAGCAAAAAGATGAGACAGCATAACTGTTCACCAATGGATAAACAAACTTTGGTACATACACACAATAGAATATTATGCAATGGTGAAAAATAACGATGAATTTGTGAAATAACTCACAACATGGAGGAATCTGGAGGACATTATGCTGAGTGAAATCAGTCAATCACAAAAGGACAAATATTGTACGAGACAACTATTATAAAAAGTCAAGAAAAGATTTTCATACTTAAACAAACCTTCATTGATGGTTAACAGGGATCAGAGGGAAGGGAGAATAATTCACTGGCTAGAGGGTAAACACATGCTAACTCAGGTAATGGGCAAGGCACTATTCAAAATGGGGGAGGACAATATACAAGAAGAGGAATGTTGAAAAAGGAAAGATGAAGACAGGTGAAGACACAGGGAAGTATACAAGAGCTAAAGGGGATAGTGGTAAATAATGATATATGAACAACTTTGGAATAACAGTGTCTGTGGGTACATATATGGACAGAGACACAGACTGAATGGCTATGGGAGGAAGAGTGGGAGTATACCCACAAATATATGTTGTTGTTGTTGTTAAGTGCCGTCGAGTCGGTTCCGACCCATAGCGACCCTGTACAGGGTTTCCGAGGGTGTAAGGGTTTGAAAAATGATATTGGTACATGACTATTTACCTTTCCTGCAAACACAACTATGAATGTGGTGGTACATATAGTGGGAAAAATGATGAAAACTTGTTAGATGCAATCAAACCTATTAAGGCAATGAGTTGCTGGGCCTGAGGTCCCATAGTCTCAGGGGACACTATGGTCAATTGGCATAACAAAGACAAGACTCTAATCCTACTTGGGTGAGTAGTGTCTGGGACCTTAAAAGCTCATAAGCAACCATCTAAGGTGCAACTATTGATCTCTCCATGTGTGGAGAAAGAAGAATAATGACAACTGAAGATGCTTAGTCTCAATTTGCCCATCAGACTAATGGAGCAGATGAACATTAGTCTCCACGATTTGAGACCAGAAGAACTAGATGGTGTCCAGCTACCACTTCCAACTGCCCTGATCACATTAGATGGTCCCAGATAGAATAGGAGAAAATGAAGACTAAAACGGATAATTATTCAAAAAAAAAAAAAGGGGGGGGGGGCTTACTGGTTAGAGAAAGAGACTGAAGGAATTTGAGATTAGGGCCCTCTACAGTGGTTACAAATCGGTCTGTGAACCTTAAGGTCAGAAGTTCGAAACTACCAGCTGTTCTGCAGGAGAAAGATGAGGCTTTCTGCTCCAGTCAAGATTAACAGACTCAGAAACCCTGTACAGGGTTGCTGTGGGTCGGTTCTGACTCCACGGCACATAACCACCACCACCACCTTTCAGGTCTGGAAAGCAACTCACCCTTGAGACCCAAATTTTAGGCAAGCAGTAGGTAGATACATAGGATGAACAACAATAGTAGACATGTTAGCAGGAGGGGCCAGTTCCTGGAGGATATCATGCTTGTTAAAGTGGTGGGTCAACAAAAAAGAGGAAGACTCCCAAAGTGTTATATTGGCAATGGGCTCAAACATAACAAAAATTGTGAGGCTGATACTAGCCTGGGCAGTGTTTTGTTCTGTTGTGTATAGGGTCACTATGAGTTGGAACAAACTTGAGGATACCTAACCATAACATGTTAATGAGGTCAGATGCAATCTACAGTATGAGGTTAAATCTTGAATCAATCTCTTTTGAAATAAAAGGAGAAAGAAGTGAGTTGAATCCGTAAGGACCTACCACCACAAGCACTTCTGGTGTGGTCCTGTGGATCAGCACTGGACTGTAAACCACAAGGTCAGCAATGGAAACCCACCAGCTGCTCCCCAGAAGTCCTATACAGCGTCACTATGAGTCAGAATCAACTCGAATGGCACTTACGAACTACAACAAGAACAACACTCAGATAGAAAGGCCAGGAGTGGAGTGTGTCCTGTGGACCTGGGGTCTCTGCACAGTGAAGCTCCTGGATACAGGAGAAGATTGATGCTAAAGTGTATGGAGATCTGCAAAGAATGCTGGGCCTACAGATGCCGAAAGGAGACAAGACACTTTCCCCAGAGCCGACAGACAGGAAGCCTTCCTCCACAGCACTCTCAATTTGGTTTCTAGTCTGTGAGACAAGAAATTTCTGGTTGCTAAAACCATCCACTTGTGGTATTTCTGTTATAGCAGCATTAGATAACTAAGACACTTTTCTAATTTTAAATGACTCAACCACCCTTTCTTCTGCTCAAAGGACTACCTCTTTGTGTACAAATTCTGTATGAGCACATGGAGTCTTCTGAAATTCCCGTTCTTCACAGTGTTATCCATAATTTGTAATGATCCTCACAATCAAATACCTTTGTATAGTCCACCAAACACCGGTAAAGGGATAGACACGTATTAGTAACAACTACAACCTACACATGAAATAACTGAGGCGTCGTGAGAGTAATCAACTAGTACGTTTCCACTGAATGTCTTACAGGTAGCTCCAACTTAACATGTCCCAAATTGAACTTTTGATTCTGCCCTCCACCCTATCCAAACCTGCTCCTCTGCCAATCTTTCCCTCCTCTGTTAATCAACTACTCCATTTTTTTCAAATACCCAAACCAAAAGTCATGAGGTTTCCCTCATACCCAATTCCCAATTAATCACAGATTATGTTCACTTTACTCTCAAAATATATCCAGAATAGACCATAGTCCAAAACTCCATTTTTTGTTCTATAGGAATCCCTGGGTGGCACAAAGGTTGAAGCACTCAGCTACTAACTAAAAAGTTGGAGGTTCAAGTTCACTATGTGGCACCTCAGAAGAAAGGCCTGGCAACCTACCTCCAAAAGGTCACAGCCATGAAGACCCTGTGAAATACAGTTCTAGTCAGCATACATGGGGTCACCAGAAGTCCGAGTCAACTCCTTGGCAACTGTTTACAAAATAATAACAAACTATGGTGATGGCCTTCTTTTACTAATCTCTTTACTTCTATCTTTCTGGTCTCCAACATACACACACACTCACAGAGGACTTTCTCCATCTAAACAACAAAGACCTGGTTTCATCATGTCGATACCAACTCATAGGCAACCAGAATGATCTTTGCAAATGTTTAAGTCAGTTTATGTCATTCAAATGTTCAAAAGGTTCAATGGCTCCCCTCAGGTTACTAAAGTCTGAAGTTCTTACTCTGACTTCTGAAGTCTTCACCTCCAACCGCTCTGATCTTCTCCCCTCACTGGCCTCCTTACTTTTCCTCAGACACACCAAGCGCCTCCTGCCTTGGCCCCTGGCTGGCCTGCCCTTCCTCCAGACACCTGAAGGACTTGCTTGGATATTTCACGCAGATCTCTGCACCTTATCAGAAAGACTTCCTCTGACTAAGTTAACTAACACCTTCCCCATCTTTTTGTGTCCCTCACCTTGATTGATTTTTCTTTTGAGCATGCATCTTCCCTTCTGGAGTGAAGAATTCTTTTAACCAAAGATCTGGCCTTTACTTTTGGTTACTGGAGGTAACTTATTATTACCAAAGAAAAACTCAACTCTGTTTAAATTAAAAGTTGTTGTTGTTAAGTGCTATCAAGTCGGTTCCAACCCATAGCGACCCTGTATAGGGTTTCCAAGGAGTAGCTGGTGAGCTTGAACCACTGACACTGCAGTTCAAACCAAGTTTGCAGTCCAGTGCATTAATCCACAGCAGCACACCAGGACTCCAAAGTAAAAGTAAAGGGGTTTAGTAAGGCTCAGGGGGACTGAAACCAGGGAGCTGTGTGGAACACAGGAGGTAAAACCAAGCTGTCCAAGGCACAGCACAGCTAAGTGTCATCAAGTGTGTTCCAACCCATAGCAACCTTGTATAAAATTTCCGAGGAGTGGTTGGTGAGCTTGAACCACCAACCTTGCAGTCCAAACCAACCTTGCAGTCCAGCACATTAACCTGTAGAGTCGTACCACGGTTAAATCCAGAAGTTTCGTTTACAATATTGGAATTGGAAAATATTGCAATTAGAAAAATGAGAGGTAGGACATCTCAAAACAGGACATTTCTAGGAGTGATTTACAGAGTATGTGTAGGCTTCAGTGACTGGTTACAATGCACAATTGCAGAGGTGTGTGCTTTTAAGGGGGATCCTGGGTGGTCATGGGACATCACAAATTGTCTTTCCCAAGTCACAGTGTGTTTAGAAAGCACTTAGGCACACTTGTTCTTGGCATCTGCTTGCACAGAAAAGTACAGGAAATCTCTGATAAGGGTCCTGCATCAAGACCCTCTTCAAAGGTACATTCTTTCCACATCTCACAAATAAAAGCATCTAGTTAGCTGCATGATTAAGTTTGCTTAAAGGTCAGTAAGCATTAGGGAAGTAATTTAAAGAACTGAAAATAGAGTCGGAAGTGATGTCAAGACTAAAGATAAAGTTATAGTTCCAGCTGTATGCCTCTTATGAACCAAGTGACTCAGAATTGAGGCTCATGCATTCTAAATCCTCCATATTTCCTGAGTGATTGGAGTATCTTTGTTATTCAGGTAGGGTTCCAGACCATACCTGGTTGTTGTTGTTAAGTGCTAGTGAGTTGGTTCAGACTCATAGAGACCCTGTATAGAGTTTCCAAGACTGTAATCTTTGTGGTGGAGTACTAGTATGATGCTGTAGGGTAAGCAGTGGACCACCAAGTCAGTTTGAACCACAAGGTTGTCTGTTTAAATTAACCAGCTGCTCCTTGGAAACCCTATACATGGTTGCTATAAGTTGGAACTGACTCGACATCACTTAACAATCTTTCTTGAGCAGAAAGCCTCATTTTCCTTCCAAGGAGCGGCAGGTGCGTTCAAACTGCCAATCTATGGTTCAAAATTTAGTGCTTGTCCTACAGCATCATTGCTCTCCCACACCTGGTAGCTTATGGTTACAAAGTGACTCAGGATGTGGGGTTCAGAAGACCCACCCAAAGACATTGGCCCTACTTCCTCAGAAAGGAATGGAGAGATTGAGTTGAACCACACAGGCAATGATTCAATCAACCATCCCTATGCAATGAACCCCCAATAGGAACTCTGGACACTAAGCCTTCAGGGAGCTTCTGGTTGTTGACAGACATCAGTGCTTGGGAGGGCAAGTATCCTACAGGAGATGAAAGCCACACATTGGGGACTCTCCCAGACTTCACTCTATGAGTTTCTTCTTTACACTGGTCCTGATTTGTTTATTTTATAATAAAACTGCTATCAAAAGGATAGCACTTATCAGAATTTTGTGGGCATTTTAGTGAATTATTGAATCTGAGGGGGTAGTCAGAACACCTAGATATTTAGAGGTGCGGGTGTTGCTAAGTGTCATTGAGTTGCTTGTGACTCATAGCAACCCTGTTAGGGTTTCCAACAAGTGGCTGATAGGTTTGAACCACCAGTCTTACAGTTAGCAGTACAGTGTTTACCCTACGGCTCTATACCAGGACTCCATGTGTCTCCTAGCTTGTGACGAGTGTCCAGAGAATTTAGTGAGAGCCCCTGAATTTGTAGCCAGATAAATTCAGGTGTGTGGGTGACCTGGAAACCCCCAAACTTACAGCTGGTGTCTGAAGTCTTAGGCAAACTTGGCAGTCTGTAGGACTGTGCCTTTAACCCGTGAGATCTGACCTAACCTCAGGTGGTTAGGGTCAGCGGAAGATGAAGAGCACTGATGCAATGAAGCAATGCAATTACTGCTAGAACAGAACAGAATCAAACTGAACTACATTGACCTTTTATACAACACTCACCATATTTTGAATGAGTTTTATTTTATTGTGAGCTTATTTTAATGTCCTTATCTTCTAACCAAAGGTAAGCCCTACAAGTGCAAAGATTTTTGTCTGGTGTATTAACTATTCCGGCTGCAGTGTCTAAAATGGTGTCTGGCATTAAGAGAGCCATACAATTGGTATAAGTCACCATTGCAACCCAAATTGACTCCTTTTGCAAAATTTCACTAGCTCGTGAATTTTAGATACGCCCTCAACTGCTAACTGAAAGGTTGTTGGTGGTTCAAACCTACCTGGTGATCTGAGCCCATCAATTTTATAGTCTAGGCAGTGCCATGGGGCAGTTCTATCCTGTCCTATAGGGTCACTAAGAATCAGGAGCAACTTGCTGGCATACAACAACAGCATATTTTGTTACGTTAAAGGAAAAAATCATAATGTGCTTCCTATATCGCTTATATTTCCTTAATCGTCTATAAAACAACTCACTGTGGATTTCTGCATGATGTGATGCATTTAAAACACCAATTACCTAATCATTTTACTCTTAATGGGCTCACTAGTGGCTGTGTTTATGTACAGTATCTTATAATACTGGAAGAATTACATTTTTCTTCTCCCCTAAAGGGACCCATAATTTATAGTGTAAGTAAACAATAAAATGCTTTGTTACCACCATATGAGGGGTCTTAAAAAGTTCATGGAAAATGTGTACTGCGAAAAAACTATGCAAGGATTTCAAACTTTTTGCACCAAAATAAACTCATAATACACTGGACTGCAAAGTCGGGTTGAACCGCAAGGTTGGCAGTTCAAGCTCATCAGTCGCTCCTTGGACAACCTATACAAGGTCACTATGGATTGGCACAGACTTAACGGCACTTAACAACAACAACTTATGACATGCCTGAACAGGATCTAGTTTGAGGCATGAAGAAAGATAAGGTATCAGTTTGAAAGAGCCCCTAACAGAGCACCATGTGGTGGTGGTGGTGTGTCTTGGAGTCAGTTCCCACCAATAGCGACCCGGTATAGGGTTTCTTAAGCTGTAAATCTTTATGGGAGCAGAAAGCATCCTCTTTCTTCCACAGGACAGCTAGTAGTTTCAAATTGCTGACCTTGAGGGTAGCAGCCCAACTCATAACCCCTACACTACCAGAGCTCCTTAACTGAGCAACGTGAATACCACTAAAATTGAAGCAAGAACAAACCAAGGCAACTACCAAGAGATGGAAATGGTCCAGTCAAAGCAACAGTGGATCGGCCAAAAGCAAAAGTCATGGCAAAATAATATGCAATTATTTTGCTTGTTGACTTTCTGGAGGGCCAATGAACAGTAACACCTAATTATGAGAGTCATTTGAGACAGTTAGCTAAAGCTCTAGCAGAAAAATCCCTGGGAGAGCTTCACAAGAGAGTCTTCACCACAGTAATTCCCCTCATTCTTCTCATCAAACAAGGACAATTCTGAACGAATTGCAATGGGAAATCATTAGGCACCCACCTTGCAGTCCTGACTTGACTTCTTCTGACTTCTTTTTGTTTATTAATCTTAAAACAATTTTTTAAATGACACCCATTTTTCTTCAGTTAATTATGTAAAGGAGATGGGCTAAATTCCCAGGACCCGCAGTTCTTTAGGAGTCCTGGTGTGGCGCTGTTGGTTAATGTGCCAGACTGCAAAGCCATTTGAACTGCAAGGTCGACAGTCCAAGCTCACCAGCTGCTCCTCAGAAAACCTATACCGGGTTGCTATGGGTCAGAACCGACATGACGGCACTTACCAACAACAGTTCTTTAGAGATGGACTAAATGGTTGCTTACAAAAGTCTCCTGAACTTTATGGAACTTGATGTTGAGAAATAAAATACTTATTTTTTATTTTTAGCTTTTCCATTTTTGCACAAATTTTTGGAAGACCCCTCATATGTCTGACAAGAATCTAATAAGCAGAGTACATATAAAAATCCATCAAATTAACAACAAAAAGACAAATAAACCAATCCTAAAATTGGCAAAGGACTTGAATGGATGTTTCAAGAGGACACTCAGGAAAAAAAAGGCTTGACAATGTACTTCCAAAAACTAGCCAACAAAAACTCTACAGACGACAACCTTTCATGGGGATGGTATAGGACTGGGAAGCATTTTGTCACATTGTGCATGGGGTGCAACCATTAACAAAAACAAGAAGCTTAATCCTCTCATCTGTAAAAGGACAATAAAAGTACCTACCTATCTTCTTTAAAAAAAGGTTTTTCAAATGGCCACCAAACACATAAGAAGATGCTCAGTGTCCTTAACCTTCAGAAAGAAGCAAATCAGAACTACAAGGAGATACCATTTCATGTCCACTACAATACACAAGGACATTTTATAAGGGGGCACCAGTCCCTAGAAAAGGACATTGTAATAGGGTTCTGTGTCAACTTGACTAGGCCAGGATTTCCATAGGTTTGCTGTTGATTATGTGCCGTGGAGTCGGTTCCAACTCATAGCGACCCTGTACAGGATTTCCAAGGCTGTAAATCTTTATGGGAGCAGAAAGCCTCATCTTTCTCCAGCGGAACAGCTGGTAGTTTCTAACTGCTGACCTTGAGGTTTGCAGCCCGATTCGTAACCACTATGCTACCAGAGCTCCTTTTCCATAGGTTTAGCAGTTAGGATATGCTTATTCCCATGGTGATAAAAGGCCTAGTTAATTCTATGATGATTGACTATGAGCAGCCAATCATATGAAAGGATGTTTCTTGGGGATGTGGTCCTCTCTCAATATAAAAGACATGTGGGAAAGGCTCCCTCTTCCACTGGGGACCTAGGACTCTGCAATTGTAATCCATTTCCTTGATAATAAACTTCTCTTTATATTGTTGTTGTTAAGTGATGTCAAGTCAGTTCTGACTCACAACGACCCTGTATAGGGTGTCCAAGGATGGCTGGTGAGTTTGAACTGCCAACCTTGTGGTTCAAACGTACCTTGAAGTTGGTTCAGTGTTTTATCCCACAGTGCCATACCGGGCCTTCTCTCTCTAAATATATACAAAGAAATATTTCACTGATTTTGCTTCTCTAGAAAACCCGGCCTAAGACAAACATCATGTTAAGTAAAGTGGAAAATCAGCCCAAACTAGGAAAACCCCAATGAGATGGATTCCCTCAGTGGCAGCAACAATACACTCAAACATGTCAACACTTGTGAAGATGGCACAGGGAAGTTCAGGCAGTGTTTTGTTCTGTTAGGCATTGGTCACCATGAGTCAGAGGCAACTCAGTGGCACCTAACAACACCAACAATTGCTATGATAATAAAACAGAAAATGACAATGTTGGTGAGGACAGCAATGGGGTGGTTTTTGGTTTGGTTAATGAGGATGTGGGGAAATTGGAACCCTTATCCATTGCTGGGGAGAGTGCAAAATGGCAGTCATAGTGGAAAACAATGTGGCACTTCCTCAAAAACTAAGAGGAAATATGTAGGTGTTAGTGCCATAGAGTTGTTTCTGGATCATAGCATCCCTATATAGGATTTCCAAGGAGCAGCTGATGGGTATGAATCGCTGACCTCTAGTTAGCAGTCCAGTGCTTATCCTACAGTGACACACCAGGCAATTCCACTCCTACGTATAAGCCCAAAAGACTTGGACATAGTTTGAACAAGACACAATGGTCACTGCTGCAGTATTCACAGTAGGTGGACATAACCTAAATGACCATCAGCAGGTGAATGGGTTAACAAAACGCGGTCTGTACGCACAATGAAATGTTGATACACCCTACAATACACATGGAGCTTGAAAGCTTAATACTCAGAGAAATAAGTCAATCATAAAAGGACAAATATTGTATGACCTCATTTACATAAAAAGACAAGAAAAGGCAAAAAAAATATGAAGATCATACTTGATTAGCAAAGTGGGAGGGAGGGGTGAGTGGGGTTGTTGGTGATAGAAAAATTGCATTTATTAAAAAGTAGAACTGCACAGCTGATTGATGTAATTGCTATCAATAAACTTGTTGTTGTTAAGTGCCATGGAGTCAATTCCAATTCATAGCGACCCTGTGTAGGGTTTCCAAGTAGCGGCTGGTGAACTTGAACCACCGACCTTGCAGTCCAGCACATTAACCCATAGCGCCACACCAGGACTCTGTCAATAAACTATGTACCTGCAAAAAGTTGAAGTGGCAAAAGTTGTGTAATAGATACATTTGTATAAAAAATAAAATAACCAGCTACTATGGAGTTCATTCCGTGAAGGTTTAGGGTCATAGGGGCACCTCTATGTTTGTTTGCCTAATATAGGGTATAGTGCCTCTGTTCTACCTCCTAGTTTGCTGCATAGTATCTGGGGTCTTAAAAGCTTGTAAGTGGCCATTCAAGGCACAACAACTAATTTCTATTCATGTTGAGTAAAAGAAAAAAAAAAGGAGAGTCAGGAACAGGAGACTGTGTCAGTCCATCTCCTTGGGGGTCTTCCTCTTTTTCACTGATAAAATGAAGTTCCCAAGCGTAATGTCCTTCTCTAAGGACTGGTTCCTCCTGATAACATGTCTGAAGCGTGAGAGACCAAGTCTCCCCATCCTGGCTTCTAAGGAGGATTCTGGCTGTGCTTCTTCTAAGACAGTTTCTTTATGGCTGTGGGGAAGGCGAGGCAAGGTGAGCTGGGAAGCAGAGAGTGAAACTCTCATCACATAGTACAACCATCAACAACTTAACTGGCTGTCTGTCTCTTCTTGGCATCAAGACGCAGAAAAAGATAGATGATGGTGAATTACCATCCAAAGCCATAATGAGTCAATAAGATTAAAACACACACCACACTCAAAATAGACATCTGTTTTAACTACAGGACTATGTAATTTATAATCTGTAGTAGGACAATTCTGAGAATGAAAGAGAGCATTAGAAATAAATAAAATACAGAATATTTAAATTATGGGTTGATAAATTGTTTTTATAATGGCTAGGTCTATAAATTATTCTAGCCAAAAATTATTTTCAAAAATAAAATTGCTTCTAAAAAATGAAAAGAGCATATTAAAGTATATTACCGCATTTAAAAATTTTTTCTTTATATTGATTTGTCTGAGCATTTAAACATAATATAAGCAAGTAATAAGTTCATCATCACTTATTCAAATTCATTCTGGAACTACATCTACCTCTAGTGCCAAGTCACTGATATTTTTCTAAAGAATGTATTTTTAATACGTATTTTTAATTTTTTCATAAAACTCAGTTTCGATTTTTAGTGAATACATTTGAAATTATTGACACCTTCAATTGACTTTTCTCAATAAGCCATAGTATATTTTAATTAGCATATTTTTAATTAGCACTTTCACTATAGATGGTGAGGTAACTGGTAAGCAAAGAACTAATTCTGATAAATGAAAGATAGTCCCCATTTAGTTTTTATTAAAGTACAGTCCAAAGCTTTTCACAGGCACCATTCTATTGTCTCCATTAAGAGAAACTTTTTTTGGCAAATGCTTTATAAGAAATAATTCTTCAAATAAATTGATTCTATTTATGTGTTTTAAATATTTTGTCAAATTTCGATGCTGCAAATTCATTGGTTTTCTCAATTTCATTTCATTTTCATCCCATTCAACTTGTTATTGTTTGGTGCCATTGAGTCGATTCGGAATCATAGTGACCCTAAATCTTTTAGATACTACCAAACTTTTACCTATTGCCCACCAAAACTCTTTTCCATCCCAGAATATAAACCCAGCCAAGTAAACACTCCACCAAATGTATGATCTCACATGTCAAGCTACTCAAAACATATAATTATACAGATATTTGTATTTTCAATTATTCCTTCTTTTGGTTTACTAAGTGTGAGTTTCAATGTCTTTCTGTTTGGAAGTTGTGTTTTCATTAAATTACATTTTCCTAAAAACCTTCAAGAGCTGAAGCCTTTTGTCTCAATTCCTTAAATACCTGATTAAAGATTACCAACTGATTCTGAGCAAAATTTAGAGAATTTTATCCTGGTATGGGGCTGCGGGGTTAATGCGCTGGATTGCAAAGTCTATTTTAACCGCAAGTTTGGCGGTTTAAGCTCACCAGGTGCTCCTCAGATCAGGATCACTATGGGTAGGAACCGACTCGACAACACTTAACAACAACAACAACAATCCTGGTGTGGTGCTATAGCATCAACACTGGACTATTAACCACGTGGTTGGTAGTTTAAACCCATCAGTTGCTCCTTGGAAACACAGTCGTGATGAGTCACAACTGACTTGACCACACTTAAAAACAATAACATTATTTAAAAACTAAGTAAAATAATTTTTAAAAAGTAAAAATCAATTATGTTTGCAAAAGTTCAAACATTTCTGAAATCTGTAAAGAAAAAAGCTCCGTCTTCTGGCTAGACTGTTTTTCAAATTCATCATCTCTAGCACACATTTTATAGCTCCGTTTCTCTGTCTATAAATAAAAATATTTATAATGTCTGTCAACTATAGTTTCTGTTTTGTTGGTAGACTATCACAGCTTGTTCGGGTGCAATTATGAACTACAAACACACTACATCTAATTCCAAATATATTTCTGCTCCATAGATGTCTTAATTTAGTAATAACACTGTTTTTCCCCATGATGCTGTGCTCCACCCAAGTCTCTATTTGTGGTACCACCAAGAAACAAGCTAGTGTGTCTTCCTTGTTGAATTTTTAGAATGAGCTCATAAATTACAAGAATGTCAGATGCTGTGTCTTTGACAGAATGAACTTCCAAAAATTTTACATGAATTGGATAAAATAAAAAGACAAGCCACAATTTAAATGAATTGATAGTTGAAGAAACAGATACAAGCCATTTAACTCTCCATGAAATTATTCTTATTCAGTAACAGTGTAACAGTTAAGGTTTTGTGTCAACTTGACGAGGCAAGGATTTCCAGAGGTGTAACAGTTGAGATGTGCTTATTCCCATGGTGATGAAACCTAATACAGGCATAGTTAACTCTCTGATGAGCGGCTATGAGCAGCCAATCAACTAAAGGGATGCTTCCTTGGGGGTGTGGCCTGCTCCAAATATAATGCACATACAGGAAAGACTCTCTTCTGCTAGAGACTTTGGACTCTATTGTAAGCCATTTTGTTGATAATAAACTTCTCTTTATATATACATATATAAATATATATATATATATACATATACATGTCTCACTGGTTTTGCTTCTCTAGAAAACCTGGCATGGGACATGTAGTACCAAGATAGCAGATTTCTAGAGAAACAAAGTCATCAGAATCAGTTTTCTCAATCGGTACTGTTTCATCTCAATGATTGCAATCCCTTCCATGTTATCCCACTTTCTCTCAGATTCCTATTTCTATTCCATCTTCCTTCCCAACCCCTCTGAACCTTGTCCACAGGTAAATGTTGCCTATTTGATCTTCAGTGGTTGACCATTCATGGTAAGCATACCTCATTACTGTTGTTTTCCCCTCCCCGAATATACCTGTTCACCACTTGGTTGAAAATTGGGCCATGAAACTGAACTTCATTCCAGACCTGAGGGTCCAAGGCCACGGTCTCAGGTTCCTCCAGTCATTTTTATAATTTTGAATTTTGTTTCACACTGTCTGTTCTAGCTGAGACCTTCTAATGTAATCCCTTTTAGAGCAGTTGGTAGTGGTAGCCCAGCACCATATAGTGTTTCTGCTCCTAGAGGCACAGAGACTAATGTTCACGTGTTCCATTGGTCCATTGGACTAACTGATTCTAAGTATCTTCAATTTCACCATTTTTCTTTCTCCCATATATGGAAAGACCAATAGTTGCACATTAGATGGCAGCTCACAAGCTGGTAAGATCCCCATTACTACTCACAAAAATTAGGATGTAGAATATTGTGTCCTTGTTGCTGTTGTTACGTGCCTTAGAGTCAGTTCCAACTCATAGCGACCCTGTATAGGATTTCCGAGGAGCAGCAGGTGGGTTTGAACTGCCGATCTTGTGGTTTGCAGTCCACTGCTGATCCTACAAACCACATCAGGAGTCAATTGGCCATGGTGTCCCCTGAGACTGTGGTTCTGAGACTCCAGACCCAGTGACTCATCAACTGATCTTTTTAAACCTAAAATATATTATGCCGTCTTCTGACTCCTTTGCCTGGTGGCCTGGAGGAGCCACAGTTTCACATCCACAATGACGTGATACCCCTAGCAACCACCAAGGGCAGTGGCATTGCTTCCACCATTGGCGGACTAGAAGGAGTCCTTTGTTCCAGGCCTCTTTGTAGAAATGCATTTCATCTTATCTCCCTCCCTGTACACTGTCCTTGAAAGGCCCATGCTGGTTATGTTGTGTCAGGAAAAAGGTGGAAAAAGATAAGAAAGGTTATTACAGCCACCTTTCTGATGTAACAACATACTAACATGAGGTCTCTGTTTTCTGCACACAAATCTCACACACTGATGACCAAGACCAGGTCAGGAGCTGGCGGTACAAAGTCAGACCTGCCAAACCATTCCTTGTATTCCAATTACAACTATTTAAACTGATACCAAAAAACCAATTTGGATTCACAGCAACCTCATGTGATACCTAGTGGTGGTTGGTAGTGATGGTATGCCACGGAATTGCTTCTGACTCATAGAGACCCTGTACAGGGTTTCTGAGGCTGTAAATCTTTATGGGAGCAGAAAGGCTCATCTTTCTCCCATGGAACAGGTGGTAGTTTCGAACTGTTGACCTTGAGGTTAGCAACCTGAGTTGTAACCACTATGCTACCAGAGCTCCTTGTGTTTCAGAGAGTAGAACTGCTATATAGAGTTTTCAATGGTGGTAATCTTTACACAAGGAACCCTAGTGGTGCAGTAGTTAAACACTCAGCTGAGAACCAAACAGTCAGTGGTTTGAGCCTATCTGCTGGGAAGAAAGATGTGGGAGTCTGTTTCTGGGAAGGAAACCCACTGAGGCAGTTCTACTCTGTTGATAGGGACACTATGTGTCAGAATCGACTCAAGAGCCAAAGACTGGGAATTTTGAAGAAGCAGATCCATAGGTCTTTCTTCCCACCGCTGGATGGACTCAAATTGTTCACCTTTTAATTAGTTAAAAAACAAACCACTGCCATTGAGTCCGTTTGGGCTGTCAGTGGCCCTGTTGGACAGAGCAGAACTGACCCCAAAGAGTTCTCAAAGCTATGATCTTTATGTAAGCAGACTGCCACATCTGTCTCCCATGGAAAAGTTGGCATGTTTGAACCGCTAATCTTTCAGTTAGCAGCCAAGTGCTTAACAACTGCACTACCAAGTGCAAACCGTTGTACCATCTAGGGAAACTTACTGTCAGTAAACTTTCATTCAAATAAACAAGCAAACAAGTAAGCAACAGCAAAAACCAGATTAAAACTACAATGTTCCAAACTCCAGAACAAGAAGCATAAAGCAAGTCTGTTTGGGCCCAACAGGGGCCAGTGGTCATCTAGCTTGGGCTCTTCCTGTTTGTGGTGACAAAACTGTACTCTGTGATTCAGATCTTAGACGCCTTTTGTACACATTTCTCCTCGCCACATCATGCTTCTTCCCAACAGCAGTCATTTTGTGTCTGCCTGCTCCTAAATCCCCTCACAGGACTGGTGTGTCCTCTCCCTCCCTATCAATAGGCACCCATGGGCATCGAGTTGAAGGCTTTCCTTGGTGTACGGACCCTGTCCATTTCACGAGTCCAGACTCACCAGGTACTTGAAGGTTGTCATAGTCCATGTGTGTGAAGCCATTGGGGTGAGTTGTCCATTCAACAGTGAATTTTGAACAAAACATCTGGTAAGTTGTTATAGTGAATATTTAGAGTCCTGGTGTGTCATTGTAGGATAAACATCAGACTGCCAACTGCAAGGTCAGCATTTCAAACCCACTACATCCTCCTCAGAAATCCTATCCAGGGTCACTGTGTTGGAACCAACTTGATGGCACATGACTTCAATAACAGTGACTGTTCTAATGGTGAAAGTTTAGAGCATATGGACAGCAGTATTGGATAATGGATGAGGTTCTAAAATCACACACCTTGTCAGTCACAGAGCCAGTATTCCAGTCCTGTCTCCCTGGCATTGAAGTGCACATTCTCATTAACTACAAGATGGGCAACCACTCAGGGGAGAGAAATTGCCTGAGTAACAATTACAGAATCACCAAACTTGATTGCATAGTCTCCTAGACTGTGGTTTTCAAACAGGGATGATCCCAAAGGTCCCCCTGACATGCTTAGAACCGTCCCTGTGTAGATGTGTACATGTGCCTGTGTTCACATGTGTGTACATGCAGGCATGTGTGTGTGTACACACCCCCGTGTGCGAAAACAACCAAGGAATAGAACTTCAGCTCATTGCCCCATTTACCTCCACCCTACAACCAACAGTAGAACTGCTTTGATCTGTTTCCTGTCCTGGAAGTCTGCATATGATTCCACTGGGAAAAAAAATTTTTAAACAGGTCTGAGAAAAGATCACCCAGAATCCTACCGTTGACTTGTTCTGATGAGAAATTTAGTCCCAGGGACGTGCAATGCCGTGCTCAAGTCACATAGCTAGCTGTGTTGACAAAGAGAAGACCAGTAACTCATAGTGTCAACGCACTAACCCAGTGGAGCCAACACAGCTCTGCAGCACATACTCACTCAGTAAAGCTGAGATAATGTGACTGTTTTCTTCAAGATTTTCTCTCCAAACTTCTCACATTTCCCCATCAAACAACGAGCAGTGGCGAATTCCCAGAAACCTATGTTCTTTCTATGCCTCGCATTTTAACTCTCTAACCAGACCAAGCAGGAGTCCTGGTGTGACGCTGTGGATTAATGGGCCAGACTGCAAAACCATTTGAACTGCAAGGTCTGTGGTTCAAGCTCACCAGCTGCTCCTTGGAAACCTTATACAGGGTCACTATGGGTCGGAATTGACTCAACGGCATTTGACAACAACAACAACAACCAGACCAAGCTACTTGAGTGCTGGGTATGAAAGTTTCTTCACTTTTCACATAAACAGTCCCATTAAGTTATTTTCCCAAGGAATTTCCCATTCACAAGATGAATTATTCCGTGCCACCTCCCCACTACATATTAAAAACTTAATAACAGCCAAATTGATTTTTTAAATGTCAATTATTTCTATCCCATCTCACTAAGAGCCTGTGTTTAAAAATATACCCATTTTACTATTCCCAAAAGAACTAGCACTTTCAATTGTTCTTCTTATTGGGGGTGGGGGAGGGGGACACACGGAGAGAAATGGTTTTAAGCTAACGCACACTCTCCTTCTACCCAGACTACTGTTTCTGAGATGACAGAAACCAGAAAAGCCAGTTGTCCACCTTGAAATCATACATCCAGTCCAAGGTAGTAGTGTCTAACCAAGTCATTTCTTATTCTTTCCTCAGTTCATTGTACTTGTTAGTTGCTACCACATTGATTCTAACTCATAGTGACCCCATGTGTGTAGACAGAACTGCTCCAGAGGGTTTCAAGGCTGTGAGTTTCCAAAACCAGACATTTCTTCAGAGGTACCTCTGAAGGAGTTCCAACCGTCAACCTTCCAGCTAGAAGCTAAGTGCTTAACAGTTTGCATCACCTCAGTTCATTACAGGTGGGTTGTCAATCCATGAAAATGGCACCAGACCCAGAAGAACAAAGAATCATGGCCTTGATTCTAGTGAGGGAAAAAACACACAGAAGAACTACTCACCGACTTTTTTAAGACTTCTTGCTTTTCATCTCACATCCCACAATTACAGAGTAAAAAGATGGAACACTTTAAGGATTGGAAAAACCAGTCTTGGAGCCATATGAGGCTTGTGTGAAGTCGACAAGACTTGTGTGAAGTCGAGCAATGAACAAAAAAATTCAAGAGGACACATTAGACCAGAGCCGCCAATTTCAATCAAGCATGCCATAGATTTGGGGCAGGAATTTTTGTTTGTTTGGTTGGTTGGTTGGTTAAAATATGGTTCAATTTACATTTCACAGAATTACTGTAAATATCCTACAACTTGTCATAATATGCAACATGCTAAGGAAGACTCTTTTTCATCATTAATATTTTGTTTTTGTAGTAGGTACCATAGGCGTGAGAATGTGGGAGTGGAAATGTATCATGAAGCTCTTAGCTGTGTGTCCAGGTGGTACTGCAAAGCTCTGGTTTGAACGATTCTATTACCTGCTAGATAGATATGTTATGTCTAAGGTGATTTCCTCTTTGTCAATATTTCCCCTGGTGTCTCTGTGTTCCTCCTTATCCATTTAGGGATCAGTTAACCCTATAAATCAAACACTACTGGGTGAACCATGGAAGTAAGCAACTGCTTCCCAAACAATTGCAAAAGGAGGAGAAGTACATCCAACATGTAATTCTCATCATAATATTAACAGGTTGTTGAGAAAGGACATTCATCTGCTGAGACTATCAGGAAAATATAGGTTACTCATAAGAAGGAAAACAAAAAATCTTATTACAGGATAGACAAAATGACAAATTTTATGAGTCAAACAAATAAAGTAATTAGAACCAACACTTACAGGGCAGGCCGCTGTGCTGAGTGATTTGCATAAGTTATCTCATTGAATTCTTTCAGCCACCCTATGGGGTAGATGTCATTATTATCACCATTTTACAGATGAGGTAACTGAGGCTCAGAAAATGTTGCCAAGTCCATAAGCTATTAATGGAGCTAGCATTCTGACCCAGAGGTTTATCTGAATCGAAAGATCACCATGTTAATTACAATGGTACGGTGCCAAAGTGAGAGTTCTCACATGCCCAAGGAAAAGGCCGCCATTTCTCTCAGGAGCTCCAATGCTGGTATGCCCATTGTGACTGAGTCTG
Source organism: Chrysochloris asiatica (assembly GCF_000296735.1). Taxonomy (NCBI): domain Eukaryota; kingdom Metazoa; phylum Chordata; class Mammalia; order Afrosoricida; family Chrysochloridae; genus Chrysochloris; species Chrysochloris asiatica. The sequence continues at coordinate 2,057,498 of NW_006408578.1, read as the reverse complement.
AATCTGTTAGAGGTCATTTTCTCCTTGCCAACCAAGGTAAAGCAAAGTGTACTTGCTCTTTAGGACTAAAAAAAGAAAGAAAGAAAAGCCAAGCGATATAAACAAGTGACTATAGTTATTGCAAAGGCAAACAATAAAAAAGGAGGCGCTGAATGTATTGGAAGGGAAATATGAGTACCCTGGAGCCAAGACATAATTGCAAAAGAGTTACGGAGAAGAGAAAGGAAGGAGGGGGTGGGGAAAGTAGGAAAAGCTAAGAGACTGGCTCAAAGCACAGGATACAGGCAGGAAAAGTAAATGCCTTTCTTAGATAATTAAAATTGGAATCTTACAAGATATGAAGTTAGACACTTGGGGAATTATATATTTCTCTTTCCTCTACCCAACGCCATAGGCTAGAGACAGCCTCCCAGGTATTAATGAAAAGGCCACAGCATGGTGCTATATAGTCACGGCAGTGTGCCAAACCTAACAAAATAAGCAGGGGCCAGGGGGGAATGGGGAAAATGGCAAAGCCAATTCCTTTGATCAGTTGATTTCTCCTTTATGACAACTGTTCTCAAACTGACCTCACCACCACCAGCATTTTCACACACACATAAACAGATAGAATTCTAAGAATTTTGGAGGGGGGTGTTGGGGGGGTTCTTTTACCTTTGAAGGAGTTTCATTATTCTTTCACCAAATCTAAGGTTGGACACACTCAACAAGACAGGAGCAATTTTAAATCCTTAGACAACATGGGAGAACTGGTGTGATGCTGTAGAATAAGCACTGGACTGCTAACTGCAAGGTCATCAGTTCAAACCCACCAGCTGTTCCTCGGAAATCAATACAGGGTCGCTATGAATTGGAACCGACTTGACAGCACTTAACAACAAGAGCAACAACATGGATTTGCAGTCTGAGACAATAGCTTTCTGGTCGTCTTTGAGACATTTTCTTTTCATTGTATGTCTTCTAAGTGAGTGACCATTCCCCCTGAGCATGGGTGTTAAAGGCCAGCCCTGCTGACCACTTTAAAGTAGGCAAACTCACTGCTTCTTAATGCTACCTCCTCCTCCTTCGCCTGAACCCTCAGATCTCTGTAACCCCCTCCTTCAGAACCTCCTGCCCAACATCTAAGTCTGGTAAGGTCTAGAAATATGAGCCTGTTCAGCCCCTGTTGGTGGGTCAATAGATTGGTAACATCTTTATAGCAAGCAATTTGGCAATGCGTACCCCAAATCCCAATAATGCCCTTCCAGCAAACCACACAAAAATATAAACCACACAAATGATTTATGAGCCTTCCCTTCAAAAAAAGTTAATCACAGAATCACTTAAAAGAGGGAGGAAAAATCCAATTACGGAAGAATGCCTCATTATGGGAGGAGAAGATTTGGGTAAATAATGATCCACTCATTTATGCAAGGATATTTTTGTCATTAAAAAGGATCATGATGTGCTAAACATAAAAAAATAAAAAAGGCTATAGATTGCATTTACAGCATAAACTCAACTAGACAAAATACCACCCACAGAATGAGGAAAAGTGCTAAGTGTAGTTATCTGTAGGTGGTAGAATTATGTTTAATATACGAAATAGTGAAGACAATATGTTTTTTTTCCTCTTTGCTCTATTTTCTTTTATTGCTCAAGTTTTCTCCCAGGAGTGTTTGTTTCTGAAAAGTAAAAATAACAGTCTCTGGAGTCAGAATACCTAGGTCTACATCCCTGACATTCCAGATCTGCCACAAGCTACCTAGCTTTGGGCAGGTCACATTCATCACACCACTATTCCAATTATCAGCAGGGTCAGCCACGGTGAACACATTTCATCAGAAGTGTCAGCCTGTGTACTTCAGCACCAGTGAGGATAATATTAAAATGCACCTTTGATTATGGTCATGAAGATTAAATATATGCAAGGCACTCAAATCAGTGCACAGAGTAAATGCTTAGTCAATATTTGTTGTTGTTGTTAATTATTGCCGAATTCGGGAAACTAAGGAGCTCTGGTAGCATAGTGGTTACGAGTTGGGCTGCCAACCTCAAGGTCAGCAGTTCGAAACTACCAGCAGTTCCACGGGAGAAAGATGAGGCGTCTCCTCCCGTAAAGATTTACAGCCTCAGAAACCCTGTGCAGGGTCGCTATGGGTCGGAATCGACTCCATGGTACTTACCATGTACAACAGAATCCTGGTGGCATTGCAGGGTAACCACTGGACTACAAGGTTGGTTTGAACCACAAGGTCAGCGGCCCAAACACACCAGCCAATCCTTGGAAACCCTATATAGGGTTGCTATGAGAACCAGCTCGACAACACTTAATAATAACAGTGTACACAACCATTGGTATGCTCGTCTGTTGTTACAGCCACAGTGCATTTTGAGTGCCTGGAAGGTTCATCTTCTAACACTACATAGAGCAGTATCCTATAGTGATCCATAGGGTTTTCTTTGGCCGTTAGAAGTAGATTGCCAGGTCTTTCTTTCTAGTCTGTCTTAGTCTAGAAGTTTCACTGAAACCTGTTCACCATGGGTGACCCTGCTGGTATTTAAAATACCGGTGGTCTAGTTTCCAGCACTATAGTAACACACAAGTCACCACAGTATGACAAATGGACAAACGTGTATATATCACCCATCATTGCTAAAAATTTATTATGGACCAGAATGGATGTTGGAACTGGGACATAAAAAGGACTAGACTTGGTCTTGAGGAGGGAGAGTGGAAATCCCAATACACGTCACAACTGGGATAAGTGGAAGGAGGTACTGTGGGAGCAAAGGAGAGACAGTCCCTTCTCTGCCAACGCAAGATTGTTCTCTGTCACTGAAATTCGAATCTGCTCATAGTTTCAGGACCAAATGTCATTTCATCTCTGTATTCAGTCGACTGAAGGGTAGTGTGGTATCCCTGGGGTAACAGGTCCCATAAGAAGGAGGTGGCAAACTCCTAGTATGGTAAGTCTTTTGAGCATTTCATCATGTCTATTCTACTCTCTGTAGGATAATGCACTCAGGTCAGTTTGAACTTCAGGGTTGATGGTTCAAATTCACCAGCCGCTCCTTGGAAACCCTATACAGGGTTGCTATGAATTGGAATCAACTCGACAGTATTTAACAACAATAACAACACCATTCTGCTCTCAGAGCCCTAGTGTGGTCCAGTAGGGTGAGTAAGCACTGGGCTGGCAAACACAAGGTCGGCAGTTCAAACGCACCAGCTGTTTTCAGAAACCATATACTGGAACGCTATGAGTCAGACCAACTCAAGGACACTTAACAACAAACAACCAATACTACTCTCAAGGAGCTCTGCTGGTGCCGTGGGTTAAGAATTGGACTGCTAGCTGCAAGGTCAGTAGTTTAAACCCACCCGCCATTCTGCAGGAAAGAGATGAGGCTTTCTGCTCCCATAAAGGTTTATAGCCTTGGAAACCCTATTCAGGTTGGTATGAGTCAGAACTGACTCCACAGCCATGCGTAGAATGTTGTCGTTGTTGCTAGGTACCATCGAGTCGGCACTGACTCATAGTGACCCTATGCACAACAGAATGAAACAATTGTTGCCACGCTTGAGTCCATCGATGCTGTCACTTTGCCAATCCATCTGGCTGGGGGTCTTCCTCTTTTTCTCTGACCCTCCTCTACCTTACCGAACACTGTATCTTTCTCTAGCAACTGGTCCCTCCTGACAATATGTCCAAAGTATTAGAGACGAAGTTTGGCCATCCTGGCCTCCAACGAGCACTCTGGCTGCATTTCTACCAACACAGATCTGTTGGTTCTTTTGGCAGCCCAGGACACTTTCAATATTCTCCTCTAACACCATAACTCAAATGCATCAATTCTTCTGTGGTCTTCCTTATTCACTGCCCAACTTTCACATGCATATGAGGTTATTGAAAATACCATGGCTTGGGTCAGGCGCACCTTAGTCCTCAAGCTGACATCTTTGCTCTTCAACACTTTAAAAAGGTCTTGTGCAGCAGATTTGCCTAATGCAATACGTTGTTTGATTTCTTGACTGCTGCTTCCGTGAGTGTTGATAGTTGATCCAAGAAGAATGAAGTCCTTGACAACTTCAGTCTTTTCTCTGTTGATAAGAATGTTGTTTATTGGTCTAGTGGTGAGGATTTTTGTTTTCTTTACATTGAGATGCAATCCATACCGAAGGCTGTGGTCTTTGATCTTCATCAGTAAATATTTTAAGCCCTCTTCACTTTCAGCAAGCAAGGTTGTATCATCTACATATCGCAGGTTGTTAATGAGTCCTCCTCCAATCCTGATGCCACATTTTTATTCATAGAACCCAGCTTCTTGGATTATTTGCTCAGCATACAGGTTGAATAAGTATGGTGAAAGAATACAACCCTGTTACACACTTTTTTTAATTTTACGTTTAAACCATTCAGTGTTCCCATGTTCTGTTGGAACAACTGCCTCTTGGTCCATGTGGAATACTCTCATCTATACCTTCCCAATGTATTCTCACTCAACAGCTACAAGGTCAGCTCCTTCTTATCAAGGCTTAGGGAGAATAAAGTAGGCTGACCAAGGCTACTAAGAAAACCTGGGACAGAGATGGGCTACAAACTCAGAGTTCTGAGAAGAAATCTGATGTCATCCTACATATGCTACAGAAAATGCTTCTCTGCCATGGACATTCATGTGGCCATTCATTACTTCTGAGCAGCCAAACATATATTTGTCTAGATGATAAAATTAGGATCTGAAAAAGTCTCTATTTGATAAGTGAATCATCCACACCATGGGACAAAGGGACCAACTGGTCTAACAATGAGCTGGTAGATAGTTGGATCAGGCCAACAAGGAACATTCAGAAAGAAGCAAGTTGGACAAGCTACTACCAAGAGTTCTCACTTTTTGAAGGAATAATGGAATGAGAACTCTTGTTGACTACCAATCATTGACCTTATATTTTTGCTTGCCCTCTAACTTAATTTAGACTTATAACCTTCTGACTGCCTTTGAGCCCAACATCCATCCATAAGAGTTCCTGTTTTAGCTCGGGTGTACCAACTACTGAGAAGAAGAGTAGTCTAATGAAAACAACGATGAATTTAGAGGTCAATGACCAAAAATCAAGCCGACTTCAGTGATTTACCAAGTTTATGACTTTGAGCAGGCATCTTTAACCTCTTTTCTCCTATGTAACACAGAGACGATAATGCCTTCTTCTTAAGGTTGTTGAAAGTTAAAATGAAACATGTTACAAATTCAAAATACTCAGCAAAATAGTTGGACTTACAAATGATATTTATTCTTAAATCTCATAAATATTACATACTCTTGGATTCTTGGTGCTAACCAGCTACATTTTCAGAATCACAGATCGGTCATGTGTCAAGAGTTAGGTGCCCTTTAATGCTCAGAATCCAGACCAGTCAGTTGGACCATAGCTGAGGTCACCAAAAGAGACAATTTCCGCTTGAATAGAAGAGTTTCCTGTTTATCCAATTCCCCTGGCCATCTTCAACCTGAATGGAACTTCACTCACTCTTTGGAACATCTAGGTCAATAGCCTTTGTCATTGTCATAGAAAATTGAGAGCTGATTTAGGATGAAAATAAATCTTTACCAAGGTCTTCATTTCTGCATAGAATTTGTGATGCTGTGAACTAAGTAGTGTTGAATTGCTCTTGATCAACACATCTTTCCACCGCCAAAATGGATTTCCTTCATATAATAATGGCCAAGCAGACGCTTAGAGATTTCACCAACTATGTGGCAATCGTTGTGAGTGATGAAACATGATTAGCAAATTATAGTTCTGGTCTTTTATTTTAAGGGGAATTTAAGGGCAATAAATGGATTGAGCTAGTTTGCATTTTTCAGTGGAATCATTTAAAAGGAGTGGGTAATGAAGAACTCAACACTGATGGCTAAAATAAAAGGCACAAATAATGTTGCCACTTCAAAATCTATCAGTGTGATTCATCTTTGCCTCCTGTCCTTAGTAGCAGTGCGATGTTGCCGTACATAGTTAAACAGCTGTATTTATTTCTGGCATCTTTATTATGGTACTGGATAAATAGACCTGGAATCTGTAATGAATATATATATATATTATGCCTAACTGTATAAAAAGATATGTTGTTATTGTTGTTAGTTGCCATCAAATCAGTACCGACTCATAGAAACCCTACGTACAACAGAATGAAACACTGTCCCATCCTGGGCCAACCTCACAATTGTTGCCACGCTTGAGCCTATTGATGCTGCCACTTTGCCAATCCATCTCGCTGGGGGTCTTCCTCTTTTTCTCTGACCCTCCTCCACCTTACCAAACGTAATATCCTTCTCCAGTGACTGGTCCCTCCTGACAATATGTCCTAAGTATGAGAGACAAAGTTTGGCCATCCTGGTCTCCAAGGAGCACTCTGTCTGCACTTCTTCCAAAATGGATCCATTGGTTCTTTTGGCAGCCCATGGTATTTTCAATATTCACCTCCCACACCACGACTGAAATGCATCAGTTCTACGGTTTTCCTTATTCACTGTCCAGCTTTCACATGCATATGAGGTTATTGAAAATACCATGGCTTGGGTCAGGCACACTTGGGTCGTCCTCAAACTGACATCTTTGCTCTTCAATACTTTAAAAAGGTCTTGTGCAGCACATTTGCCTAATGCAATACGTCGTTTGATTTCTTGACTGCTGCTTCCATGAGTATTGATAGTTGATCCAAGAAGAATGAAGTCCTTGACAACTTCAATCTTTTCTCTGTTGATAAGAATGTTATTTATTGGTCTAGTAGTGAGAATTTTTGTTTTCTTTACATTGAGATGCAATCCATACTGGAGGCTGTGTAAATATTTTAAGTCCTCTTCACTTTCAGAAAGCATGGTTGTATCATCTGCATATCACAGGTTGTTAATGAGTCTTCCTCCAATCCTGATGCCATGTTTTTCTTCATATAACCCAACTTCTTGGATTATTTGCTCAGCATACAGGTTGATTACAACCCTGCTGCACACTTTTTTTTATTTTAAACCATTCAGTGTTCCCATGTTCTGTTTGAACAACTGCCTCTTGGTCCATGTATAGATTCCTCATGAGCACAATTAAGTGTTCCGGAATACTCATATTTCACAATGTTGTCCATAGTGTGTCATGATCCATTGTGTAGTCAGTAAAGCACAGGTAATCATCTTTATGGTGTGGGGTAATAAAATCTCTCATTTATTCTTAGTGAGAATGCAAAATGACTCCACCACTTTGAAAGATAGTCTGGCCATTTCTTACTAAGCTAGGCATACCATTAGACACAATAATCATGCTGTCATGTTCCTAGATATTTACTCAAATGAATTGAAAACTTATGTCTGTACAAAAACATGCGCATGAATGTTTGTGGCAACTCTATCCATACTTGTCAAAAAAAAAAAGGAAGCAACCAAGATGTTCTTCACTATCCATAGAAAAGAAGATTTTTCATGAATACAAAGGAATGAGCTGTCAAGTCACAATGAGCTGTCAAGTCGCAAAAATGCATGGAGGCACTTTAGATGCAGACTGCTAAGTGAGATAAGCCAGGGTTAGAAGACTACATACTCGATATGATCCAACCATATGGCATGTTGGGAATGGGAAAGCTACAGATCCCCTGGGTGGTACAAATCTGCTAACCGAAAGATTAGAAGTCCAAGTCTACCCAGAGGGTTCTCAGAAGAAAGTTCTGACAATCTGCTTCAGAAAACTTGGCCCTTGAAGACCCTCTGGAGCACAGTTTTATCTGACACTCATGGGTCACCATGAGTCAGTCACTCAACTCAATAGCAACTGGATAAAGATGGCGTCAAGAACACTGGTTCCCAGGAGTTTCACTGGAGAGGGAAAGGATGAACAAATGAAGCACAGGACATTTCTACGGCAGTGAGGCTATTCTCCATGATATTGGAATAGTGGACACATGACATCATATATTTGTCAAACCCTATAGAATTATACAAGGAGCTCTGGTAGTGTAGTGGTAGTGAGTCAGGCTGATAACCTCCAGGTCAGCCGTTCTAAACTACCAGCTGTTCCACGGGAGCAAGATGAGGCTCTCTGCTCCCTTAAAGATTGACAGCCTTGGAAACTCTATACAGGGTCACTATGAGTCAGAACCAACTCCACAGCTCCACCACCCCCATAGAAACATACAGCACCAAGAATTCATATCATCTATGAATTTTAATAAAGATGTATCAATATTGATTTTTGTTGTAGTTAGGTGCCATTGAGTCAGTTCTGACTCATAGCAACCCTGTATAGAGTTTCCGAGGAGTGGCTGGTGAGTTTGAACCACCAACCTTTCTGTCCAGTGCATATCGTGCAGTGTCACATTATATTGGTTTATAGATTTTAATAAATGTACCACAGTAATGCAAGATGTTAATACTAGGGGAAACTGTGAGATGAACGGGGAGTATAACAACGTAAAAAGAAAGAGAATTTAAATGAGTTAGACCTACAGTTTGAAAATTATTTTTATTATATTATATATCACACGATTCTGCAATTCAGGCTTTCCCTCAAATTAGGTCTACTGACATACTGGAGCAAACTCCACAGAAAGCTGCTCTGCACCCAGACTCAGTTTCCTTCTCCCTTGCAACCCAAATACGTTGGCGGCCTGTTTTGCAGTGAGGCATGACCCAGTTCTAGCCAAGTCCTTGGAGAGTAGAGGGGAAGAGAAGGGTCTTTGAGAAGATTTGGGGTTTTTGATAAAAGAAACAGACATGGTTGATGCTGCCTGTTCCCCACATTGCCCTGCCTTAAATGTTTGGAGCCACAATTGCCATATTGCAAACACGAGGCAAAGGCCAAAGCAACGGCAGTCTCCAGCTCAGATAACATTGAGCTGCTAAACCAATATCAGCAGCTGCCTTGCTCCAGACTTTGCCTCACATGAGAAAAATAAACCCTGATTTGTTTAAACTACCATGAATTGACTTTTCTCTTCCTGGGGCCAAATGAGTACAATGGCCGAATGGGTCCAGATGGCTATAAGACGACGAAAGAAGCAAAAGCAAAAACTATACAGTAGACCGGGTATATAACACCCTCAAACTGTCAAAGCATGCATGCATGGAAGTGATGTGGCTGGCTCCACCAGTGGCACACAGAGTCAGGGTGCGGCACAAACTAAGGTCAAAAATTAAACAGCAACCTTGCCAATATAAGCTTATTTCACCATAAAATGATGTCCTGCATCCTTCTAAGGAGTGATGTGGTTTTGTTCCAGCAGTTAAATTAGGAATAGTGGCTCCTACATCAATTTAGCTATTTTATTTTATTTTGATTGGGACTCGACTATTTTATGCTCTGGTAGCGTAGTGGTTACGAATCAGGCTGCTAATCTCATGGTCAGCAGTTTGAAACTACCAGCTGTTCCATGGGAGAAAGATGAGGCTTTCTGCTCCCGTAAAGATTTACAGCCTCGGAAACCCTGTACAGGGTCGCTATGAGTCAGAACCCACCAGACAGCACTGTAACAACAACAACCAACATTATCAGCAACATAAGACAAGACTATATTCAAATATAAAGGTTAATCCTATTTCAGATGTGATATTATTATTAACTGCCATTCCATGGATTTGTGGTGTTGAACACAGGCTCTACATTTAAAATGTCTTATTCTACCACTTACCTATCCTAATGAACTTGGACTTGAACTTAGTTTTATCATCTGTAAAGTGAAGCAGGGGAAAGTACCGCCCTAGTACAGTAACTGTGATGATTAATCAAGATCATAAATATACAGTGTTTATAACAGTATAGCCTGCAGTAGATAAATATTGGGCATTTTTATGGATATTTATGGAGCCCTAATGGAGTCCTGGTTTGGTGTAGTGGGTTAATGCGCCAGACTGCAAAGCCATTTGAACTGCAAGGTTGGTGGTTCAAGCTCACCAGCTGCTCCTTGGAAATCCTATACAGGGTTGCTATGGGTTGGAATCGACTCGACGGCACTTGATACTAACAACAATGGTACAGGAGTCCTGGTGTGGCGCTATGGGTTAATGCGCCAGACTGCAAAGCCATTTGAACTGCAAGGTCGGTGGTTCAAGCTCACCAGCGGCTCCTTGGAAACCCTATACATGGGTTGGAACTAACTCGACGGCACTTAACAACAACAATGGTACAGTGGTGAAAGTCCTCTGCTGCAAACCAAAGTCAGAGGCTTGAACCTACCCAGTGGCTCCAAGCATGAAGAATGTGGCAGTCTATTTCAGTAAAGATGGTGACATAGGATGAGGCAGTGTTTTGTTCTGTTGTATGGAGGGTCGCTATGAGTCACAATCCACTTGATGACACCTAACAATAACAGTGGAGTCCTGGTGTGGTGCTGTGGGCTAATGTGCTGGACTGCAAAGTTGGTTTGCATAACAAGGTCGGCAGTTCAAGCTCACTAACTGCTCCTTGGAAACTCTATACAGGGTCGCTATGGGTCAGAACCAACTCAAGGGTATTTAACAACAATAGCAATAAATGATTATTCTTCTTTATATTTGTATATATTCTTTATATATAAATATGTACATAATGGTATGTGTAACCGTTTGTGTTGTATTTGTCTTCTTGAATAAAATAAGGAATAATTTTAATAATCTGGTCCTTTGAACACCCCAAATGTATAAACCCAGACAAGCCCCTCATGACTTAGCAGCCCTTAAATTCCTTTACCTTAACTTTTTTTTAACTCCTGTATCTAAGCTCATTTGGATACCACTCCATATCAAAATGTTAAAAGCCATTTGCTCTTATTTTCATAAAAACCTGAAAGGATATGGACACTTCTTTACACATCAGCCTTCTTGAACATCAACGATTGCTGTACTTCTACATGACAATTAGCAGACATATGCTTTGTTTTATGCTTATTTGTTGTTCTTTAGCTTTTATATTTTGTTTCTTGATTGATTGATTTTGGGTTTTGTCTTTTTTATCTTTTCCATTCCTGTGAAATCATTTCTCACTGTCTTCACCTGTGCTCTAGAGAACCCTTGCTGGTGGTGTGGTGGTGGTGGTGATGTGCCGTGAAGCCGGTTCCGACTCATAGCAACCCTGCATAGGGTTTCCGAGGCTGTAAATCTTTACAGGAGCAGAAAGCCTCATCTTTCTCCTGTGGAACAACTGGTAGTTTCGAAAAGCTGACCGTGAGGTTAGCAGCCTGACTCGTAACCACTATGCTACCAGAGTGCCTTAGAGAACCCTTAGCTTTTCTATAATTAGATGCATGAGCTGCACTTTTGGCCCCTTCTTTTTCTAGAGCTGCTTGGATTTTAAGCCATCTAGAAATCTGTATCTGCCACCTCTCTATCAGTCTGTCAGACTGTGATGGGTTACATGTTGGTGATTCTGGAAGTTATTCATTCCACCAGTATTTCAGTGACAGACTAAGAAGCCAAGTTTGACAATCTACTTTTGAAAATTAGCCAGTGAAAGCCCTATGGATCCCAAGAGAACACTGTCTGATAAAGTGCTGGAAGATGGGCCCCTTAGGTTGAACAGACGTGCAAAAATACACAATGGATTCAATTCTGATTAGAGCAGTCGAAGGCTGGAAGGTGGTACAGGACCAGACAGTGTTCTGTTCGGTCGTACATGAGTGTGTCATGAGTCAGCGCTGATTCAAGATAACTAACAAGAATGCTGATATTAACCAAGTCAGTGGCTTCAAACATCCCATGTTTTCTTTCCTTTAGTAAAAATGGATGGTCTTTTCTTTCTTTTTACCTCTTTGGTTGTAATTTTCTCGCTTTTTTTTTTTTTTTTTTAACATTTGATGGTGCTTGCGCTGTAAGCTTACATAGCAAATTAACTTCCCAAGCAATAATTCATACACAAATTATTCCATGACACTGGTTACAATCCCTGTAATATGTCAGCACTGTGTCACAATAGATCATTTCCTCCCTGGGTTCCCGTTCGCATTCATCCAGTTTCCCTGTCCCTCCCCGCCTATTCATCTTTAGTTCTGGGTAAATGTTGCCCTTTATAGGGTCTCATATAGTTGATTGTTCTAAGTACATCCTTCATGGGTGCTATTGTTTCTTTTATAGGCCTGTCTATTATTTGACTGAGAGGTGGCCTCCAGGAATGTCTCCCTGCCTACCCCTCCCAATTCATAAACAATTTGTTCCAAAGGACCGGCACCCCTCCATCCCTTCTCCCTCCCAATGTTTATTCACGAACTGCCTCCTCCCAAGTTCCAGGCTCAGTGAAGCCTGTTTTGGGGCCAGCTCCTCCCCTCCTTCCCAAGGCTGGGGATCCTAGCTGTTTCTACAGCGCAATTGATCCTATCTCCCAAATTGCCTTCACAGGCTGAGACTCCTTTCTCTCTGCTGTGGTCAGTGTCAGGTCTAAGAGATCTGTCCCCTCCCGGGGCTCCCCTACCTCCAACATTAAAAACTTGTCATTGTCACTTGTCAGCAACATGATGCAGAACTCAGATAGTTCCTTTTACTCTTTCATGTTTGCAGCACATAAGAATTAGTGTATGATGACACAGAGGCAAAAAGTTAATGGAAATTTAATTGAAAAAACTACCATCCCAGCAGGAATTGAACCTAGTGGCCTTAACCCAGGAGGTGGGTATTTCATTCCCGAGGCTTTGGAGTTCCGTTTAGCATACTTGGATATAGATAGGTATCACTTTGGTAAATAGATAATGCCTATATTTCCCCAGTATTTCTTTGGTCAACAAAAGGAAGAAAGGAGTGGATTCCAAATTAAATGTCAGGGTTATCCACTCTAAGAATTCTGAATATGGGAGTTTTAATGAAAATGGGATTTAATTTCCTGAAAATGTTTGAGTTCTTCAACCCTAACATATAGAAATGATGAATATTTATCTACATGAAACACGTAGAAGGGCATTTCATCAATCATATCCAGAGGAACTTCGGGAGCATTTTTTTAGGGATTATGGATCACACCTCTGATTTTTCTAGAGGAGAAGACATTATCTGACATACTCTTATCCCCTTCTCCTTTCAGATTTTTATCCAGAGCCTAAGTCAGCTGAAGAAATAAACAAGGTGGGCAGCTTACTGATTTAACAGTCATTGAACTGGCAGAGATCTAGGTCACTGGACTATGGTAGGAGGGTTTTATATAAAAATGAAGTAGAAATTAAGCTTCCTAGATATTTTGTGATCAGAGTTATCTGGTGCTTCTATTCAATCCTCACTATTTAAGAGAAAACTATGAATGTTCCAGAACACAATGAGGTTGGGAGCAGCATCTACAACCCTCCATTCACCTCTAGCATATAGCAACTTTTGCTATTTACTTGTTGCTGCTGTTATTAAGTGCCATAGAGTCAGTTATGACTCTTAGCAACCCTATATAAGGTTGCCAAGGAGTGGCTAAGGGGTTTGAACCACCAACCTTGCAGTTAGCAGTCCAGTGCTTGTCCTACAGTGCCACACATGATTATATAGCTATATGGATTACAATATTTAATTTTAGCTAAATAGACCACCATCATACCATTGAAAAGTAACTTAAAAGTTTCAAGGGAAGAAATCAAAGATTGAAAAAATCACAACTAAGACAGACCTAAACAAACATAACACTTAATTATGCTCATGAGGAATCTATACATTAAGCAAAAGGCAGTCATTTGAATAGTACAAGAAGACATTGTATGGTCTAAAGTTAGGAATAGTGTGAGTCAGGGTCAGATCATTTCACCATACTTATTCTATGTTTATGTTGAGCAAATAATCTAAGCAGCTACATTATATGAAGAAGACCATGGCATCAAGACTGAAGGACGACTCAACCTTGCTTGCTACAAGTAAGGAGGACTTGAAGCACTTACTGATGAAGATCAAAGACTACAGACTTCAGTATGGATTATACATCAACATAAAGAAACCAAAAATCCTCACAACTGGACCAATAAGCAACATCATGATAAACCAAAGAAAATGTTGAAATTGTCAAGAACTTCATTATACTTGAATCTACAATCAACATTGTGGAAGTAGTGGTCAAGAAACCAAATGGCGTATTGCATTGGGTAAATCTGCTGCAAAAGATCTCTATAAGGTGTTAAAAAGCAAAGAAACCATTTTGAGGACAAAAGTCTACCTGACCTAAGCCATGGTATTTTCAGTCACCTCATATGCATGCAAAAGCTGGACAATGAGGAAGGAAGACTGAAGAAGAACTGATGCCCTTAACTGACGGTGTTGGTGAAGAATATGAAATATATCATGGACTGCCAGAAGAAGGAACAATCTGTCTTGGAAGAAGTATAACCAGAATGTTCCGTGGAAGTGAAGATGGCAAGACTTTGTCTCAACATACTTTGGAGATGTTATCAGGACTAGACCCTGGAGAAGGATATCATGCTTGGTAAAGTGGAGGGTCAGTAACAAAGAAGGAGATCTTCAACGACATGAATTGACGCAGTGGTTTCAACAATGAGCTTAAATGCAGCAAAGATAGTGCGGATGGTGCAAGATCGGACAGTGCTTCATTCTGTTGTACAAGTACAACCAACTCAAGGGCACAACAACAACAATAAGGCAAATAGTAAAAAAAGAACAACAGAATGGAAACTTCTCTCACTCTTAGATAAGTTCTTCATCAGTCATATTGCAAGGTTAAAACAAAACAAAACAAAAACCAATGAAGATATAGTTTTCAATAGGCCAGCAACAAAACACTCTCAAAGTTATATTTTTAAAACTTATTTAATTAAGGACTTACACTCACTATCATTAATTGTGAGCCTTATTTTAAATGGTGGCTTAAGATGGTATGAAAACATGATTAACAAAACATTAAAATAAAAACATATCATTTCTCAAAAAGTTAAGGATAAAATTACTATATGACCCAGCAATTCCGTTTGTAGGTATGTCCCCCAAAGAACGAGTCCTGGTGTGGCACTCTGAGTTAATGCGCCGGATTGCCAAGCTGTTTGAACGGCAAGGTCGGCAGTTCAAGCTCACCAGCTGCTCTTTGGAAACCCTATACAGGGTCATTTGGATTGGAATGGACTCGATGGCACTTAACAACAACAACCCCAAAGGACTGAAAGCATGACTCAAGTCATATTAGCCAAGATGTAAACAACCCAAGTGTCCATCAACAGATGAATGAATAAATAAAATGCTAAATATTCATATTCTTTCTAAATCAATTATTCGTCTTGTTTACCTCTCAGAGCCTCTGCAAAGACACTAATGTTTAACCATACAGAATTTTTAAATTAAATGCTGTTTATGTAGTCTTCATTATGTACATATTTGGTATACATTATACCAGGGGACTTCAGAAAATTCATGGGAAAATTTCATTATCTTTCAATTCAATTTTCTACCAACTTTTTAAAGTACCCATGTACATACCAATAAAGTGATCTGGTGGCATAGCAGTTAATTTCTTGACTGCTAACTCAAAGGTGGTAGGTTCTAACCCACCAGCCAACCTGAGGGAGAAAGATGTAGCAGGCTGTCTTTGTAAAGATTTATAGCCTTGGAAACCCTGCAGATCAGTTTCCTCTAGCATAGTAGTTGAGCCAGGCTGCTAACCTCAAGGTCAGCAGTTCGAAACTACAAGTGGTTCCATTAGAAAAAAGATGAGAGTTTCTGCTCCTGTAAAAATTTACAGCCATGGAAACCCTATACAGGATCACTGTGAATTGGAATTGACTCCACGATACCACCACCACCACAAGATCAATATGAGTCAGAATCAACAGTAATGGGTTTGGTTTGGTTTATACATGCCAATACTATAAGCCATGCCTAGTATACAGGATGGATAAATTAAGACTTTTTAGGGCGATTTTTTTTTCCTTATATAATAGACTCTCACCTCGCATGCTGACTTTTAGAACCTGAGACACCTTTATAGAGGTATTCTGGCACACATACTTGAGCATTGCAGGTGGACTAGCAAAGTCTACAACAATACAGGAACAAAGAAGTGGCAAAGGAGTTTCACAGTCCACCAAAACAAACAAGAGTATTAGCATGAGTTTAAAAGAACAGGTGTAATTGAGTGGTGGGAGGACAACTTACTGATAACTAGCTTAAAAGGCAACTCCACAATTCATGGTGACCCCATGTGTGCCAAAGTGAACTGTGCTTCACAGGAATTTTCAATGGCTGATTTTCCAGAAGTAGACCACCAGTTGTTTTTCCTGAGGTTCCTCTAGGTGGATTCAAACCTGCAACCTTTCTGTTAGCAGCCAAGTACACTGTTTGCACCACCCAGGGACCTGGATAATTGGTATCCAAACTAGACCTAGTGCCATTGCATTGATTCTAACTCATAGTGATTCTGAGACTATAAATCTTCAACGGGAGCAGGAAGCCTTATCTTTCCCCTGAGGAGCAGCTGGTGAGTTTGAACTGCTGATTTTGTGGTTAACAGTCCAATGCCTAACGCACAGCTCCACCAGGCCTCCTTCATAATTGGCACTGTTGTTTTTGCTATTAAGTACCGTGGAGTCGGTTCCGACTAATAGTGACCCTGCACAGGGTTCCCGAGGCTGTAAATCTTTACGAGAGCAGAAAGCCTCATCTTTCTCTAGTGGACCTGCTGGTAATTTTGAACTGCCGACCTTCAGGTTAGCAGCCAGATTCGTAATTGGCATGATGGTGGTGGTTATGTGCCATGGAGTCGGAACCAACTCATAGCAACCCTATACAGGGTTTCCGAGGCTGTAAATCTTTACAGGAGCAGAAAGCCTCATCTTTCTCCCACGGAACAGCTGGTAGTTTCGAACTGCTGACCTTAAGGTTTGCAGCCCAATTCGTAACCACTATGCACAGGAAATCTCCTTGGAGGTTGTCCTCAAGTTTCCTAGGTTCAGCTTTGAGTCCTCATATAACTAAACTAGTCGCTGCCCTTCTATGTCCTCTGCTATCTCGCTGTCTCTCTTTTTTTTTTTTACAGTTTTTATTGTGAATTATGTGGGTTTACGTGGGAGAGCATCAGTTTTACATCCATGGAGAGCATCAGTTTTACATCCATCCTATGGTATTTCATTTCACTGCAATGATTATAATCACTTCCATGCACCATCAACCAGCCAAAAGGTACACCCCACAGGCCTGCCCGGCGGCCATCAGCACATAGCCCCTTTCCCTCCCTGAGTCCAGTGTCCCCAGACGCTCCATCTCTCTGCATCATCGTCTCTGCCTACATTTCTGGCATCACTGCTTCTCTGGGTAGGGTCCCACACTCCACTCTTCTCACTTGATGGTCCCAGGAACCTCTACTACTGGACTGCAAAGTCAACCACTACCCTCCTTTTGTTACAAAACATCTCCCTTTACGTTTTCAACGCCCACAGTCAGTGCTGTCTGCTCTCTCTCTCTTGTAAAATGTGGAGGGAGAAGGGAAATACCTGTCTCTTTTTTGCTGTCACAAAAGAATCTATAGGAGTGAAATCTGGTTCCTAGTTGTTACAAATTGAATTGCATCTCCCCAAACATATATATGGAAGTTCTGGCCCCAGTATCAGAGAATATGACCTTCTCTGAGGAAACACAATTTTTCTTTGGTTATCAGTTGGGTCAAAAGAAGTCATATAGGAGTAAGCTGGACCCTAGTCCTAATTCCTTCTGGGTGATGTCTTACTAAAAGGAAGTGACACACAGGTGTGAAGACAGAGACAGATGCATCTATAAGCAGCAATGTAATGCCAAAGATTGCTTCCAGTCACCAGGATCAAGGAGAGCAGCATGGGGCAGATTCTCCCTCAGAGTCTCCAGATTGGACTGACATTGCTGAGACCCTGATTTGGACTTCTAGTTCCCTAAATTGTGAGAAAATGTACATCTCTGTTCTGAAAAGCCACCCATTTTGTGGTACTTTGTTATGGCAGCCCTAGGAAGCTAAGGTATACGTAGGTAACGGATTCTCCAAGCTACAGTGTATTCACACTCTGGATAGGCCAAGACAGTCAGATTCTAAATTGAAATCAACACATCCTGCTTCTGTTCAGTTTAAACAGGCCCCAAATTCGAGGTGTGGGGCGATTTGATAGTGTGAATGTTAATGTGAAGGTAATCATCAGAGTGATAGTCTGACTTAAGTTTCAGGGGAAAAAGTTTCTCCCAACCTTAATCCAAATCTAAAAGGCTTCATTTGTTCTGCTCCAACTTCTTAATCTCAACTGTGGCATGTCCAAAGTACATAAATAAATAGACAACTGAACAGGGGGAATCTTGTATGAGTACCTGCAGTCCAAAGAGCTGCCATTAGTAATAAGTCTTCCTGCTTCACCCTCCCCTGAACTCTGGGTGCCCCGCTGCTTTGCACAGCACAACTCTCTCCAACATGCCAGGTTAATGCTGAGAAGGAACTTCAACCACAAAGAGCCAAAAAGCAAATATTTTTACCCAAAGCTAATGTAGCAAATTACATGCAAAATCTAAACTCCAAGAGCCTTTTAAATGGCTCAGCCCTACACAAACATACTGCATCTAGTTTGCCAAGACTTAAAAAACTAAATTAAATCTTAGTCAAATCCCATTGGGGATTTATAGAACTAGTTCAAAGATCAATTTCCTGGTCTTGGCAGGACCACTGGCATATGTGGTCCCCCAAGGAAAGAATTTCTCTCACTGGACTTCTGTTTGCCTGTCAGGAGTGCCTGGGAATGACCATTTCCAGAGAGTACACGAAGAGCTCCAAGCAAGCCTGGAGTGTCTATGAAGACAAGAAAACCAAGAGCTCCAATAATAGTTGTGGTTGTTAGGTGCTGTCCAGTTGACTTTGACTTACAGTGGCCCCATGTGACAGAGTAGAACTGCCTCAGAGGATTTTCTCCCACAGAGCTGCTGGGTAGGTTTGAAATGCCAGCATTCCGGTTAGCAGCCAAGCGTTCAGCCATTTTCGCCACCAGGGCAATACCGCCCTACCTTGAGAAACTTTTTGTAGTTATTTTTACACACAGCTGTAAAATTGGCTAATCAGAACAGAAAAGTACTGTATCATAGTTCAAAGGTCATGGAGTCCTGGTGTAGCACTGTAGGATAAGAACTAGACAGTTAACCTCAAGGTCAGTGGTTCAAACCCACCAGCTGATCCTTGGTGTCCTTGGGTCACTACAAGTCCTAACCGACTCAACAACTGCATGCCTTTGATTATAATCCTATTTGCTATGGTAATGAGGCAGAATTCATGTAGGATGTATCTTGAGTCAATCTCTTTGGAGATACTTGTTAAGTGCTGTTAACTGGCTTCCAACTCAAATCGACCCTTTATAGGGTTTCTGAGTCTGTAAGTCCTTTCAGAGCAGAAAGCCTCAGCTTTCTCCCTCGAGAGGCTGATAGATTTTAATTGGTGACCTTTTGAGCCCAGCTCATAATCCATTACGCTACCAGAGCTCCTTTTGATATAAAAGAGATTAAACAGCAAACTAGGCAGAGATGAAGGAAGAGAGATGCCACTTGAAGATGGCTCAGGGGCAGTAGCTCAGAGAAATAAGGACCTTCTCCTCCAGAGCTGACAGTAAGGGAGCCTTCTACCGTAGCTGGCGTCCTGAATTCAGACATCTAGCCTCCTGAATGGTGAGAAAAGAAAATTCTGTTTGTGAGAGCCATTCACTGTGGCAGTTCTGTTGTAGCAACATTAGATAACTAAAACACTTCTCATTCCTAGGTTTGTGGATGCATCCCTCTAATCTCTGCCTCCATCTTTTCTATATGTCTCTGTGTCCGTATCTCTTCTCTTTTATAATGACACTGACCAGATTGAATTAGGACCACCTTAGATGGACTTCTAAATTAGGTCCAAATTGAATTAGGACCACCTAGATGGAGTCCTGGTGTGGCGCTGTGGGCTAATGCGCCAGACTGCAAAGCCAATTGAACTGCAAGGTCGGTGGTTCAAGCTCACCAGCTGCTCCTTGGAAACCCTATACAGGGTCGCTATAGGTCAGAACTGACTCAACGGCGCTTCACAACAACAACAGATTGACTTCTGGTGTGCCGCTGAGGATCAGCATTGGACTGCAAACCACAAGGTTAGCTAGTCCTTAGAAACCCTATACAAGGTCACTATGAGTCGGAACCAACTCGATGGTACTTAACAACAACAACAGGTGTGGTGCCATAGGATAAGGACTTGGTCTCAAGGTCAGTTTGAACCTCAAGGTCAGTGGTTCAAACTCACCAGCCGCTCCTTATAAATCCTATACAGAGTCACTATGAGTCAGGGCAGATTAGACAGTACTTAACAACAACAAAAGTCCAGTATGATCTCATGTTAATGATAATGACTTCCAAGATCTTATTTCCAAACAAAGGCATCTTCACACATACTAAGGGGTAGAATTTCAGCCCATCTTTTGTGGGAATACATACTCACCCTGTGACGGAAGAAGATCAGAAACTCATCTAAGATACTTTCTGCAAAGTGCCTCGTTGCCCTATCTGGGTCTGTGGTACAAGGGTGGGGGGGGGGGGGGGGGACTTCAAAAAGTTCATGGAAAAAATTAATTAAAAGATAATGGAATTTTCCATGAACTCTTTGAAGCCCCTTTTTATATTTGAACTGCCAAGGGCAAAAGTAGGAGCTAAAATCAAACCTTCTTTCTGTCTAGTACAGGGCTACATTCATCTGAAGGAAACGGATTTTTCTTCACATCTGGGGACTATCTCCCTCAATGCACAGAATGTTCATTGTACAAGAGCGGGTGCTTTTTTCAAATTCCCTTAAAAATAGTAGCTCTAGCCTTAGCCAGGAATGGAGTAACCATCGAGTTTATTTTACAGAAAGTCAACTGAGGGAAACATTTACAAATGGAACTCCTATGGAAGGAGTCAGAGTCGCCATGAATGTGGGCTGGAGGAAAACAAACATGCTGTCTGGCGAGTTCGGTTGGCACCATGGCTTTATTAGCAACATTCACCCAGAGTCTCTGTGTCGTGCCCCTCCACGTGGTGCTGCGTTCCCAAGAAGCAGCGCCTCTGGAGGTGAGGCAACTCACTGAGAGGAAGTAAGTCCAGTAGTGAAACTGGCCACGCAGCCTGGCAAAGGAAGCTTTGGAGTTAATCAACTGCATCTGGCTTTGTTTGGCTCACACACTTAGTTGGATACCAGACAGCAGTGGTAGTTATTTTTTGAGCACTTGAGGGAAAATGTAATTTTTCAAGTCAGTATCTGCCATCAGTCCTGCATCATTTTCATTCTTGACCTGTTTTATGCTTTGATTTCAAATTGCATTCCAGCTAGGGATTTCTTCCTTCCCTATCAACAGGGTGATGCGTTACAGTAAAAGACTGATTGATGGGTTCCACACTTTCACAGAGCCTGGGGCTACAGAGGTCACCTTGAAACACCACGCATAGACCCAACTGTCCTCCAAGTGCCTAGAAAGAGCTATACCAAGGAACCACCAAGACAAAGCCCAGTGGTCTCATCTAGATTCAAGTGCAAAAGGTTGGCACTGAGAAAATCTCAGTGCCCAGGACATGCTGGTCAGATATAAATAGTCATCCGAGTCAACCTTCTAAACTGTCAACAAAAAAAATTTTTTTTTAATTCCAATGGAGTCTAAATATTTCTGAGCCAGGGAAGAGGCAGAGAAAGGGTATTCCTTACTCCCTAAAATAAACCATTATCAGGAAATTAGCATTTCAGGAGAATATCTTTCTTGTCTTAATTTCTTAGTACTGCTATAATATAAATACCACAAATGGATGGCTTCGATGAATAGAACTTTATTTTTTCAAAATTTAGTCCAAACTCAAGGGGCCAGGCCTATAGGAAGACTTTCTGTTGACTCTGAGGGAAATTCTTGTCCCTTTTCAGCTTTTCGTCTTTGGTTTTGTTGGTGAACTTCATGTGGCATGGCCTCGATCTTTCCCCATCTCTGCTTGAGTGGGTTTTAGTAAGTAGGAAGAAGGAAAAGTATCCCTCATTATCTACATTTATTTGACTCCTACACTTTGATAATGTTTGGACAGTGAATTTGGAAAGAAAGAAATCTCTTTGGTTTCTTAATTTTAGCAAACAAGAATTGAGATTTTATAGAGTGATTGGTCTAGTTAAATCAATTTGGTTTCAAGCAGGGGTTAGGTGTGTAGGGTGGACAACCCCACCAGTGAAGTATGCTTGGTATAGAATGGTCAACGATGCAAGATCAAAAGATCAACATTTCCCTGATGACAGAATTTAGAAGGGTTGGGAAAGAAGGAAGAATGGAAACAAAAAAACACAGTGAGGAAGTAGAATCTAGATGTTAAATTCAGAGGCCTGTAGTCACTGAGGTGAAATAAAGTGTATGATTTGGTGAAGGTAAAATTGATGTTCTGATGTTCTGCTCTGTAACTCTTCTCTCTAAAAAATGGTGTTTTTTTTTTTTTTTTTTCTAAAAAATGAAAGATGTAATCAGGCCACTGGAGAAATTTTCCCTTTTGTTTAATATCTTCCAAGTATATTGGATTTTTTTTCCCCCCTGCTTAGAATAATTTAATTTGCACTAATATATTCCACCAATATGAGTTACATTTGAAAACATGACTCGGGGAGCAGAAGGTTTTGTTCCGTACACTGGGGACATGCAGCTCCTCACAGGTTCCCACAGCATCAATACTATTCTCTCTCATTAATGCTGCCCACTTCCCTCCTGGCCAAGAGCCATGTGACTCAGCACACACTGACCCCTGACTTAGTCCATGTGGGAGGACGCAGTCTTCAAGCCTTTGTGAGTCAAGGAAAGAAAGATCCCAACTGTCCTAAAATAATGACTGGACCTTGCCACATGGCTCCAACTCATAGGAGTGAGTTTTTGGTCTTCCTTTAACAAATTCCAAACCCATTGTAATCGAGTTGATTGTAACTCCTAGTAGCTCTGTAGGACAGGAGAGACTTGCCCCACCGGCTTCCCCAGGCTGAAATCTTTAAGGAAGCAGACTGACACATCTTTCCACAGAGCAGCTAGGGGGCTCAAGCTGCCCACATTTAGATTAGCAGTGAGTGCTTTACCACTGCACCACCAAGCCCCAAAGTCTTCCCTTACTGCACTTAAAAATAGCATAATTGACAGCTTAATACAAATGCTGACTTGCTTCTGGTTACCAGGGCTCGCCACTCATTTTCCTAATCACAAATCACAGCAGATGTGTACAATCAGTGAATCCAGGCTGAAAAAAGAGAAAGGAGAAACAGCGGAGGGAATGGGCAGGGATGAACAGCAAATTAAACGGAAACACACAAAGTTCTAGTTGAAGTTATAATTGTTTTAAAGCCCCCCTTTTGTTAGGATAATGTAACATTTATCTTCACAACATCCCCCAGAAGAAAGTTATGCACAAATGTTCACTGCAGCACTATTTACAATAACCAAAAGATGGAAACAATTTGCTTAAGTTATCTAGTGCTGCTATAACAGAAATCGCTCAAATGGGTGCCTTTGACAAACAGAAATCTATTTTCTCACAATTTGTTGTTGTTGTTGTTATTGTTAGGTGCCGTCGAGTTGCTTCCAACCGTATGCACAACAGGAAGAAACACTGCCTGGTGCTGCACCAACCTCACAATCATTGTTACACGTGAGCCTATTGCTGTTGCCACTGTGCCAATCTGTCTCATTGGGAGTCTCCCTTTTTTTCATTGGCTCTCCACTTTACCAAGCATGATGTCCTTCTCCAGGGACTGGTCCCGCCTGATAATATGTCTGAAGTATGAGAGACAAAGTCTCGCCATCTTGGCTTCTAAGGAGCACTCTGGCTGCCCTTCTTCCAACACATATTTTGTTCTTCTGGCAGTCCATGGTACTTTCAATATTCTTCTCCAACACCATAACACAAGTGCATCAGTTCTTCTGTGGACTTCCTTAGTCATTGTTTAATTTCCACATGCATATGAGGCCATTGAAAATACCATGGCTTGGGTCAGGCACACCTTAGTCCTCAAACTGACATCTTTGTTCTTCAAAATATTAAAGAGGTCTTGTGCAGATTTGCCTAATGCAATACATTGTTTAATTTCTTGACTGTTGCTTCCAGAAGTATTGATGCTGGATCCAAGCAAAATGAAGTCTCCTCACAGTTGAGGAGGCCAAAGTCCAAATTCAGGTTACCATGTCAACTCTGGAGGAAGAGCCTTAACCCTTCTGAGTTTTTCTGCTCCTGGGTAATCTTCATTCATGTGGATTGACTTCTCTCTGCCCCCATCTCTGCTCCACTTGCTTGTTTAATCTCTTTCATATCTCAAGAGGCTGGCTCAAGATACACCTATACTAATCCTCATTAATATAGCAAAGACAATCCATTTCCAAATGGGATTGTAACCACAGGCATACAGCACAAGTTTGGGGGAGAGGGGCATCATTCAACCCATATGACAATTTAAATGGCCATCAGTAGATGAATGGAAAAGACACTGTGATGTGACCACACATAGAGTACTACTATGTTATAAAGAGGAATGAAATCCTAATACATGACACGATATGAGTCAACCTTGGAAATATCATGCTGGGTGAAGTAAGTCAGTCAAAAAAGGTCACATATGTGAAGTATCTAAACTAGGCAAGTATGTAAAAGTCCAAATTTATTAGTGGTTACCATGGGTGGGTGGGAGGAAAGAAGAAAAGAGAATCTAGTACTTAGGGAATACTGAGCTTTTATTCATTGTGACAGAAAAACTTGGAAATGAGTAATGATGCTTCAACACCATGATGAACACAATTAATGTCACTGACATAGTTAATGTCATGTGACATATGTTGAACTGTCCAATGTTTCTTATTTATATACTTACCACAATTTTTCAGTTATTGTCATTTCCACTTTACAGATAAGAAATCCAAGGATGAACAATTGAGTAATTTACCAAAGATATCCCAACTAGGAAATGATGAAGCTGTTTCCAAACTAAATCTAATCCCTGCTGTTCAAGATTTAGCAAAAATGCTAACCAAAGGACACTTAATAAAATTAGTTTGAAAAGAAAACAAAGGAATCGACAAGAATTTGGAGGATGGTTTGTTCCAGGATCTGTTAAGCTTGTCATCTAATCTAATCATCGTCATATTATTGTTTATAATCTAACTTCCTTCATTTAAAGAAGTGGCAAAACTAACCACTCAATGGTCTGCATTTTTCTTAAGTAATCCCCTTCCAGCTTTCCTATTCTTCCTTTCAGCTCATTGCCATATCTGCCAACAAGATCTTTTCCAGAACCTCTTCAGCAACTTGATCTGGGTCCAACTCCACATGGATTCCTAACCTACCTGGCTCTTCTCCACAACCCCTGCAGCCTCCCTGAAGTCTCTCTGAACCTTGTACTCAGCTCTTCAGATGCTGTCTTCATCAGCAAATAAGTCTTCTTCCTTTCAGTCCCCTTCCTCTCAGCCCCATCAATTTTCAAGTCTAGTCCCATGAATCACCAAACACAAGAAGTCTGGAGAAGCGCCCAAGGCCCACAAACCTGGCCCAATGCAGACTTACACCATCCAACTACAGCTTGGCTTGGCAGGTGCTTATTAGTCCTGATATTTATCCCTCATCCACTACCCCCTGACTCCTTTCCCCAGAATGACTATTGCAGACTTCCCTATGATGTCTTAGGACCCCAATGCTAGCCAAACACCCATTTCCTTCATCACCAAGTAGCTGGAGACTTTCTAGAGTAGGTTTTGCTTTGAGTCTCCTTCAACTCCCATGCATCCCTTCTCCTGTTTCTGCTCCTCCCTTCTGCTTTTCTTACCTAAGACCTGTTCTACAATGCTGTCCTGTGTCTGCCCTCTCCTCTAATGTCCTGAAGCACTCTCATTTGTAGCATTGATTTGGCTTTTAAGGTATGTTACCAAATATTCCTTATCTTCTTTGTCCTTTGCATCTTCTAATATTTTAAATTGTACAGACAACAGCCTGACATCTTTTTTTATACACATATCCTGTCTCATCAACCAGATTGGGTGTCCTCCAATGCTCTGTCCTTTCCCATCTGCTCCTTTACACTGAGTCCCTCGGAGAATGCTGATCTCCCTGCATAACACCATCTCTGCTGCTGGGACTAGCGCCACTGCACCCCGGATTGTGCTACCCTCCTCCTGGAGTTCTTTGCCTTCATCCCTATAACCCAAATCCTCACTCATTTCTTAAGACCTCTTCAAACGCCAATGGAGCCCTCCCCAGCACACAAATCCGCAATTAGCTGTTCTGTCCTTGAATCTTTATAGCACTCCTAGATGTGGTACTATGAGCATTGGACTTACAACCACAAGGTTGGCAGTTCAAATCCACCAGTCTTTCCTTGGACTTTCCTTCTATACAGGGTTGCTATGAGTTGAGACCAACTTGTTGGCACTGAACTATAACATGTGAACTGAACATTTCAATTCTTATATATATTCTCTCTCTACTGGACCTGTGAATATGTATGTGTGCCTAGTTCCCTAAATAGATTAGAAGCTTCCTGAGGACAGTCATCAAGTCTTCTGTTAGGTACCACCCAGTGTACCTAGCACAGTACTAGGGTGCTTACTAACTGCTGGTTACTTATGTGCATTCCCATTAAAAGCTGAAATGTAACTTTAGTTTTTGGTTTCTAATACAGCAGAGTACACTAAGATGATAGACGCTCCAGTAATCCAAAGTGAGCAAACTCTAAAACCCTGGAAGAAGAGGTTTTATATGTTTAAGAGTCTCCCTTCACGAGGCACCAAATTCCAGGATAGTGCAGACAACACCCAATTCACAGTGATGTCTTGTATAATTATCTGAGAACAGAAAGACAACAACTTAAAAGGTTCTGTCTGGATCAAGAACTCAGCCCTCCTTTCCCAATGTGACAAGCTGCATATGGCCAACCAAAGCTGATCTGACAAAATCCAATAAGTCCAGCTTCCTTTCAAATAGACAGCCACAATTGTCACTGGCATTTACCATGGTACCAGTCATGTTCTATGTTCTGAGGCCAAGAATAGTGGCCAGCTCAGCACCTTCTGAAACTCAGGTGGCTGAAATCCAAGGCAAACACAACGAACCAGATGAATCACGGCAGTGAGAACTGAGCATCTGCCATTGTAATCCAGGGAGTTTACCCACAGTCCAGGAGGGCAGGCGTAACCTTCAATGCTGCCTCATGGAAGGTTGATTCAACCTTCAACCCTAAGAAGCTGGGTCTCAAGCAGTCGCTTGTTAAGTGCCATTAAGTTAGTTCTCACTCATAGTGTAGAACTGTAGAGGGTTTCTGAGGTGTAGCTAGTGGGTTTGAACTGCTGACTTTGTGGTTAGCTGTCCACTGCTGATCCTAGGGCACCTCACTGGGACTCCCAAGTATTTGTTAATGTGAAGAAATTCTTCTCTTGTCTCTTCCTGGTCTAAAAATCTTGTTAGCCTCTTTGGATTGGGCACCATCTCAACCCACACAAGTGATCCATCATCACAGTTTGTAATTAGATGACAACAAAAAGCCAGTAACCAGCATTCCCAGGCTTTTGCATTATGAGTTAAGCCCATAAGTGACCATTTGGCTTGTTCTATAAAGTCCTCAGGGCTGTGGTCTAGCAAAGCAGTGTCAATGTCAGTTCAAAACCCATTCAATATACGCACACCAATGTTCATAGCAGCACTATTCACAATAGCAAAAAAACAGAGACAGCCTAAGTGTCCATCAACTGAAGAATGGATAAACAAACTGTGGTACATACACACAATGGAATATTATGCTACTTTGAAGAATAACAAGGAAGCTGCAAGCCACCACATAACATGGGTGAACCTTGAGGATATTATGTTGATTGAAATTAGTCAGTCACAAAAGGAGAAATACTGCATAGGACCATTATTGTAAAAGATTAAGAAAAAGAACTCACCCTAAAAGGGGGAGGGGGGGTTGAATTTAATTATATATATATTTACTGAACACCAGGATGTGTGGGATGAGGTGAGGGGAGGAAGGGAGGGGAAGATAGAGCACAAGGTAGGGAATAGACACAGGATAGCTTGGGTTCATGGGGGTGGGGGAGGCAATACACTAGAAGGGGGAGGGGAATGGGACAACAGTTAAGCAGGTTTGCATGAGCTAAGTGGGACAAAGGTAAATGATGATGTATGCACAACCTTGGAACAACAGGGCTCCAGGATACAGGGATTGAGGCATGGTTTCAATGGGTAAAAGAGGGGAATAATGTTAAGATGTTTGGCTGTCTTTTGAATCTTGGTTTCCCTTGCCTACGTAAAATAGACACTTGAGGGGGAGACAAAGAAATAGCCAGAAACAAGAAACATCACAATAGAAAGCTTTTAAGTCCATCTTCAGCCTATAACTGATTGGAATACCTTAAAAGTGGCTAGAAGTTGCCCAGTGAAAGAGGCTTCCTCTAGAGCCTTTGCATTGCATAAGACCATAGGTGGAATCCTGAACCCCATCCAGAATCATCTGAGGTGGGAAATTTCCACTTGAAAGGACAAGTAAACCAGCCTGGAGTGGCTAGAAGAACACCAGATACTTTGTGAAAGAAAAATCAGCAGGAAAAATAAAAAGCAATAATGGTAGTCTAATTGTTTAGTACAAGAACAAGCAAGCTGTTCACCTGGGAGCCATCAAGGCAAGTGGTCAGGGCCCCTCAGAGCAAACTCCCTTCCAGGACTAAGACTCAAGAGAAATACATGAACAGGCACGTGATCTGGCTGGTAAACATGTTGGTCACTGCTAAGGGGAAGAGAGGGGGAAAAACATCAATGAAGTTGGGAGCTAAGTCCGACCACATTCAATAGACTCCTGTGAACCCAGGTGGAGACCTGGTTGGCCAGCAGAATGGCAAGACACAGGGACTCCTGGGCCCAGAGACAGTGATATGGCCACAAAGGACTATAGTGGAGAATGAAGTGTCCAGCTGGTATGAAGTGAGGGGAGATGCACAAGAACACCCATACTTGCAGACAGTACCTACTTGACCTGGCTTCACTGACTGGATGATGATCAGAACTTGACTAAAAGAAGAAAGAAAAGGAGGAGTGGAGAGTAACCCACTACAATTTGATGAACTTTGCCTATACTTATGGATGAAGTAGCTCAAAAAAGGGAACAAATCTTTACAGTGAGGATCATTCCTACCCCCTCAGTACACAGGGTTGACAGAGATGGGCAACTTAGATATTGGCTACCAAAAATGGGGGAGGGGGGTTATAAAGGCAAGAAGTGACTGGCTTACAAGCTTTCAAGAGGGAGCCTAGTTCCAGACAGGGTGGGGGGAGGTAGAATTTCCATGGAATGGTTTCCAATCTGTTGGGATGGGGTTAATGAAAGGAGATAGGGATAAGAGTCTTGTGGTACAATAGTGAATAATTGCCATCAGGACTGACTGTGAGGGTTGGAAATGTAAAGGTAGATGTTTTTGATGTTTTTTTTTTCATAGTGATTGATTTTGTAGTCCAGGAGCGGAGGTCCCTGGGACCATCAAATAAGAAGAGCGGAGTGCAGGACCCTACCCAGAGAAGCAGTGATGCCAGAAATGGAGACAGAGATGATGACATGGACAGATGAAGTGGCTGGGGACACTGGACTCAGGAAGGGAGAGGGGCTGTGTGCTAATGGCTGGTGGGCAGGCCTGTGGGGTGTGTACTCTTTGGTTGTTTGATGATGCATGGAGGGGACTGTAATCATTGCAATGAAACAAAATACGATAGGATGAATGTAAAACTGATGTTCTCCCATGTAAACCCACTTAATTCACAATAAAAACTTACCAA
>NW_006408578.1:2013569-2027707 GCF_000296735.1 Chrysochloris asiatica | reverse complement strand
AAAAAAAAAAAAAAAAAAAGTTCAATGCGGATATTGAAGGGAAGGTTAAGATGCCATAGACTCAGTAGCTTCTAAATGCTGTTACAGGTTTTTTTCAGGTGTAGCAATATCAATTGTGAGACAGGTGAGGAAAAAACAAACAAGCATTCTTTAAAAGTACACTAGAAACCCATGCCCACTGTTGGAGTAAGAAACACCTACAGTCATTTTCTATGAGGCCAGCATCCTCACTGGGATCCCTTAGAGAAACTACAAGCAGACAGCAAACCCCTGCAAACACAAAATGTTGATGTTAAGAGCCATTAGGAGTCGGTTCCGACTCATAGTCTATATAGGGTTTCCAAGGAGCAGATGGTGAGTCTGAACTGGCTACCTTGCAGTTCAAAGCAACCTTATGGTCCAGTGCTTACCCTACAGTGCCACACCAGGACTCCAGAATACAAAATGGAAAGGAGTAAATCCCATCTCCGTTTTCCAGTTGTAAAGTCTCCCTCTATCGCCCCCTACTGGCTGAGTCTGTCAGGAAGCCCCTGAGAAAGGAGAAATGTGGTTATCAGGTATACAATCAGAACAACATAAAATTGAATACAGAGATCGTGGTGGAGATGGTAACATGTAGAGAGGGAACAGCTGAGGACTCTAGATTCATGGAAAGAGAGGGACTGAGAGCTGGTAGCAAGGAGGCTGACTTGCAGAATGTGCTCTTTGGTGGTGTATATTATTATATATACCTGTTTTTAAAACAAACAAACAAAAAGAGCTAAAATAAATAGAAAGAAATACTGTTAACTGATGGTACATGGAGGGGATTATAATCATTGTAATGAAACAAAGTTTGTGATTTGTTGAATGAAAAACTGATGATCTGCCCTGTAAACTTTCACTCAATGCACAATAAAAACTTTTTTTTAAAAAAGAACAAAATGCATATAGAAAAATAGGCATGAAGCTCAGAGCCCAACACTTAATATTTGGCACTCTCTGGATGAGACATGTCTTAGTTTTCTATCTAGTGCTTCTATAGCAGACATCCCACAAGTGAGAGCTTTAATGAACACATTAATTCTGAAACAGTTTAGGGGGCTAGAAGTTCACATATAGGGTGCCACCTCTAGAAGAAAGCTCTCTCTCTGCTGGCTCTGGCAGAAGATCCTTGAATCTTTTCAGCTTCTGTTTCTTGATTACTTTGCCATCGCCCTATGGCACAGAGCTCTATCTTCCCTTATCTGTGGTTGTTTACCTGGTGGCTTGCTCCACCTCTCTCATATTTCAAAAGACATTGATTTAAAACACACCCTACAGTAACACTGCCTCATTAACATACAAAGAAACCCATTCCCAAATGGGATTATAAACAGAGAGAGGGGTTGGGATTTACAGTACATATTTCAGGGTTGTTGTTGTTAAGTGCCATCGAGTGGGTTCCAACCCATAGCAATCCTGTATAGGGTTTCCGAGCTCAATTCATAATAGACAAGAAGGCAACAAAGAGTTTTTAATAGGGGAATGGCCTAAACTGACTCATTCTGATGGCTGTGTTGAGAGGAGATGGTAGGATGGTAACAGCTGTGGAGGTGGGAGGATTCTGAATAGAGTTAGTCCTACTGGATTTACTGATGCAATGGATGTGGGGCGGGAGACAAGGAGTTGAGAATGAGTCCCACACTTTGGTTTGAGTATTTAAGTGGAGACAAATTTACTGAGAGGGGATAAGACTGGAGAAGGATTGCAGTTACAAAGGGACAAGGCAGTCAATCCAGAGTTATGTGAGGCGCCTGTTAGAAACCCACGTGACGATGTCAGGGGAAATGGATACTAAGAAGAAGTCTAGGCTCGAGATAAAAATTTGAGATGAATCTGCCATCATGTCCGATTTCAGTCATGTGATTGGATGATTGGATGAGTAGATACCAATGCGGAGCAGAATGCTAAATGACTAAGATAAATTTGGAGTCAAATTGGTTTGAACTCCTATTCTACCACCACAGGAAATTCCCATGCAGATGTCTGATTCCTCCAACTGTAGAATGGAAATGGAGTAATATCAATTACATGGATCGGGCTGCTAACCTCAGAGTCAGCAGTTCGAAACTACCAGCTGTTCCGGGGGAGGAAAAGGAGGCTTTCTGCTCCCGTAAAGATTTACAGCCTCGGAAACCCTGTACAGGGTCACTATGAGTCGGAACCGACTCTACAGCACATAACAACAACAACAACTTTACAATTAAATGTGGCTTGTAAGTGAGTGACATGCATTCGTAAACACTGGAAGTTGCTGTTGTTAAGTGTTATTTTAGTAGTCATCAAATGTAGCCAGAGGCCACAAAATCAGGCTTACATGACCCATAAGTATAGGTGGTGGTCGTGGTCCGACTCATAGCAACCCCAGACAGTCTTTCCGAGGCTGTAAATCTTTACATGAGCATAAAGCCTCATCTTCCTCCTGAGGAGTGGCTGGTGGGCTTTAACTGCCAATCCAGTGCGTATCCTGCAGCACTACCAGGTCACCTGATAAGCACAGAGGACTGAATTATTATTAAATGACAACTCTTTAATTGCAGAGGAAGATATAGTTGTCCTTTACATGAAGTAGGTTTGAAATCCATGTCTTTGAAACAATACGACTTTCTTACTAACACATTTGAGTACTTGAGTGTTTTTTCAGTAGACCATCTCTCTAGATCTATACCTATAAAGACCTTACCTTTAGTTCTCAACCTGGACAATGGGGTAGTGATCAAACTTGTCCTCCTCAGTGAGAAAATTAAGGACAAAGGAAGTCAAAAGGGGAAGTTTGAGTGCCTTCTGATGCATATAAGGAGTAAGGTGGAAGAACTGTTCACTCTCCTTGTGAATAGCTAGCCAGACAACCAATAGAAATGAAAGTGAAAACAAAGAACACACACAGATCCACACAGGATTCTAAAGGAACACAGCAAATCCTTGACAAGACCAAGATGGAAGCAAAATCCTTGCGCAGGATGAGCTATTGAGACGTCAGCAAGTGCCTGCTGTGAGCTGGTGAGCCACTCATGACTCAGGAATGATTCCAACATCATGACAACTGCGAGCCCCCACACACCCATCACACTTGCTCCAAGTCTGTCTGGGAACACAGCCCCGTCCTCCCATTAATTGTTCACCTCTCATTAAACATTTTCACATGAGGCAGGCGTTTCCTTCCAAGAGCTCAATGGCAGGGTTA
Organism: Chrysochloris asiatica; assembly: GCF_000296735.1. Classification (NCBI taxonomy): domain Eukaryota; kingdom Metazoa; phylum Chordata; class Mammalia; order Afrosoricida; family Chrysochloridae; genus Chrysochloris; species Chrysochloris asiatica. The sequence goes on along the minus strand of NW_006408578.1, from coordinate 2,024,502 downwards.
TGTAAGGTTCTACTGTATTCCTGGCTCGAGAACTGAGACCAGCTGCCTGCACAGGGAGCTCCCTTCCTAGGGGGCAGGTCAGATCAGGAAACATTGCAGATCCCAAAGCTTAGAAAATACAACAGCAGCGTGGAAAAGACCTGATGTCCTTTGAGGTAACTCTCCTTAAGCTTAGTAAGTACTTGCATACTGACCTCCTGGTCTAAAACCTGAGGGTATTCTCCCTAGGGCAGTGGCATGGACCTTTTGACCAAATCTCTCCCCAAGGTCAGTCAGCTTGTTTGTATCCAAAGCCATCAGCATGACCCGTCATCTTACAGCAGTCTTTTCCCATACATATTCCCACCACTTAAAGTGTGAAAACTAGACTGTCCAAAGATTATATTCCAAACAGCTGTGCCTGGATGTGAGGAGGGATCCATCTAGAACAGTCATTCTCAACCCTGGCTGCACTTTTGGAATCTCCAGGGGAGACTGAAAATGTCCTGATGCCCAGGCTCCATCCTAGAACAAATGAATCAGATTCTATGTGGAGGGGGCTCAGGCATCGTTAATAGATTTTTGTAGGTTTTTTTTATAGCTTTTGTTTTGATTTGTTATTCATTTTTCAACTGGTTTGACAGCTGTGTTTTAGAACTCACTATTCTAGCTATAAATTTCCCTAGTAGGCTAAAAAGATTGCTGATCCTTAAGACTATTTCTTTAAGAATGCATTATACATGGTCGTTGCTAACCTCATACATGATTGTTGTTGTTGTTAAGTGCTGTCGAGTAGGCTCTGACTTATAACAACCCTGTATAGGATTTCTGGGGAGCAACTGGTGGGTTTGAACTACCAACCTTGTGGTTTGAAGTCCAGTGATCATCCTACAGTGCCACACCAGGAGTCCTTGGACATGATGGTTAACAACAGTCCACAGGAACAGAACCTCATTGAAACATCACTTAACCTCAGCCTCAGGTTCAGCATCCATGAAACTAGCTCACATCTAATAGAAAAGCCAGTTGCCATCAAGCTGATTCCACCTCATAGGCACCTTGTGTGTGTCAGAGTAGTGTGTGTGCAATAGGATTTTCACTGGTTGATTTTTCAAGACACCACTAGAGAGACTAAAGTCTCCCATCTTTTGCTTGCATGACCCCATCTAAATACTACAACCCTACCCCCCTCAAAAAAAAATTGTCATTGAGTCCATTCTGACTCATAGTGACCCAATAGGCTGGAGTAGAACAGTTCAATAAGGTTCCCAGGACTGTAATCTCCATGGAGTCTTGGTGTAGCAGCACTGTGAGTTAACGCGCTGGACTACAAAGTCGGTTTGAACTACAAGATTGGTGGTTTAAGCTCACCAGCCACTCCTCAGAAACCCTATACAGAGTCAAGGTACTAAAAAAAGGGGTTCAAATATCACGGACAACTCCAGACAGATGCTGTTGAAAGGCTAATAGGGCATGAAAGGAAAATGCCTTTAGTCTTTGGATGAATCATCAGATGAATGGTTTTTTTGTTTGTTGAACTTGAGTGGTCCATTGCCTATTATGTACAGCAACAGCTTCCTTAAACTCTTTAAAAAGGTCTTGTGCAGCAGATTTGCCTAATGCAATACATTGTTTGATTTCTTGACTGCTGCTTCAATGAGTATTGATGGTTGATCTGAGAAGAATGAAGTCTTTGACAACTTCAATCTTTTCTCCACTGATAAGAATGTTGTTTATTGGTCCAGTGCTGAGGGCTTTTGTTTTCTTTACATTAAAATGTAATCTATACCAAAGGCTGTGATCGTTGATCTTCATCAATAAATATTTTAAGTCCTCTTCAATTTCAGCAAGCAAGGTTGCATCATCTGCATACCGGAGGCTGTTCATGAGTCTTCCTCCAATCCTGATGCCACGTTTTTTTTCATATAACCCAGCTTCTCAGATTATTTGCTCAGCATACTGTTGAGTAAGTATGGTGAAAGAATACAACCCTATCACATACCTCTCCTAATCTTAAACCATTTGGTGTTCCCGTGTTCTGTTCGAACAACTGCCTCTTGGTTTATGGAAAGGTTCCTCATGAGCACAATTAAGTGTTCCAGAATACTCATACTTCGCAATATTGTTCATAGTTTATCATGTTCCACACACTCAAAAGCCTTGCATAGTCTATAAAGCACAGCTAAACATCTTTCTGGCATTTGACCTTGCTAGGCATGGTCAAATGACTACTATAAGTCTAAGAAGAGATGGAGCAGCAGCAAGAAATTGAAGACATTCAGATTTTACCATTATTCTTTAAAGAGTTGGAGAAATCAATGATTCACTTTATATGGAAAAGGAAGAAACCCCCGATAATCAAAACATTATCACAGACGAACAAAGTAGGAGGTCCCTCACTTGCAAATCTCAAAACCTACTGTATAACCACAATGTTCAAAACAGCCTGGTACTGGCACAATGAAAGACACATAGGTCAATGGAACAGAATTGACAACCCAGAAGTAAATCCATCCACATATGGTTAGTCAGCTGATGTTTGACAAAGAACCAAAACACATTGAATAGGACAGAGATGGTCTCTTCAATAAATGGTGTTAGCAAAACTGGAAATTTATTTGCAGAATAATGAACCAAGACCCATATGTCTCAACATTTACAAAAATGGACTCAATATGGATTAAAGATCTAAATGTAAAACCTAGAACTATAAAGATCATCAATGAAAAAATAGGGGCAAAATTAGAGGCTCTAGTACATGGTATAAATACATGATCAAATGTAACTGGAAACCCACAAACAAAAGACAAAATAATCACTGGGATCTCCTGAAATTAGACACTTGTGTGCATCAAAAGATTTTACCAAAATAGTAAAAAGAGAACACACATACTAAGAAGAGTTTTGGGCAATGCCATGTTAGAAAAGGGATTTATGTCTAAAGTGTATAGAAAACTTCAACACCTCAACAAGAAAAAGACAATCCAGTTTAAAAATGGGCAGAGGACATGAACAGACATGAATAAACACTTCACCAAAGCAGACATTCAGGCAACCAACAAACATATGAAGAAATGCTTGTGATCATTAGCCATTAGAGAGATGCTAATCAAAACTATAATGAGATATCATCACATCCCAGCATTAATAGTAAAGTTTAAAAAAAAAAAAAACACTGAAAAAACAACAGATGCTGACAAGGATGTGAAGAGACTGAAACCTTCCTAAACTGTGGATTGGTGTTGTTAAATGCTGTTCAGTTCAACTCATAGCAACACTTTATAGGGTTTCCAAGGAGCAGATGGTGGACTTAAACTGACAACCTTGTGGTTAGTAGTCCTGTACTTATTCTATAGTGCCACACTGTAAAATGGTGCAACCACTGTGGAAAACAGTATGGCGCTTCCTCAGAAAGTTGTAAATAGCAATACCGTATAGCCCAGCATTCCCTCTCCTTGGTATATATCCTCAATAAATAAGAGCCATGACACATACAGCTCTATGCACACCCATGTTCATTACAGCACTATTCACAATCGCAGAAAGATAAAGGCAAGCTAAATGCCCATCAACAGAAGAATAGGTAAGCAAATGTTGGTACGTAGGGCACAATGAGATATTAAACAACACTGAAGAATAATGATGAATCTTTAAAACATCTCATGACACGGGTTAACCTAGAGGACATTGTGCTGAGTGAAATTAGTCCCAAAAGGACAAATATTGTATGAGAAGAATGTTGTAAAAAGTGAAGAAAACGTTTTTATGTTAAAAGAAACATTTTTTTTGATGATTACTAGGGGTAGGAGGGAGAGGAGAGTAAGTCACTGGCTAGAGGGTAGACCTGTGTTAACTCGAGTGAGGAGGAGAGCAATAAAAGTAAATAAATAAAGATGAAATATATATATATATATATATACATACAAGGAGTTCTGGTAGCGTAGTGGTTACGAATCGGGCTGCGAACCTTAAGGTCAGCGGTTCGAAACTACCAGCTGCTCCGCGGGAGAAAGATGCGGCTTTCTACTCCCGTAAGGATTTACACCCTCGGAAACCCTGTACAGGGTCGCTATGGGTTGGAACCGACTCGAAGGCACTTAACAACAACAACAAATATATACATACACATTTTTGGGAAAAAAAAGAAATTGAAGACAGAACCTGTGTGAGTGGACAGATTCTCTTTCCTGCCAATGATTGGCTCAAAATAAGCCACCAGCGGTGACCAGGCCACTGACCCTTTTTGAAAAGTAATGCCAAGATAGACTTGTGACAAAGTTGCACATCTCTTTTCTTTCTGGTTCCTCTGTCTCCCTACCTGTAACACAGGCACCATGAATTTGGAGATCTAAACATTACCTGGGTGAAGGTGAACTGCTAGAGTTATAGTTGTCCTCATTTTCAACATCTCAACATTCAGCCACTTACTTACCATCTTCTTTCTCTCTTTATCATTTGTTTCTGAAAGCTTCTATTACCAGTCACTGTATTGGATAAATTTTCAAATCAGCAGTCAGAGTTTTGAAATTGCTGGCCTCGTATAGTAATCCAAAGGAGGCAGGTGACCAACACCAATACAGTCTCAGAAATTCTGCTTCATAGCTTGTGTCCTTAGTTTGTGTTCATTCATCTTAATGACACATACTGATATTGGCCTCTAATGGAGCTCTGATAGCATAGTGGTTACGAGTCGGGTTGCTAACCTCAAGGTCAACAGTTCAAAACTACCAACCATTCCACTGGAGAAAGATAAGACTTTCTGCTCTTGTAAGGATTTACAGCCAAGAAAACCATATACAGGGTCACTATAAGTCAAAACCAACTCCACTGCACAGAACCACCATCACCATCACCATCACCACCACCAATGAAGCTTGTGTAGAAGACAGGTCTACCTTTCACAGAGGGCCAAGAGGAACCCAGAAATGAAGACCTGGAACTAAACGAGAGTGGGTTTGTAGACATTTTTCTTAGTCATCATAGTCTACTGCACTAAGGAGTCATTTGTGCTGAGACTGGGTGTTTAGGTCTCTCCATCATTCTTGCTTCCCTGTCTCCACTTACTATGATGTCTTTCATGGATGCCTCCTCACCCCTGGCTGTGGCTAGCCCTATATATAGAAGGGTCTGCACCCCACATCAGCACCTCTGGAATCATCCTGACTTAGCTGTCTGTCTGTTCTCCACTCTGGAGACTTTGTCCTTCCTCCCTGCACTCTGGTTCCCTTACATCTCCCTGGGCTTTACACATCTAACCACAAGGACAGGACATTCATTCACACCAGGACACTGCCTTTGACATGACATCTAAGAACTGGACTGTGAACCACAGGTCGGCAGTTTGAGCCTACTAGCCACTCCATGGGAGAAAGATGAGGCTTTCTGCTCCAGCAGAGATTTATAGCCTTAGAAACCCTACACAGAGTCACTAGAAGTTGGAACCAACTCAATGGAACTTAACAACAACAACACAAGTGAACTATGACCTCCCTGTCCCTTTAGATGCCCTGTACTCAAACACCCAATTAATTGTAGGCTAAAAGTCCAAAGTTTTCCCTGCAATTTCAACTTGAAAAAGTCACCATTCAATTTACATGCACACAATAAACCCCAGATAACACTGGGACCTTCTCTGCTTCTTCCAAACTAACCTAGTGAGGACCCCTGCCTTGTGGAAACCCTGCTTGCCTCTCTGGGAGCTCCCACTACCTTGCTCTTCAGGACAAGGTTGTGTCTTGTTACCTGCTGAAGAGTCTGCAGCTCATGGTGGGATCAGGCCATCAGGATTCATAGAGTTTTCAGTAGCCAATTTTCAGAAGTAGATCACCAGGCCTTACTTGGGAAGCGCTACTAAAAGCTGCTTAACATCATTGTTAGGTTAGTTTTTGTCAGATGCCATTCAGTTGGTTTTGACCCATAGGACGAAACACTGAACCCACAGAACATAAAACAGAAGAAAACACTGCCCAGTCTTGCGCCATCCTCACAATGGGCTATACTTGAGCCCATTGCTGCTGCCACTGTGCCAGTCCATCTTGTTGGGGGTCTCCCTCTTTATCACTGCCCCTCCAGTTTACCAAGCATGATGTCCTTCTCTATGGACTGGTCCCTCCTGATAATATGTCCAAAGTATGAGAGACAAAGTCTTGCCATCCTGGCTTCTAAGGAATATTCTGGTTGCAATTCTTCCAACACAGATTTGTTCTTCTGGCAGTCTATGGTACATTCAAAATTCTCCTCCAACATCATTACTCAAATGTATCAATTCTTCTATGGTCTGCTTTATTCACTGTCCAACTTGCACATACATATGACTCTATTGAAAACAAATGCCCACTTACAAATGGGTGAAAGATATGCATGAGGAACATTGGCCAGGAATGGAACCCTTCATGGAAGGTGAGAAATACTGCTGCCCCTGGGCTATGCCTTATGCTCACTGTCACTGACACTTAAAGTCCTGGTGTGGTGCTGTGGGTTAATGCGCTGGACTGAAAAGTTGGTTTGAACCACAAGGTCTGCAATTCAAGTTCATCAGTTGCTCCTTGGAAATCCTATACAGTGTTGCTATGGGTTGGAACTGACTCAATGGCACTTAACAACAACTGACATTTAGCTGACAAAATGTAATTCCTTTCCAGGCCAGCCCTCTTCTTGTGACATTATGCCTGTTAAAATAAAAACCTAGCCAATCTCTAAACCCCCTCCCAAGACTGAAACTCAAAGGAAATACACAAGCAGTCATATAAGCCTGCTGGCATCCATGTTGGTCTACTGGTGAGTGGAAGTGAGGGAAAAGGAGCAATTAATATGTGGGCTGAGTTCGACCATATTTCATAGACTTCCATTGACCTGGACATGAGCAAAAGAAGAGGAAGGGCTGGTTGGTCTGAAGTATGGTGAGACCTGGGGACTACTGAGCCCATGGACAAGGACATAGCCATGGAGGACTAGAGCTGAGCATGAAGCATCCAGATTATATGAAGTGAGGGGAGACACAAGAATGCCCAAACGTGCAGATAGTACCCATTTGACCTACCTTCGATGGTTTGATGATCAGAAGTCGACTAGAGGAAAATAAAAATAAAAAATTGATAAAGAAAACAAGTGTAAATTGCTACAATTTGATGAACCTATACTTATGGATGTAGTAGCTCAAAATACCAATTGAGAGAGAAGGAATCTTCACATCAAGGATCATTCTCATCCTCTCTGTACACATGGTTGATAGGGACTGGCAACTTAGACATTGGGGGTGGGGGGATGGGGAGTGCTATAAAGGCACGCAGTGACTGGCTTACAAGTTTTCAAGAGTTCGTTTAGTTTCAGAGTATGCAGGGGAAGGTAGAATCCCCACTGAATAGTTTTCATCTTGTCTAGATGGGTCCAGTGAAAGGAGATGGAGATAAGATTCTTATGATACAATAGTGAGTAACTGATACTGCAATTGTCACACCTGTAAAGGTAGAAATTTTGTAACAAAAAGGGGGGCGTAGTTAATCTTACAGTCCAGGAACAGAGGACCCTAGAACCATCAAGGGAGAAGAGCACGAGTGGAATGCGGGCCCCTATCCAGAGAAGCAGCAACACCAGAGATGGAGGCAGAGATAAGGACATGGAGAGTTAGAGTAGCTGAGGACTCTAGACTCATGGAAAGAGAAAGGCTGTGTGCTGGTGGCCAGAAGACAGGCTTGCAGAATATGCCCTTTGGTCTTTTGAATGACTATATATTCCTGAGTGTTTTTGTGTACATCAAAAACAAAAACAAAACAAAACAAAAAAACCCACAGAGGGAACAGAAGCAAATACTGCTGAAAGATGATGCATGGAGGAGATTATAACTACTGCAATGAAATGAAGTACGATAGGATGAGTGTAAAGCTGACATTCTCCCATGTAAACTATCATTCAATTCAGAATAAAAACTTTAAAACAACAACAAAAAAAAAAACCTAACCCACCTCTGTCAAATCTATATCCAGTCATACCAGCCCTAAAGGGCAAGGTAGACCTGCCCTCTGAGGGTTTTCAATCTGCCCATCTTTATGGAAGCAGACACCCTCATCTTTCTCCTAAGGACTGGCTGGTGGATTCAAACCACCAATCATTTTGTTAGCAGCCCAGAGCCACTTAGCCACTGGACCACCAGAGGTCCTATTATGCCTATTACGTTTGCCTAATATCCTGTCATTCCTCATTTGTCACTAGGCAAAGATACTGTCTGAAAGACACATGGACAAATATAAGATTGTCACCTTACCTTTTCCAAAATAACGACACATTAAGGGAGAGTTTAAACTCAAATAACCAGCTGGACCTGCGACTGAACAAGAACTGGGGTGAAAACAAAAGCACTGTGCTTTCTTTGTGATGGTAAAACAAATTCGCTTCAATTCAGATAGAGTCAAAAAGTTGTATGTGAAAGTGCCCCAATTTGGGAAAGAGTTTTCTAATTTCAACACAGCCATTCTCCACCAGAAAGCCTACAGGAAGTTGGTTCTCTAAAATGCAGGAAAGGGGAAAATGGATCAACGCTGGGGAGTAAGGCACAGAAAACCTAGCAGCTGACAAGTGTGACCTTTCTATTTAGTGTGACTGAGGCCAAAGGAATAAATGCCAGCCTTTGCCTTCTGTCAGGAAAGGATCCATGTATCAAAAGGACAGAATTCAGCTGCTTTCCCTGAGGGAGGCCTCTCTCTGAGTTCTTGTTGAAAACTTCTGCCTCCATCCATTACCAGAGACTGAATATAGACAGTGTTGGATCATTTCATTGTATAATAATTATCTCCATTGAATATCAAGTTCAGACACTCAGATTGTTGTTGTTAGCTGCCTTGAGTTCACCATGAGTGATGGAAACCCTATATGCTTCAGAGTAGAACTGAGCTCCATACACTTGGCAGTGGCTGAGTTTTCAGAAACAGATCTCTGAGTGGACTCGAACCTCCAACTTCTCAGTTAGCAGCTGAGAACAGTAACTATTTACAGTACCCAAGAACTCTATTAAAGTACAATCACCTCCACACTTCACCACCACCCTATTTTCCTACTCGCCATTAATAAGAGGTCTAGTAGGACACTCTCCAAATGGAAACCAGATCCTCCCAAAGGCATGAGTGAGGCGTGCCTTCTGATGGCAGCCCTCCATGTATATTCTGACCCCACACACAACCCAAATGGTGCAGCAATATGGCATGATAGGCAGATTTAGTGAACCAGATGTTTACCCACCCCTTCCTCTCCTGTATCAGAATGCCAGAGTCTAAGAACATCATTTTATGGGGACTAACTTTGGGACACACTGCCATTAATCAAAAAAGTAAATTATTCACAACTTTAATGCTTCAATTATTAGTAGTAATAAAATACTTCCCACTGTGGTTGCGAATACTGATTTCCCAGAGACGTCCTGGGATGCCTACCACTTGACCTGTTGACATCTGACAGCTGAACAGAAAGGATAAACGCTGGTGTTAACTGACTCATAGATGATCCAAGCACTTAGGGGGAATCAAGACATCACTTTCCTTCCCAGAATGCATTCACCAAAATGTCACAATCCCTGGTGGCAATAACAAGTGATAACATACCATCCTCTAAAGAAAAAAACAGGCTACAACATGAAAAGTTTATTATTCTTATATATGATTTTTATTTTTACTGTCTGTGTTGTTGTCAAGTGCTGCTGAGTTGGTTCCAACTCATAGTGGCCCTGTATAGGGGTTCTGAGGAGCAGATAGTGGGTTTGAACCATCAACCTTGCAATTAGCAGTCCAGCATTTATCCTATAAGTCAACACCAAGACTCCTTATTGTCTGTAGATTTCTATGTTTTGATGATGATTCCTTGTTTTCCTTATGAGATACTGTGTGAAGTGCTGTGTAAAAGATGAAATATTTTCAATACCAATATTTGAAGAGGTTCTAGAGGGTAACCAGCTCATCAGAAATTTGTGGAAGATTTATAGTAGGCCAATAGAAACAAGGATCATTTAAAAACTACCTCAAGATAGGGGGAAATGGTCACTTTTCTACTGAAATATTTCTTTATTTCTTGACTATCTCCCAGTATAATACATAATGTAAAAAAAACTCTTATTCTATCAACAAGTAATCTAAAAACACCTTTTCTAAGAGTCTGTAATCTGAGGTATGACCACTAGAATCTGATATCTCCAATATCTGCCTTATAAGCTAAGCTCCTACAGTTAGAAGACATTGTCCACTAGAAAAATCATGCCCCAGAATTGTAAATGAAAACTCACCACAAGTACATATGCCACTATCCAACACCAAAATTTATTTGGTCATTAAGAATATAAGATATAGGAAAGCAATACCATTTACAATAGGCGCCCAAAGGATGAAATATCTAGGAATAAATGTAGCCAGAGAAACAAATGACTTATACAAAGAAAACTACAAAACAGTACTACAAGAAACCAAAAGAGACCTACAAAAATGGAAGAATGTACCATGCTTCTGGTTAGGAAGACTTAACATTGTGAAAATGTCAATACTGCCCAAAGAAATTTGCACATATAATGAAATCCCAATCCAGATTCCAACGACATTCTTCAAAGAGATGGAAAAAACAATTACAAACTTTATAGGGACAGGAAAGAGACCCAGGCTAAGCAAAGCACTTCTTAAGAAGAATAAGGTTGGAAACCTCTCACTCCCCAGCTTCAAAATTTATTACATGGCTACAGTGGTCAAAACAGCTTGGTATTGGTACAATGAAAGATACATTGATCAATGGAACAGAATCGAGAATCCAGAAATTCACCCATCCACATGCAGCCAACTGATTTTTTTTTAAGTTTTTATTGTGAGGTTTACATGGGAGAACATCAGTTTTACACTCATCCTATCATATTTCATTTCGTTGCAATGATTACAGTCCCCTCCATGCATCATCATCATATAATCCCAAAGGTACACCACACAGCCCC
>NW_006408578.1:1974125-2009804 GCF_000296735.1 Chrysochloris asiatica | reverse complement strand
AAGGTCATCGGTTCAAATCCACCTGCTGTTCTGAGGGAGAAAATCCACTTCCATAAAGGTTTACCATCTCAGAAACTCTACTTAGGGTTGTTATTCATTAGAATCAACGCAATGGCAGTGATTTTGGTTTTGGGTTTTTGCACATTTCTAGTTTTGGAGCACATGAGCTTTGAGGGCAAGTAGAGGCCAGGAAAGAGGGGTTGTTGTTGTTGTTAAATACAGTCGAATTGGTTCTGACCCATAGTGACCCTATAAAGGGTTTCTAAGGAGCAGCTGGTGAGCTTGAACCGCCAACCTTGCAGTTCAAACAGCTTTGCAGTCTGGCACATTAACCCGCAGTGCCACACCAGGACTCCAAGAAAGAGGGGTAGGGTGTTGTTGTTGTTGTTGTTAAGTGCCATCGAGTAGAGTCCAATCCATAACAACCCTGTATAGGGTTTAGCTGGTGAGCTTGAACTGCCGACCTTGCAGTTCAAATGGCTTTGCAGTCTGGCGCATTAACCCCCAGGGCCACACCAGGTGTCTGAGGGGTAGGGTACCAGAAAAGAAAAGGAAAATGGGAGGTGGGTAAGGGTTACATGAGGGAAGATGATTCCTGTGGGGGAAAGAATAAAAATCAAGGGATAAAAAATGCAGCTGAAGAGGTCTCCTCTTTGCCAATGTTGAGAAGATGATCAAGTCCTGTTCTTTAAACTCATCGGGAGTCAGGACTCTAATCCACCAAGGTCACCGGGCCAAGGGAGAACCACTCAATGACACAGAATTTGCAGTGAAAACCTACCAAGAAAATTTACACAGGCAGAGCTGGCAGACATTTATACAACACAGCTGGGGAAAGCCTCCACAACCTTTCCCAGTCTTAGCCTTGTCAAATGACAAATGTCTCTTTAATGCAGGGATCAAACAGTGTCAGAGGCAGTAACATAAGCAAAAACTTCAGTGACATTGATTTTGCATGTTCATGGAGTTACTTCTAAAGAGGAACTCCCACGACTGCCAGCATTTCTTAACCTGAAAACTGCAACTGCACAGCTCACTTAGCAGCTACATAGAGGCCAAGAGGAACAAATTCATCCAGCCCTTCTGACAGCCTCACGTTGACACTTCAATTACCCAATAACGGCAGCAGTGGTCTCCTAACCAAGCAGGAAAACTTCAGAAAAACCTCACCTTTATTTCCTCTTCCACTAATCTTCCACCTTCTTCTGCTATCATCGTGGAAGTCTCTCCCGTCAAGTTATTATCAACACATGAACAGAATGGGAAAGAGGAGTCACAGACCTGAATTCAAATCCTGAGTCTGCTCTTCACCAGCAGTGTGACCTTGGCCAAGTTGCCTAGGCGCTTATGAACGTCAATGCTCTTACTTGTAAAACAGAAATTGCTATGAAAATGCAACAGAATCTGCTGAGCGAAGATAGGTTCTATGATGATTGTTAAGATGCCAATATACCCCCTTCCAAGACTGAAACTCAACTGGAATACACGAGCAGACATGTGGTCCTGCTGCTGACCACATTGGTCACCGATAAGGGGAAGTGGGGGAAAAACAGCAATGAAGTTGTGAACTAAGTCTGACCACATTCAATTGACTCCTGGATTGAGACCTGGTTAACCAGCAGTGTGACAAGACCTAGGGACTCCTGAGCCCAGGGGCAGGGACATGGTCCCAGAGGACTAGAACGGAGTGTTAAGCATCCAGCTGATATGAAGTGAGGGGAGATGCACAAGAACACCCACACTTGCAGATAGTACCCATTTGACCTGGCATCAATGGCTGAATGATCAGAACACAACTAGAGGAAGAAAGAAGAGGGAAAAAAAGAGAAAGAGTAACCCACTACAAGTAGATGAACTTGACCTATGCTTGTGGATGCAGTATGACAAAGGAGCAGACAAATCTCTACATTGAGGATCATTCCCACCCCCTTGGTACACAGGGTTGATAGGGATGGGGAACTTAAGACATTGGCTACCCAAAATGGGGGGACTACAAAGGCAAGAAGTGACTGGCTTATGAACATTCAACAGGGAACATAGCTCCACAGGATACAAGGAAAGGTAGACTCTCCACTGAATTGTTTCCAACCTGTCTGGATGGGGTTGATAAAAGGTGATGAGGAAAGGACTCCTGTGGTTCAATAGGGAATGATTGCCATCAGGTCTGACAGTGAGTGTTGGAAAGGTAAATGTAAATATTTGGTAACAAAAGGAGGGGAGTGGTTGATTTTGAAGTCCAGGAGCAGAGATCCCTAGAACCATCAAGGGAGAAAAGCAAAGTGGGAGACCCTGTCTGCGGAGGCAGCAACACTAGGGATGGAGGCAGAGACCATGAGGTGGACAGAAGGAGCAGCTGGGAACTCTAGACTCAGGGAGGGAGAGGGGCTGTGGGCTAGTGGCTGGGGGGCAGGTGTGTGGGGTATACCCTTTGGTTGTTTGATGATGCATGCAGGGGATTGTGATCATTGCAATGAAACAAAATACTATAGGATAAATGTAAAGATAATGTTCACCCATGTAAACCAATGCATAATCCACAATCAAAACTTAAAAAAAAAAAAAAGATATCAATAAAAAGTGATCCAGGATTCAGCTTACTCTAAGACTTAACACGAAAAGTACACTTCTCCCCTAAAACATTCAAACATACTTGTAAGTGGCCAACCTCTCTTTAGTTTTAGATAAAAATATGCTGCTCCAATTATACTGAAAAATTGGTGTTTAATCTGACAACATTGTCTCAGTTGTTAAATGTGTTGTGGGTTCAAACTGACCTTGTAGTCTATAAATAATAAAAATAAATAAAAATTCCTCAATTTGCAAGGTCATCTCCTCAAACACACCAGTCCCTCCTTGGAAACTTCCTACAGGGTCACTATGAGTCTGAACTGACTCGACAGCACTTAACAACAACAACAAATTTGTATATTCAAGAAATTATTACAGGTGATTAACATGTGACGCTGTGGGATAAGCACTGGACTGCAAGGTTGGTGGTTCAAATTCACCAGCCACTTCTCGGAAACTCTACACAGGGTGGCTATGAGTCAGAAACAACTTGACGGCACTTAACAACATTAATGATAAAGGAAAATATATGGTCAACATCCCAAATTTACTAGCAACGTTTATTTTTGCTTGTTTGGGTTTTGTTTTGTTTATTTTGTTGTTGTTATTAAGTGCCGTCGAGTCGGTTTCGACCCATAACGACCCTGTACAGCTTTTTTTCCGAGGCTGTAAATCTTTATGGGAGCAGAAAGCCTCATCTTTCTCCCGCGGAACAGCTGATAGTTTCGAACTGCTGACCTTGTGGTTCACAGCCTGATTCGTAACCACTATGCTACCAGAGCTTTTGTTTATATAAATCTAAAAATAGCCTCTGAGAATATTGCCAATAGCAATGGGTTCCACTCTACTTCTATGATCTCTACTAAAGTGATTTTCCAGTTGCCATCAAATCCACCTATTCGTGGCAACCCCATGCATGTACAAGTGGAATTGCATTCCTCAAGGTTTCCAATGGAGTCCTAGTGTGGCACTGTGGGTTAATGCGCTGGACTGCAAAGTTGGCAGTTCAAGTTCACCAGCTGCTCCTTGGAATCCCTATACAGGGTTGCTGTGGGTCAGAACTGACGAGACAGCACTTGACGACAACAACAACAAGGTTTTCAAGGACTGTGAACTTTCAGAAGTAGATCACCAGGCCTTTCTTCTGAGATGCCTCTGGATAAACTGGAACCATTTACTTTACAGTTAGCAGTTTGGTATGCTAACTGTTTACATCATCAAGGGCTTCTACTAAAGCACTTAGAATGTCCTTAGCGCATGGGTGTGTTTGTCCCTCCCTAGAATGTCAGGTCCTTTGAGTCAGATCTACATCTTACTCATCTTTGTATATCTAGTGATAGGTCAGAATGGGTGGACAAATGGTCAAACTATGCCCTGGTAGGTAAAGTAAGATAGTCTTAAAGACAAAATCATTTTATATGTTTACACTAGTTTATATCCATTAAGATTAGACTCCCTCCACATGTCTGTTAGTTTGTCGTACTGTGGTAGCTTGTGAGTTGCTGTGATTCTGGAAGCTATGCCACCGGTATTTTAAATACCAGCAGGGTCATTGAAAACCATATGAATAGCAGTGAACTCTTGTCAGATAGCACTAGAATATTGAATACTGAAACATGATGACGAGCACCAGAATATTGTCAGATATAGTGCGGAAGATGAGCCCCTCCCGGTTGGAAGTCACTCAAAATACATCTGAGGAAGAGCTGCCTCCTCAAAGCAGAGCTGACCATGATGATGCAAATGGAGTAAAGCCTTTGGGACTTTCATTTGCTGATGGGGCACAACTCAAAATGAGGTAAAGTAGCTGTGTGAAATGGAGGGCCAGCAAAAATGAGGAAGGACCCCTCCCCCTCCGCCCTCCCATGAGATGGTTTGTTGTTGTTGTTGTTGTTATGTGCTGTGGAGTCGGTTCCGACTCATAGCGACCCTGCACAGGGTTTCCGAGGCTGTTAATCTTTACGGGAGCAGAACGCCTCATCTTTCTCCCGCGGAACCGCTGGTAGTTTCGAACAGCTGACCTTACGGTTTGCAGCCCGATTCGTAACCACTACGCTACCAAAGGCTAAACCCGAACAAGAGTCCTGGTGTGATGCTATAGGATAAGTACTCCACTGAAAGGTCAGTTTGAACCACAAGGTCAGCTGTTCAAGCTCACCAGCTGCTCCTCGGAAACCCTATACAGGGTCACTACTGGTCGGAACCAACTCCTCGGCACTTAACACCACCCCATGGCACTTAAGAACAGCAACAACATCATGCAAGAATCACAGATTAATGAACTAGAAGAAACTTAATCTAAAAAATCTCATGGATGCACCATACCAGCCCTAGACTGCCAACTCTTGATTTGTTTAATGTAAGCAAAAAATTATGTAAGCAACTGATTGATTTGTTTTATGTAAGCAAAAAATTCATTTTTATCTTTCATATACTTCTTTTTAAGGTATGTCTGTCTCCTATAAAGCTGACTCTGAAGTCCTATGTGGCGCTGTAGGATAAGTACTGGACTGCTAACTGCTAGGTCAGCAGTTCAAAGCCACCAGCCACTCCTTGGAAACCCTATACAGAGTCGTTATGAGTCACCCTATATTGACTCGGTGGGCCTTCACAACAACAACATAAAGCTGAATTTAATCCTAACTCATACACGCTGGGGTGATTTTCTTTTCTTCTCCTTCCTATCTACCAATTAAAGAGCTCTAGTAGTGGTTACAAATCAGGCTGCTAATCTCAGGGTCAGCAGTTCAAAACTACCAGCGGTTCCATGGGAGAAAGATGAGGTTTTCTGCTCCCTTAAATATTTACAGCCTCAGAAAGCCTATACAGGGTCGCTATGAGTCGGAACCAACTCGGCAGCACACAACCACCAACCACCATCTGCTAACTGCTGACAGTACTTCCTTCTACTACCAAATGTCCATTACTGGCTCTTCTTTCCTTATGTCAGCCTTTCTCTTAGGGAGCAGCAAAGAAAGGACACTCAACTCATCACTGTCATTTTTGCTAACTATGAACATTTTAAAGAACCCTGGTGGAATACTGGGTTACGTGTTAGGCTACTAATTACAGGTCAATAGTTTGAGCCCACCTCCATGGGAAAAAGATGAGGCTTTCTGCTCATGTAAAGATTTACTGCCTCACAAACCCTAGGGATGAGAAAACTTTTTCCTGCCAAAATTTATAACATCATTCACAGGCCATTTGAAATTATCAACTTAAAAATTAGCCAGCTATATTTGCTCAAACTTTTAATTAACTCACCCCTGAGGAGCTCTGGTAGCGTAGTGGTTATGAATCAGGCTGCAAACCGCAAGGTCAGCAGTTCGAAGCTACCAGCTGTTCCACGGGAGAAAGATGAGGCGTTCATAAAGATTTCCAGCCTCGGAAACCCTGTGCAGGGTCACTATGAGTCAGAGCCTACTCCACAGCACAGAGCCACCAATGTGATGGAGTCCTGGTGTGGTGCTGTGGGTTAATGCGCTGGACTGCAAAGTCAGTTTGAAGCACGAGGTCAGTGATTCAAGCTCACCAGCCGCTCCTTGGAAATCCTATACAGGGTCACTCTGGGTCAGAACCGACTCTACGGCACTTCACAACAACAACAAATGTGATGGAGTCCTGGTGTGGTGCCATAAGATAAGCACTTGACCTCAAAGTAGGTTTAAACCTCAAGGTCGACAGTTCAAACTCACCAGCTGCTCCTCGGAAACCCTATATAGGAACACTATGAGTCAGAACCAACATGACAACACTTAGCAACAACAACAATGTGATGGCTAGTTGGGGGTGAGTTGAATAATTGTTTGACCAAATGTAGCAGCCTAATTTTTAAGTTGATAATTCTGTATGGCCCTAATGTGGTGGCTGGAGACTGGTGTGGTGCTGCAGGTTAATGCACTGGACTGCAAGGTCAGTTAGAACCATTAAGGTCAGCAGTTCAAGCTCACCAGCCACTCCTCAGAAATCCTATACTGGATTGCTATGAGTCAGAAAACGACAAAAACAATGTGATGGCTAGAACAGCAGTTGCCTTGGCAGGGTCAGACCAAATTATTTTGTGGGCCTTAAACGACCCTCAGGCTAGAAGTTCCCCACCCCTGTAACAGGGTCACTGTGAGTTAGAACCACCTAGACAGCACCCAAACACCTCCACAATGAACATTTTATAACAAAAGGAGATTAAGCACGAACCATCAACATGTTCCTGTCCACTATTGTGAGACCAAATAATAATAACATTAAAATAATTCACATTCCAAATCACCCAAGCACTTCTTTTTAACATCTATGGCCAGGTTATAGGTATGTACTGGATAAGAAAACATCTTTAGGTAAATGGTTCTTAATTAACCAGATGTGCTTTTATTTTAAAAAAAATACACATGAAGGAAATAATAGTTATTGCTCTGTATCAAAGGGGCAGATTAAGACCTCTTAGCCATTTAGTGTAAGACAAAATCTGCAACTCAGTTAGGACTCCAAAAGACCGATCCTTTTTGCTTTCTACAAATCCCTAGAATAGAAGTTCAAGACATGTACGTGATCAAAACAACACTATAAATAAACTAATGACAACGTACCCATGAATACTAAAAAATTTTTCCAGGCTAACAGTTGCCTTCCCTATCGTTCTACTGTAGTTATGCCTAGTCTAATAACCAAACGTTTATGTATATTTAAGTGATTCCATGCTCCCCCTGTTTTAAAGTAAAGTGGTTTATTAATTGGCACCATGAAGTGATCAGGATGTCTAACCTTTATGAAGGTGGCAGGCCCAGAGTGATGCAAACAGTTAGCACTCAATAACAATCTGAAATGTTGGTAGTTTCCCAGAAGCTCCATGCAATATTTTTGCCTGTATCTCATTGTCAAAACCTAGTTATATGGCCACCCAGAGGTACCTAGGAAGAAAGGCCTGGTGAACTGCTTCCGGAAGGTTGTTGTTGTTATGTGCCGTGGAGTTGGTTCCGACTCATAGCGACCCTGTACAGGGTTTCCGAGGCTGTAAATCTTTACTGGAGCAGAAAGCCTCATCTTTCTCCTGCGGAACAGCTGGTAGTTTCAAACTGCTGACCTTGCGGTTCGCAGCCCGATTCGTAACCACTACACTACCAGAGCTCCTTTTACAGCCTTGAAAACCCTAGGGAGCAGTTCTACTCTGTCTACATGGGTTGCCATGAGTTGGAATCACCTCAAGGACAACTGATGATTTTTATGAAGGTGATTGGTTCTTTGAATTTTTCTGCAAAGCTAGATGGGTATCTGACCTCAATGGATCACAGCAAGTTCTACTGTGGAGAACAAAGACTGATGAACCTAAAGTTGAGTGCAAAATCCTGGATTCTTGTCCCAATCTCATTTCCAACATGTGTTGCTGTAGAATAAGCATTAGACTGCTAAGTGCAAAGTGGGTGATTCAAACTCACCAGCTGCTTCTTGTGAGAAAGACAAGGCTGTCTGCTCCCATAAAGTTTTAGTCTTGGAAAGCCCCTATGAGTCAGAGTTTAGTCAATGGCTGTTGTTGTTAAGTGCCGTCAAGTCAATTCTGACCCATAGCGACTCTGTATAAGGTTTTCGAGGAGTGGCTGACGAGCTTGAACTGTCGACCTTGCAGTTCAAACTGACTTTTTGGTCCAGCGCATTAACCCACAGTGCCACACAATGGTAGTAGGTGGGAATACGAATTTGGCTAAATATTTTCATCTACCCTGCCTCTTTTTTTTTTTTTTTCAGGCAAATGAGAATAATGCCTGCTTTAAATAATTTTTGTGACGTCCAACAATATGTGAAAGCTGCTTGTAATTGCATAAATTTGTTTGCATATGTATGGCTGCATTCATGGTATTTGGGTTGTAAGTAATAGAAATTCACCTGGGTTATCTCAAACATATTTGTGTGAGTATGTTGGTTTTTAATATACACAGAAATTTCAGGAAAAAAAATTAATCAAACTGTTAAATAGTGGTTATTGTTGTTGTTGTTGTTAAGTGCCGTCGAGTCGGTTCCAACCCATAGCGACCCTGTATAGGGTTTCCGAGGAGCATCTGGTGAGCTTGAACCGCCAACCTCGCAGGTCAAATGGCTTTGCAGTCTGGTGCATTTTGGGGGCAGGATATGTATATTTTCTTTTATATACTTTTGGTGGGTGCCAAATATTTCGTTTAAGATTAAGACAAAGTATGTAATTTCATGAGACTTTCTTCCATCATCAAAGGAAAGAAAGCATAAGCCAATGGATTTGAAAGAAGCAGGGTATTCAATTAGCACTAATAATGTGCTTCCCAAATCTACATTCCTGGAGGTCCTTACCCTGGGACCCATAGATCTACTTCAAATCTGTATTAATGCTACCTTTTCCTTAGCAATGAAGCACCAAGGGTTGTTGTTGTTAAGTGCCATCAAGCTGGTTCCAATTCATTGGGTTTCCAAGGAGCAATTGGCGAGTTTGAACTGTTTACCTTGTGGTTCAAACAAAACTGGGGTCCAGTGCTTTATCCTACAGACTTCACATCAAGATTTAGAAAACAAAATGCTTCAAGTGCCTTGAAGAAATCCCTGAATATTCAAAATGGCAGAGGTTCCAGATCTGAGAAGCCAGAACTAAACCCACACCACAGCATCCTGTCTTTCATAGTTCTGCCTTTAATTCACGGGCACCCCTAACCTCACAAGGAGGGGGTGACTTCCACAGTGTTTTATTAGACTGACATTGCCTCCCTCTTGTTTCTAACTTGAGGTAACCTGTCTAAAGGTTTTTGCCATTTGTTCTGTAAATATTCTAATACAGCTATAACCCAAAGAAACTTTGGAGATGACACATTGAACAAGTGTTGTTGTTGTTAAGTGCTGTCGAGCTGTTTCTGACCCATAGCAACCGTGTATAGGGTTTCCAAGGAGTGGCTGATGAGCTTGAACCACTGACTTGTGGTTCAAATGACTTTGCGGTGCAATGCATTAGTCCACAGGGCCACACCAAAACAAGTGTAAGGCCTATGAATACCTAGTAGTCAGAAAGTGCCATGCTCTACAATCTCCTACCAATCAATGGAAAAATCATTTCTCTCTGGGCAGAATGAATTGCTCCCATTCCTTTCACTTAAGTGCCTTGTTTGCAGGACAGGCACATGGAGTCCAGTTCCACCATCCAACAGTAATTACTGCCTCGAGCCATAGCTCAAGTTCCTTGTGATATCACCACGATGCTGCTGGAGGAAATGGTCCACGTAAAATGATACCAGAATCTTCTACATCCTCCCTCAGAGCCAAGAGCACCATACAGTGAGCCCACCTGGGTACCATCTAGTTCCACCTGATTGTCAGGATGCCAGCTCATACCCCACTCCAGACAGTAGGAGCCTTTCCGCCTCTGAACTCATATAACCCACACCCAAACCCATTGCCACTGAGTTCATTCTGACTCATAGTGACCCTATAGAGCTTCCAACTGGACATCTTTAGGGGAGCAGAATGCCTCATCTGGTGGGTTTGAACTGCTGACCTAGCACTTTTCCTATAGCACCATTAACAACTAAATCTTAGTCCTAAACCACATTGTAGAAGAATAGTTTTAGATGTAATGAGGTACCTACAGCAATTGCATCCGCATTAATACCCCACTGTTTGAACTGAGCAGATTCATGCAAGTGGCAATCAATTCAACTGTACACTTAGTATTTGTGCCCTTTTCTGTATGTAAGGTAGACTTGAATTTTATTTTTTAAGTTGTTTTTGGGTTGTTGTTTTTTTAAATCTTGGGCATACTTAGTTATTCATTGCTTCATTCATATAAACTTTGGTCTCCAACAAGATGATAAATTCTCCAAAGCCACAGCAAGTCTAGCAGAGAGTGCTAAAGCTACAAACTTCATTGAACTCTGGAGACCCAAGGGATTTAAGTGGGATGAGAGAAGAACATGAGGCAATGGGATGGTTTTCACAGTCCTTCGACATCAGGAAAACAAAAGCTTCCTGGTCCCAAAACTGCAAATCCATGATGCAGCCATGGAAATCTACATAGGTTCAAAGACAGAGGAAAGTTGGCAGTGCTGGTAGGAAAATAACGACTTGGATTTAAAAAATAATACCTCACGCACTTGTGTGAGTGCACACACACACAAACACACACATAGCTAGAAGTGCAATATCGATAAAGTCCAAATCCAGACTCCCTGGAAGAAGAAAGAGCATGATGGGGTGAAAGTGGATACCCATCTTGAGAGGTGGCTTAAGCCAGAATAGTTTGCAGGTGGTAAGTGCTTTTGACTGCTATGGTTAAGTCTACAGTGGCTGCCTCTCAAGGAAAGCCCAAGTTAGAACCAGAACCCCTCTGTGGCCTTAGAATAAAGTCCTGGTGTGGCGCTGTGGGCTAATGCGTCAGACTGCAAAGTCATTTGAACTGCAAGGTTAGTGGTTCAAGTTCACCAGCTGCTCCTTGGAAACCCTATACAGGGTAGCTATGAGTCAGAATCAACTTGACGGCACTTAACAACAACAACCAGGTACGGTCAGAGTCCTGGTGTGGCATTGTGGGTTAATGTGCTGTACTGCAAGGTTGGCTTGAACCACAAGGTTGGCCATTCAAACTCACCAGCTGCTTCTCAGACACCCTACACAGGGTTGCTATAAGTGGGAACCAACTCGGAGGCACTTAAAAACAACAACAACCATGTACTGTATGCTGAGCAAATAATCCGAGAAGCTGGATTGTATCAAGTATGTGGTATCAGGATTTCAGAAAGGCTCATTAACAACCTGCAATATGCAGATGATACAACCTTGCTTGCTGAAAGCAAAGAAGACTTGAAATACTTACTGATGAAGATCAAACACTACAGCCTCCAGTACGGATTGCACCACAATGTAAAGAAAACAAAACTCCTCGCAACTGGATCAATAAATGTTGTTGTTGTTAAGTGCCATCGAGTCGGTTCCGACCCATAGCAACCCTGTACAGGGTTTCCGAGGGTGTAAATCTTTACGGGAGTAGAAAGCCTCATCTTTCTCCCGCGGAGCGGCTGGTAGTTTCAAACCACAGACCTTAAGGTTTGCAGCCCAATTCGTAACCACTACGCTACCAGAGCTCCTTATAGCATCATGATAAATGAAGAAAAGATTGAAGTCGTCAATGACTTGTTTTGCTCGACTCTACAATCAGTGCACATGGAAGCAGCAGTTAATAGATAAATGACATTGAATTAGGCAAATCTGCTGCAAAGATGTTAGTTTGAGGATTAAAGTGCACCTGACCCAAGCTGTAGGATTTCGATTGTCTCAGATGTATGTAAAAGTTGAACACTGAATAAGGAAGACTGTAGAAGAATCTCATGCATTTGAGTTATGGTGTTGGAGAAGAATACTGAAAGTACCATGGAATTCCAGAAGAATAAACAAATCTGTCTTGGAAGAAATATAGCCAGAATGTTCCTAAGAAGTCAGGATGGTGAGACTTCCTTTCTTGTGCTTTATACATGTTACCTGGAGAAGGACATCATGCTTGGTAAAATGGAGGGTCTGCTAAAAATTGGAAAACCTTCAAGGAGATGGACTGATACAGTGGCAGCGGCAATGGGCTCACACCTAACATTTGTGAGGATGGTGCAGGGTTGGGCATATTTCCTTCTGCTGGACATAGGGTTGCTATGAGTTGGAACTGACTCCATAGCTTTCATGGTTCCATGGCAGAATCCTTGCCTTCCTTGTGGGAGACCCAAGTTCAATTCCCAGCCAGTGCTCCTTATGTGTAGACACCAGCTGTCTGTCACTGAAGGCTTGCCTGTTGCTCTGATACTGAACAGTGGAGCTTCCAGACTAAGAAAGGCTAATATATTGGAGGAGAATATTAAATGTACCATGAACTGCCAAAAGCACAAACCAACCTGTGTTGGCAGAAGTACAGCCAGAATGCTCCTTAGAAGCCAGGATGGTGAGACTTGGCCTCTCATACTTAGGACAAATTATCAGAGGTCCCAGTCCCTGGAGAATAATATCATGTTTGATAAAGTGGAGGGTCAGAGAAGAGGACCCCTAACAAGATGGATGGGCACAGTGGCGGCAGCAATGGGCTTAAGCATAGCATTAATTGTGAGGATGGCGCAGGACCAGGCAGTGTTCGTTCAGTTGTGCATAGGTTCACTATGAGTTGGTACCAACTCAATGGCACCTAACCAGAACAACAGCAATAACAATATGCACTAGGGAAAATGCCTGGTGAGCTACATCTGAAAATCAGCCAGTGAAAACCTTATCATCACAATGATCTGATTGCCAAGTGATCATTGCTATTGTTGTTGCTAAGTGCCATCAAGTCGGTTCTGATGCATAGCGACCCTGTATAGGGTTTCCAAGGAGCAGCTAGTGAGCTCGAACTGCCGACCTTGAGATTCAAAGCAACTTTGCACTCGAGCACTTTAACCCACAACAAAACTGTGTTTTGTGCATGGGATCACGAGGAGTTGTAGAAGGGAATGGGAGGACTTAAAGGAAATAACAACAACAACCAGAAACAAGGACTGAAACTGGGGACTGGGGAGAGGGGTATAGAAGCAAATCACTCCCAAGGAGGTGAGAAGGAGCCCCTGACTCCACTGGTAGGAAGGGACAGCTTGAACCTCCAGCTGGAGAGGTCCTTGGAAATTTGAGAAAGCAAACCTGAATATAATATTGTGCCCTGGAGGGCTTGCTCTATTTTCATGTCAGCTGCTCCCATATTTGCCAGTGTCATGTGTGGGAAGAGAGTCATGTGTGGCAGGCCTGGACTAGCTCAAGATTGGGCCTGACTCCCAGAGGAGATGGAGCCTCCCCCAGCCTCTAGCATGTCACTGTGTATGTGGACAGGAGGGAGGCGGGATGATGTCTTGGCAGGAGGAGGACTTGGTGCACACTTAACCGGGGCTATGACTAAGCCCCAACGCAAACACGTGTGTGGGGCTGGTGAGAACAAGCCAATCTGGAGTCAAATGAGGGGCTCAGTCACAGCGCAGAGAAGTGGGTACAAATCTGTATTCACTATGTAGGCCAATTTAAGACGAAGGTGAACCAAGATGTCATTAGTTTTCATTGTCTCTCTCTTTCTGATGTTCACTCATTTGACAAATCAAAAGGAATCCCCAAGGAAAAGCTTGGGGGGCGGGGAGAGGCCTTCTTCTCCAGGCAGATTTATGGCATTCTGCATGCCATTTGCATCTGTCAGGTCAAAATGGCGAGGGTGGCCTAATAGAGTAGAATTACAGCTTCCTATAATAAGGAAAGTTAAATAGACAAGCTCTCCCACCCTGAGGAGAATGAAGCAGAGGTCAGCACTCCTGGCTTTGAACATGAATGGCCCTTCCCCTGCGTCCCCTTTCACATGTGGCCAGGCAACAGTAGCAGACAGATGCGACACAAAGACAGACACAGCTGATTAACCATGAATACAACAGCTGGCGTTCCCCCTGCTGCCTCTACACACACCCTGGCTGCTTCCGCCTGGTTTTTCCCCCTTTCTTTCAGTGAACATGAGGAAATTAAACCTGCCATGAAAACCCAAGTTCGTGGGAGCGTGTCAGATGCCAGGCCTTTGTTTCTCTCCTCACAGACACAAAATAGGTAACTTCGGACGTGTCCTTTCATTCAAGGAGGAATGGGGCCCTCCTGCTAAGATCCCAGTCAACTAAAAACCTGAGGCCCCAAGAAAACCAGTGGTGGGTGAAGGAAGATAGAGCCAATTTGAAGGAAGCAGGAGAAAGTTGACTGAAATCAGCACATTTCTTGCACACCTGAAAGATGGTCTCTTTTCTCTTCACCTCTCCTTTTAATTCTCTTGCCTTCATCTAGCCAGATTTCCCTGCTGCTACAAGCACCCACCCTTAAGACAAACTGTTGTTGTTGTTATGTGCCGTGGAGTCGGTTTCGACTCATAGCGACCCTGTACAGGGTTTCCGAGGCTGTAAATCTTTACGGGAGCAGAAAGCCTCATCTTTCTCCCGCGGAACAGCTGGTAGTTTCGAACTGCTGACCCTGAGGTTCGCAGCCCGATTCGTAACCACTACACTACCTGAGCTCCTTTAAGACAAACTAGCAGTTAGAAATTGACCAGAAGGAAGTAGAACTTCGTGTAATCTTGCCTTTCCATGAGAGCTTGTCTGTCCTATGTTTCAGTTGGCCTCCACAAAGAAGAATCAGACCAAGTCAATTCAAGTCAATTCCAAGATCTTGAGACTCACATATAGGAGTGAACCTAAGGGCTGACCTGCAAAGGATTTCTAACAACATGAATAAACAGTAACGCAATTATGGGAGTTCTAGAAATCCGTAGTTGTTGTTGCCTTCAAGTTGGCCCTGACTCACAGCAATCTCATGCACAAAAGGATTGGACTGTTGTGACCCATAGGTTTTCATTGGCTAATTTTCAGAAGACCATGATTCTTAGTATTAGGGTAGTTATGTTATCTGATGATCCCCCATGATGTGATCTGATGGGATAAATGAATAACAATTAGGGGTGGGACACACCACTCTTAATCCCACCACAACCCAGATCTGATACACGGGAGATTCTCCTGGGTACGCAATGCAGCACCTTTTATCTTACAAGAAACAAAAGGAGAGAGGCATGAGCCAAGAAAGAGGGACCCGCTCCCAACAAAATAGGAGAGCCAGGAGTGGAGTGTGTCCTTTGGGGACCTGAGGTCCCAGCACAGTGAAGCTCCTAGATCCAGGGAACAACCAATGTCAAGACACATGGAGCTCTCCAAGCAATGATGGGCCTGCAGACTCTGAAAGGAGACAAGGACCTTCCCCCAGAGTTAGCACTCTAAATTTGGACTTCTAGCCACCTTACCTGTGAAACAATGAATTTCTGTTTGTTAAAGTCTTCTACTTGTGGTATTTCTGTTACAGCAGCTCTAGAGAATTAAGACTAAGTCCCAACAACTATGTATGTGCAGGCATTGGAATTCATTGTAGAAATCAAAGATTCTCTCTAGTGGTTGGTAACTTTAGGCTCATCTCTCATCCAATCAGTGAATGGCCACATCCATGACCAAATCAACCTTGTGCACAACTCTGAACAATTTGAAAAGACTCTATTCATCTTGCCATCAAAACCATCTTCACATGGCACGGGTCCTAAAACACTGGGTCACAAGGGTTAGTGGAAGTGTTTAAGTTTCTTGTAGGACATAGTCCATATAGGGTTTACTTGTTAACATTTCATCTATTAAAAGACACACACACAGAGAGAAAATCTCTACAGCTCATCTCCTACTATCAAAATCTCTTTCCCTTGCTTCACAGAGCCCACGGTTTAAGCAAAGCAAGTCTGTCTGTTTTCAGTTCTAAACTTTTCACACATGGCAAACGAGTGGAACTTTTGAACGCTGCAATCATCTGGCTGATGAGCAAACTGTTTTCCATTTCTGGCAACAAACACTTCTGGCTTATCTTGACGGGGAGAAAAGGGATGAAAATGTACTCTCATTGGATGTTGTTGATAACATTTGCCATCTTGGCAGATTTAGAAAAAAAAAAAAAATCCACTTAGAAAATCCTCTCTTAGTGTTCCAGAAAATGGCAAAAGAAATGACACCACAATGAAGATCCAAATTAAATTGAATTCATAGAGAAAGCAGCCTAGAGCCATCTTCCCCATAACAGATGCAAAGTACATCATGAGTTGTGGCAAAGACCAAGAGTCAGGACCTTCAGGGCCTGGCCCTGGGTCTCCATTGTTGGCAATAGTTTCTATAAAGGGCCCCTGCAAGTGTCTGAACCTACCCCATGGCCTCATTCAACTAAATAAGCTCAGCTCTTTCTCAATTCTCTGACCCTAGGGCCTGAAACCACAAACTTGCAGGTGGAACACCTACCTCTCTGACAACCATCTTCCCATGATTCACTCACATCAAAAAAGTGGAATGGCTGGGCACATCATCAGGAAGCAGTCTATCCTCACGGAAGCCAGTCTCACGGATTCCATGACCGTGAGCATCATGACATGTCTTCCCCAAACTAGAATGAATACCCATAGACAAAACTGCTTTCTGTATAAATTCAAAGTGTGTTATGATTATACTTTCTCAATCACACTGGCCATGCCCATTCACCGAAGCCCATAGCAAAGCATAATTTTTTTTTTTTCTCTTAACATTTAGAAATGGCAAAAAGCAAAGGGATGACTCACCAAACAGGCAGAACATTCTTCCTACGACACTTTTACCTGAGTGAAAACATTACTTCCTGAAAGAGTAAAAAGAGAGAAGAGGTAGGCAATGACTCACAGAGGTGATGGAGTTTGATCCACAGAACTTCAAGACAGCATGAACTTTAGAAATAGAGCTTAAATGCTGCCATGAAGGTGGGTGGGCACACTCCCTCGGGAAAATAAAGCTCAGGGGGAATTGTGAATAAGAGGTTCCCAAAAAAAGACATGTGTAATTTGCTTAACAGTTTCACCAACGTGCAGCAGTGGGCTGGCTGTGATGCTTCTAAATACCCTATGACACATATTTACAAAGGAACTGCGTGGCTTTATTTTAAATGACAACTTCTTATTAAATGCCCATCAGTACTGCCTGTTTGCAGCACTACTAGTCACCAGGATTCTCTGAAGCAGGAAGTACTGTTTAGTCATGAACCATGTGCTGGCAGTGATGAGAAGACCAGCAGCTCCCAACTGCAGTTCTATCAAGAGGAAGTGGGTCTGTGTGATGGTACACCATACAGACACCATGACTAACCCAACCAGCTGCACACCACACGCTCTCCTGCTCCCCGGCTCTGTCTTGGTCCTCTACTGTTGCTCTAACAGACATACCACAAGTGGACGGCTTTAACAACTAGACATTTATCTTCTCACAGTTTAGGAAGCTAGAAGTCCAGGTTCAGAGTGCCAGCTCTTGGGGAAAGCTTTGTCTTTTCTGGCTCTGGGGAAAGGTCCTTGTCTCCTTTCAGCATCTATAAACCCAGTATTCCCTGAAGATCTTTGTACATCTTGGCATCAATATTCTCCTGGATCTAGGAGTTTCACAGTGTGAGGATCCCAGGTCCAAAGGACACACTCCATTATTCCCTGCTTTTAGTAGTAATAGGTCTCTCTTTCTCTGCTCAGTCTCTCTCTTTTTATCTCCCATAAATCTCTCATAAATGGAATTGAGGTGGTGGTTGGAGTAAGGGTGTTGCTGAGCTTGGCAAATGCCATGGAGCCAATTCCGACTCACAGCAACCCTGTGGAGAGTTTTCAAGGAGTAGCTAGTGGATTTGAACTGCCTGCCTTGTGGTTAGCAATCCAGTACTTATCCTACAGTGCTACATACACCAGGACTCCAAGAGTGGTGTTGTTTTTGTTGAGTGCCGTAGAATGGGTTCTGACTCATAGAGACCCTGTACAGAGTTTCTGAGGAGACACTGGTGAGTTTGAACCGTTGACCTTATAGTTAGCTGTTCAATGTTGATCCTGTCACTCTTAATCTTCTCATTGATTTATCGCATCAAGTCACATGGTGGGGGATAACACATCTCAACTGCCAAACCACTAAGAATCTCAGCCCAGTCAAGTTGATACAAAACCTTAACTCTCGCAGTTTCCAAAAGAATACTTTCTTGAAGTCCTCCACTTTTAGAAACTTGGCGTCCCCCCTGCCCCGCAATTTTTAAAAGCCATACAAGACCTTTATTGGTTTTCTACCCTTTCAGTTCAACACATTGCATGATAGCTCATTACCTCAGATCTAGGTAATGACACTCTACCTGTTCTTAGAGGTGGCTTCTTCTGGTCCTAGCTTATCACCAGCCAGTATGACTTTGGACAAGAATACAGGTCTCCATCTCTTCAAATGAAGGAGTTATGTAAGCAACTTCAAGCCTAGAACGTTAGTGAGTGAACATGACTCCCTCTTTTTTCTCCACTAGTGTTGTAGACTTCAAGAAGATGACTAAGAAAAGAAGCAAAACTATACTAACTTCTTTCTCCCTTGTGATACTTCCTAACATCTTGTTATATAGATGAAATAGGAAATATTTGTTGAATAAAGCGTTTGGTGGTGGTAGTGATTATGTGTTATGGAGTTGGTTCAGACTCACAGCAACAATCCAGCATAGACCCAGTAAAGGCTGTAAATCTTTACCTGAGCAGAAAGCCTCATCTTTGTTCCACAGAACCACTGGTAGCTTCAAACTACTGACCTTGACGCTAGCAGCCTAACTTATAACCACTACACTACCAGAGCTCCTTAATAAACTGTTTAGCAAGTAACAAAAGGAGAGACAAAAAATATCAAGTCAAAAGAAATGCTTCAAATCACAGTCAAAGGGAATTAGGTAATTAGCCAATATTTACTGATCCCCTCCAAATACAAGCAAATTCTATGCTAGACTCTCTGAAGGCAGGGGAAGGAGTTCTAAAGACATGGTTCTTTATCTTAAGAAATGTGAAATCTATTTGGAAACCTTAAATGCTCAAAGCACAAGACCAAGCAGCATAGCAACTAAGCAAATAGTAAAACTAGTCAGGAATGTTGTTGTTAAGTGACATTGAGTTGGTTCTGACCCATAGCGACCCTGTATAGGGTTTCTGAAGAGCGACTGGTGAGCTTGAACCACTAACCTGACATTTCAAATGGCTTTGCAGTCTGACTCATTAACCCACAGCGCCACACAAAGACTCCAGTCAGGAATGTTGTTGTTAAGTGCCATAGAGCAGTTCCGACTCATAGCAACCCTGTATAGGGTTTCCAAGGAGCAGCTGGTGAGCTTGAACCGCCGACCTTGCAGTTCAAATGGCTTTGCAGTCTGGCATATTAACCCACAGCGCCACACCAGGACTCCCCCAGTCAAATAGTAAGTCCCAAATCAAAGTTTTGGGCAATAAGTACTATAGAACAAATCAGGGTAGAAATCTGGAAAAGGGATATTGCTTTTGACTGGGAAGTCAGATATGAACTGGATTTCAGTAGGAAAAAAGTGAAATATTGCAGTAATTCATGGATTCCTCTCTGCTAAAAGAGTTACTCAAACTTGAAAGTCTATGGGGAACAGGAAGGCACTCCAGCAGACCAGCTGTTCCATGATTCCTGCAACCATTACCAGAAGAAAGAGTGGTTTCGTGAAAAGGCTTCCTTTCCCTTCATAAGCCCCAAGTGAGTCAGAACCATCCCTGAGTCAACGTGACTTAGACAAGACACTTTTGCTCAGTTATCGTCTTAATTAGCTCAGCTGTGCTGCGTTACAGACACTTGTTTTTCATCCCCTTGACTGCTGTAGTCTAGTAGCATGAGAAATCACCCAACTTCACAAGGAGGAGAGAAAATCAAGATCAGTCACAAACTGATTCCTCTAAGGTGGAGGTCAGACATACTTCTACTCTCCAATTCTTACCACTTCTAACACCAGCTGTGTCCTCCCTCCCCACCATGCTCTTATAACCCCCAACCCTTGATACTCTCGACCTGTCTGTTGAGTTCTCTAACTCACTGCAAGGACCTCACAGAAATCACAGATCCTACCAGCCGTTCCGCGGGAGAAAGATGAGGCTTTCTACTCCCGTAAGGATTTACACCCTCGGAAACCCTGTACAGGGTCGCTATGGGTCGGAACCGACTTGAAGGCACTTAACAACAACAACAACAACTCATCAATATGAGGGTTATTAAGGAACTCAAGGTCAGAACCAATTGGAAGTAATAGAACACAACTCAGGAGACAGGATACATGCAGTTCATCAATTAGGACAACTTCCAACCAAGACACTTCTCAGCTTCTTCTTGGCCATGGCTGTAAGCAGGAGGTCCTTCTCTTGGCCATGTCCACCGCTGGGTCTTCTCTTGGTTTCTGCCCTGCTTGAGCAAGTGCTATAGCACTTTCACTCCACTGGCAAGTGCCTGGAGGTACTCCATTCCACCAGCAAGCCTCTTGCATGAAGACACTCAATTCTCTCTCTCTCTGTCCGTGGGCAGCCGTCATCCAATGGTCCCCTGGCTCCCACCGCTAGTACTGCTGCTGTGTTCCTCTACCACTGGGACTACTGCACTGTCTCTCAGCATCTCTCACTATCTCCAGTGCCATCGCTTACTCAGCACGCACAATTGGCCCTTATATAATAAGCCTGCTAGTGGTGGTGCTGGTTGTGTGCCACTGAGTTGATTTGACTCATAGTGACCCTCTATAGGGTTTCTGAGGCTGTAAATGTCTATGGGAGCAGAAAGTCTCATCTTTCTCCTGTGGAGTGACCGGTAGATTTGAACTGCTGACCTTGCCATTAGCAGTCCACCTTGTAATCCACTACACTATCAGGGCTTCTTTCTAGAAACCTACCTCTTGTCAATTTCAAATCCTGGTCCTGCCACCAGACCAGAACTGACCAATCCCCTCAGTAGGCCACAGTCTTAATTCCTCCAAACTCACTTGAGCCTACTGGGTGTTAGCACAGTGGCTAAACACTCAGCTGCTAACAGAAGGGTTAGGGTTGGAACCCACCAACTGCTACAAGAGAGGTAGATGTGGCAGTCTGCTTCTGTAAAGATTACAGCCTTGGAAATTCCATGGGGCAGTTCTGTTCTGTTCTATAGAGTCACTATGAATTGAAGTCAACTGGATGGCAGGGATTTGGCTGCTTTTTGTTGGGGGTATATGTGTGGTTAAAAATCCCATTTAGGAATACATCGTTTTGTGTTGGTGAGTCAGTATTAGTGTAGGATTCATCTTAAAGCAGTCTCTACTAAAATATAAAAGAGCAGATGATGCAAGCAGCTGAGGATAGATTTCAAGCCGCATGGTCACCAATGAGCCTAGGAATAGAAGCTTAAAAGAAACAAGGACTGTTACCAGAGCAGACAGACAGACTGCTTGGAATTCAGACTTCTAGCCTCCGAAACTATGAGAAAATACGTTTCTGTATTCAAAACCACCCACAGGCAATATTTCTGTTATAACAGCACTTGATATGCCAATAAATAGGAACTGTCTTCCCTGTCCAAATTCTGAACCAATTAGGAGGCAGCTGGAGATCAGAGAAATAGAGATCAAAATCTTATCCTTCTCATCTTTCCAGATGGAAAAAATCTCTTTGAGAACATAAAGTCAGGTCTATGGGCTTGTGAATATTGTATCGCTGAACTAAATTTCACACACCTAGTTCTGGTGTGGCGCTGCAGGTTAGTGCACTGGACTGCAAAGTCAGTTTGAACCACAAGGTCAGCGGTTCAAGATCACCAGTCGCTCCTCAGAAACCCTATACAGGGTCACTATGAGTGGGAACCGACTGAACGGCCCTTAACAACAACAGCCCCAAGCAGTTCTGTGAGATAGAACACTCTCCTGCCTGGGGTTTGAAGGAAAGAATTTTACTTTCTCCAGCCAACCCCCAAGCAGAGAGATGAGGCTCATTGGTTCTAGACTCACCACTCATCCAAATTCCTCTTCGTACAATGAGGTGGAGGAAGGAATGAAGAGAACATGTTCCCCTGGAAACCAGAGGACACAATATGAGGGGGCTCCAAAAACTTCATGGAAAAAATTTCATCATCTTCTAATTCCATTTTTTCATGAACTTTTTGAAGCCTCCTCATCAATGTTCCCTTCTGACACCCACATCAGAAAGTCAGCTGCTGTCAAATCGATTGTGACTCATGGCAGCCCCTGTGTGTCAAAGTAGAACTGTGCTCCACAGGGTTTTCAAGAGCTGAATTTTTCGGAAGTAGAATACCAGGCTTTTCTTCTGAGATGCCTTCATGCCTTGTGGTTCTGGGACTCAGGATCACGAATGCACATCTGAGAGGAAGGAAGACAGTCATGGAGAACATCTCCCCAGTGAAAGAACCCTCTCAGCCTGGTTAGTGTTGAGGATAGACCCAGGACTCAGGAGTCCTGAAGGTCCAACCGAGTGCAGCTGTGCAAGGCCACCTGCCCTCCAGTACTCTAGTTCCAATTATGCACATGAGATCAGAACCTCTTTCCTGCCACATGCACAAAATGAAAGGGAAAATAAGAAAAGACCTCTGGACAGATCAACTCCACCCCAAGAGTAAATAGCAATGTTTTTCTTGACAAATGGGATAAATGTGGAGCAGCCTTCTGTCACTACTGGGCATTGTCAGCATCAGAGAATTCATCCCAGAGTGGACCTCATGACAGTAAAACTGGGCCCCCCAAATGGTAAGTTTTAGGGCCAGGTGTTGCTCACTCAATTTGGAGAGCACATAGCTAGGGACTTAATAGCACACTGGTGATTAATTACACTGATAACTCTGAAAGTTGGGACATATTCCTTGTTACCCTCAGGGATCTTTTACCTGAATCATTCTTTCAGAACAAGAGACCAGAGAAGACCTCCTCCAAGAGGTATTCATCAGAGAATGAGGTAAACTAAAAGGGGCTGCTTGATGTTTTACCTACAGCTTCTTAAGGAAGAATACACATTATTGATAGATTAGCCCTTTGGGCAAGATATGTTTGGAACTTCCTTGACAACAAATTGGCACCTTAGACTTTGTTCTAAAAAATTGTAAGAAGGGGAAGGGAGAAACAATGTCAGAGACAGATTTTGTGTGCAACAGGTTTTCTGGGGAAGGAGCACTTGTAAAAAGATAAGGCCATCAGGTCTTAGCCACAGGGCTAAGGAAGAAATTGAACTGGGCTTCAGATACAAAAAAAACCTACATGAGCCCACAGGGAGTTCTGGAGCTGGAAGGACATTTGAGTACTGCCATTAATTGAAGCAAGGGGGCCAGGTGTTTGGATTAGCAGGTCCAATCACTGGAGGTAGGCAGCTCAGCTCCCAGTGTTTTCATTGGTCAAGAAAAACATTGCTACTTTCTCTTAATACAGGGCCACCTTGTTGCTTCTGTGGAGTGGAATCGGGCTATTCATGATACCACCACCTAGAGATAACCATAGTTAACATTTTGATGGTTTTCCATTGCTGGTGTTTTTTCATTTCAGAGATAACATGCATCTGGGCAGAAAGAGAATGGTATTACAAAATCAGATGAGAATGATACCATAGGTACAATTTTATATTTTTGCCTTTTGCATTTAACCTGACATCATAAGTATTTTCACACCATTAAATACTTTTCAAACATGTGATTTTAACAATGGTATAGTATTCTACCACCACACCCATCTGTCAGCTTGTTGCCCTGTGGTGGCTTATGTAGTTCCTATGATGCTCAAAGCTATGCCACCGGTATTTTAAATCCTAGCAGGATCACACATGGTAGACAGGTTTCAATGGAGCTTCCAGATTAAGACAGACTAGAAGAAAATCCTGCTCACAAAAAAAGTAGCCAATGAAAACCTTAGGGTTCACAAAAGAATATGGTCCAATATAGTGTTGGAAGATTAGCCCCAAGTCTAAAGGCACTTCACAATAGCTTCAAGAATGGACTCAAACATAGCATACCAAGGGTCATGCAGATGGGGTAGGACCTAACAGTGTTTCACTCAGTTGTGCAGGATGTTAGTATCAACTGGAACTGACTAGATGGCAACTAACAACAACAACAACTAACAACTGATAAAACCAATAGTATTCTAAGTGTTCTATTATTTGGATTTAGAGCCTTCAATATGGATAACACCTCAACATAAACAAAACAAAACCTTTACAACGTGATGAATAAGCAACATTGCAGTAAATGGAGAAAAGATTGAAGTTGTCAAGGATTTCAATTTACTTGTTTTCACAATCAATGCCTTTGGAAACAGAAGTCAGGAAATCAAATGGTGTATTACACTGGGCAAATCTGCCGCAAAAGACCTCTTTTAAGTGTTAAAAAGCCAAGATGCTAGGTTGAGGACTAAAGGTGTATCTGACCCAAGCCATAGTCTTTTCAATGGTCTCATATGCATGCAAAAGCTGCACAATGAATCAGGAAGACTTCATACGTTTGAATTACGATGTTAGGGAAGAATATTGAATATACTGCGGACTGCCGAAAGAACAAAGAACTCTGTCTTGGAAGAATTACAGCCAGAATGCGCCTTAGAAGTGAAGGTGCTGGAACTTTGTCTAACATACTTGGGGCAAGACATCAGAAAGGATCAGTCTCTGGAAAGGGGCATCATGCTTGGTAAAGTTGTTAAGTGCCGTCAAGTCAGTTCCAACTCATAACAACTCTGTAAGGGGTTTCCAAGGAGTGGCTGGTGAGTTTGAACCTCAGACCTTGTGATTCAAACCAACCCTGTGGCCCAGTGTTTATCGAGATGAAATGACTCAGTGGTTCAACAACGGGCTCAAACTTAACAACAACTGTGAGGATGCCACAGGACAGGGCAATGTTTCGTTTTGTTGTCCACAGGGTGTTATGAGTCGAAGCCAACTCAGTAGGATGACCAATAACAACAATGTTTTTCATCTTATTGAACATTAAGATCCCCCCCCCAAAACAAATTCTCCAAAATGAAATCACTGTTCCCAAAACAAGAACATCCTAAGGTTGACAGTATTGATGTAGAAGGTTTAAGAGGTACAGCTAGATAAATAGAAATGTATTTTCTTTATGTTCGGTTAACTCTTTTTCTTCAGCGGAGAAGAGGCGGAGCCATCCAAGCAATTAAAGGGTGTTTCAGCCAATCAAGAGCCTGTTGTGCTGGGTTATGAGTCATGACACAAACCTCCAGGGATCTCATGGATGCTTTCTGTGATACTGATGTTGCTGTAAAAATCACATGAGGAAGTGCCTATGCGCAGCATCTAAAACATAGTCTGCCCAGACTCTCAACCAATTGCGGTGTTAACAATTTTATTTTTAGTTCCTGTTGGAGAAGAACCAAAGGTCCAAAGCACAGCATCAGATGGCCTTTGAAGACTCATCTTCCCCTGAAAGTCTCTGATTCTATCTATTTGAACAGTTCCTTACAAGTAAGCTCCATTACAGCACTGCTTTTAACATAATGCTCTTTCCCTCAAGGCAGGCAGAAGGAAGAACGTTTAAGTTTTCTATTGACATAACAGAAATTGCCCCAAATGCTCTCAAATCTATCTTTATTTGTGCAGCAGCCTATAAATTACTTTCTCATGGGATATGGTTTGAATTACAGAAACAATTCGTTCCTTCCCCATCGGTTCCTGGTTCTTCCCCAGGGTCATGGAATTCTTCTTTTTGATGTTCACATCCTAATTTTGATTCAACTGTTCTGTTCTTTGGAGAGTCCCAGGAGCCTATATCAGACATAATTCTCACACAACAGAAATTTAGGTTCCGGTAATGTGACCAGCTCTGTCCGTAAGGACCCTTCTGATAACAAGCTCTCTCTCAACAGCCTTCCTACCATGTGTTTATAATCACTTGGAGTTATCTCTACAGCAGCTCAAGTTACCTTCCAACCCAAGTGGCCCTTGGGGCAGTGCTCATTCATTTAGCCAGCCTCTAGGTTTTATTGTTGTTTTTTAACCTGGCATGTCAGGAGGCAGAATGGTCTAATCAGAAACTGTTGGCTCCAAATTCATGAACAAAACACTGTCCAGTCCTGCATTATCCCCATGATCACTTGTGGACCATACCATTGTGGCCCATCAGCTTTTCATTGACTCATTTTTTGGGAAGTTGATAGTTAGGCCTGTCTTTCTTATCCACCTTAGTCAGGAAGCTCTGCTGAACCCCATCCACAGCAAAGCAACACACAAGCCTCCACTGAACATAAGGTGTATTGGTTGGGAATTTAACCCAGGTCTCCTACATGGAAGATGAACTATTGTTGCCCATACTAAAGAACCAATTCGGAAGCAAAAGGCCTATATTCTGGGCATAGGGTTGC
Source organism: Chrysochloris asiatica (assembly GCF_000296735.1). Classification (NCBI taxonomy): domain Eukaryota; kingdom Metazoa; phylum Chordata; class Mammalia; order Afrosoricida; family Chrysochloridae; genus Chrysochloris; species Chrysochloris asiatica. Next base: position 1,983,503 of record NW_006408578.1, on the reverse strand, counting down.
CACTGGGTATCCAGTCAACAGAAAAGAATCTATCCCATCTACCCATCTTTCAGGGTTGTCATGAGGATAAAACAAGATAATACTCACCAAAATCAAGAAACAATAAAATACCACCTTCCTAGGTGGTATTTTATTGCAACAATCTTGTTTATACTAACAGTGGAAGAAATAAAATAGTTCCGAAGGAAAATGTTTTCATTCAAAAAGATATTCATCAAGTATACCAGGTGTTGGAGACCAAAGAACAGAATACAGTCTATGTAGCCAAGGGGTTAAAAGACTACTTAGAAAACAGACATATAAACAGACAATTGTGGTGACTATCAGCACAACATTGGATACATATGTGTGAGGGTTCCAGTTCACACATGCATAGATTTATTCCAAACAAAACGTGCTCTGTTGATCATGGGTGGCTTTAGACTACTTTGCTCAGCAATACGCTTGTCTTCAGTTAAGGTGCCTTTCAAAAAAGGGTGTTTTGTTTTTTTGTAACATGACAGGGCAAAAAAAAACTATTTTAAGGTCAGGGTTAATATCAGTTTTCTAACAAAACTCAATTGGACATCTTCCCAAATCATTGAAGCTTTACAACAAATTTACAGGAATGCTGCCCCACGTGAAACAACAGTCTTTTAATAGATCAAATATTTTAAGGAAGGCCAAGAGTCCTGGTGGAATCCTGGTGTGGCACTATGGGCTAATGCACCAGACTGCAAAGCTGTTTGAAATTCAAGGTTGGCGGTTCAAGCTCACCAGCTGCTCCTATGAAACCATACACAAGGTCACTATGGGTCAGAATCAACTCAACGGCACTTAACAACAACAAGTGTCCTGGTATGGTGCTGTAGGATCAGCACTGGACTGATAATCACAAGGTCAGCAATTCAAGCCCACCCCCCACTCCTCAGAAACCCTACGCAGGGTCACTATGGGTCAGGACAGACTTGATGAATTTTAAAAAAGCAACAATAGTAAGACGTCAAAGATAAACCGAGAGAGGGAAGAAGACCGTTCAACCTAGATGATTGAAGAAAACATGGTGGTCTAGTTGCAAAAAACATACTTACAGTGGAACACGCTGTGCTCTGGTATAAATAAGGTTGCCGTAAGTCAGAATCAACCTGCTGTGGTCAAATTCTGGGTTATCAGTGTGATGGCACCCAATTTTAAATTCTGTGTCAAACCTGCTTGTTAAGCTGGTTTTATTGCCTGATAGACAAAAAGTACATTTTATATAGCAGAACTTTAAAATTCAATTTTTACATTCCAGCTACCTATCACACAGTGTTGGAAGACATACAAACAAAATGCCTCTTAGAAGCTAGGATGGTGAGACTTCATGTCTCATACTTTGGGCATGTTGTCAGAAGGGACCAGTCCCTTATCATGTTTGGTAAAGTGGAGGGTCAGTGAAAAAGAGGAAGATCCCCAACTAGATACATTGGCACAGTGGCAGCAACAACGGACTCAAACAAAACAACAATTGTGAAGATGGCACAGGACCGGGCAGAGGGTTGGTATGAGTCGGAACTGACTCAAGGGCACCTAACGATGACAGCATCATAACACGGTGAGACCTTCATGGCACAACCACACTAAACCAGTTAAACTACAGAAAACATTTGAAGCTCTCCCAACTTACACCATCACCTGTTTCCAAAGCAATCCTACCTAACCAGCAGATAAAATTCTTGCCTCTGGTCATCATTCAGCCACACATTTGTCTGTAGCTTCAACTGCCTTCTTCACACTCAAACAGTTTTCTCCAGAGGAATAAATGTGGACTAAAAATGCTTATTTAATATTACGCAGTCTGGATGCTGCAGTTGGCCCAAATGACATGTTGTTGGCTCTAGCTCACAATGATGTTATGCATAACAAAAGGAAACTTGGCCTCATGTTTGAATCCAGTGTTGCAGTTACTTTGTGACTTCATTGGATTGAGGACCTCTTTTTCACTGACCCTCTACTTGACCAAGCACGATATCCTTCTCCAACTAGCTGGCCCCTCCTGGTTACAGTGTTAAAAGTAAGCAAGGAAAAATTTCACCATCCTTGCTTCTAAGTAGTAAGATTTGTTTACTCCTCCAAGAGAGACTTGTTTGTTCTTCAGGCAGTCCATGGTCTATTTAATATTCTTCGCCAACCCCATCAATCACATCAATCCCTCTTCAGTCTTCCTTACACTTTGTCCAGATTTTACATGCATATGAGGTGATAGGAAAATGCCATGGTTCCTTTTAAAGGTTTTAAAGAGGTCTTTTGCCACCGATTTGCCCAATGCAAAGAACTACGGGAGTAAGTAAAACAAGTATTTCTACCAGGGCTCCAGTTCATACATGCATGGATTTATTCCAAACAAAATGTGTTTTAACATGTCTGTAGTCAGTGGATGGCTGCAGACAAGTTCTGTCAGTAAAACACTTGCCTGAGTCTCATTAGGATATCTTTAAAAAAATAGAAAAAGGTTTAATCAAAACAGTGGCTTCTGAGGGCTCTCTGGACCAGTTAAATTCAAGGCAAAGAGGTCAGCTCAGAAAATCATAGCAGCTGGTTTTTGTTGTTACTTTTTGAACCCCAAAGGTAATCTTGATAGACTTTCTCAAAGGACACAGGATGATCACAGGGGCTTATCACAAAGAAGTTGTTGTTTCATTTTTGATTGAATAAAGTTTTATTTTTTTAAATGTGCAGTTGGTTGGACTTGTTCACGCAGCTTCATCAGCGGCTGGCATGTGTTTCTGGTATAAACTATTTGAGCTCTGTATTTGGAAACCAGCTTGATTAGTCCTATTTGGCCTTACCCCCAGATTTATCCACTGCATCTTGGTCTTTCTTGGCTGACTCTTCAGCATCTTTCTTCTTGTCCTACTTGGGTGGCATCACGAAGCTCAGAGAACAGCTACCACAATGGCAGTCTTGCTCAGATGTCAGCCAAAAAGTCATGAAGTTTTCAGAAAATTTACAACTGCATTGGTGAGGAAAAGGTGAGGAAATCTAAGGCCAGAGTATTTTGTCCTTGTCATTATGTGCCAATGAGTCAGGTCTAACTCATAGCAAATCTGTCTAGGGTTCTGGAGAAGTGGTTGGTGGCAGGTTTGAACTGCAGACCCTGTGGTTATCAGTCCAGTGTTCATCTTACAGCACCACACTAGGAAAAGGTTAGAGAAATGGAAACATTACCTTCAGAAGTATATAGACCCAGATGCAGGATATGTTGAGAACCAATGCTTCATGTTTCCCTGTTTTTGGCTAATAAAGTTGTCTATGGTTTTATGGTAGTACTTTGTGATTTATCCTCATATACATAAGAGACAGGTAGTTGCAAACTCCTTTAAGGTGACTGCAATAGATTTACACCAACTTTTACTCTGTCAACTAAGCTTTGCATAATATACTCCTTTAAAAGAACTTCTCAGACATCATAAGAGATTTCTAGAAATGTCCATGTTGTTGTTTGGGAGACTGTGTATATGGTGCTGTTATTAAACAAACTAGGGAATTCAGGAATAAGAGACTGATGAGGTGAAAGAATAAGAGTACTTGGTGCACACTAGGCACTGTGTAAAGAACAGTTTTTGTTTCTTCTTTAAAAAAAAAAAAATCATTTCGATAAAATATACATAATAAAAAGTTGCCATTTAAACCAAGCCTACAATTCAGTAACATCGACTGTGTTCACCTTGCTGTTCAATCGTCATCATCATTCCAAAGGCTTTTCATCACTCAAAACAAGCAGATATTCCGTACCCTTTAAGCAACGAGCCCCTTCTCCTCCTCCTTTCTGCTCCTGATAGCTCGAACAAACTTGCGTCTTTATGCATATACTTATTATGTTGTTGTTGTTATGAAGTGCTGTTGAGTCAGTTCCAACTCATAGTAACCCTGTGTAGGGTTTCTGAGCAGTGGCTGGTAGATTGGAACCACTGACCTTGTGGTTAGCAGTCCAGTGCTTACCCTACAGTGACACACCAGGACTCCCTGCCTATTATTTTTGTTGCTGTTATTGTTATTCTTATGTGCCATCAAATTGGTTCTGACTCATAGCCACCCACCCTATATAGGGTTTTGAAGGAGTGGCTGGTGGGTTTGAACCACCAATCTTGCAGTTCAAGCTGACCTTGAGGTCTAGTGCTTCTCCTACAGCACAATACCATGTAAATGGGATCAGACAATAGTTACCCTGCCTGGCTAATTTCACTCAGCATAATATTTTCAAGCTTCATCCATGTCATATTGTTGTTGTTAAGTGCTGTGGCGTCGATTTCAACTCATAGCAACCCTGTATAGGGTTTCCAAGGAGTGGCTGGAGAGTTTGAACCACCAACCTTGTGGCTCAAACCCACCTTGTGGTCCAGTGCTTTATCCCACAGCACCACACAAGGACTCCGTCCATGTCATAGCATGTGTCAATATTACATTTGTCTTTGTAGCTGAATAATCATCCATCGTACTCCATCATAATCTTCCATCATATTGATGTACCACATTTTATCCACTTATCTTTTGATGGACAAAAGGTTGTTTCTAACTTTTGGCTACTGTGAATAATACTGCAATGAACAATGATGTGCACCTGTTGCTTCTCAGTCTTGAGCAATATCTCACACCATTTTTTCTGAAATGTTTTGGGTGCTGAAAGTCAGGTCCCAGCAGGCCTCTGGATAGCTGAGTCAGTTATAAGTCTCATTACCTGACAAGTATTGCTACTAGAAACACCATGACCAAGAAAGACCAGAGAAAGCGCTGCTTTGCTTATATGCCTGCCACCATGAGTAGTTACATCCGCTCTCACTTTTCAAAGAACACTTAACACTATAGAAAGCACATTCAGAGCCAGTCCAAGATGTTTCATGCCTGAGTCATCATTACCAAGTATCTGTTCTCATGATGCACAGGTACAGAAAGACTAATTAATAAAGAATTCTGATTAATGGAACATGAGTCTATAGCAGATTCACTATATTAGTAAAAAAACAGGCTATAAACTTGGACCAGATAAGTTCTCTAAAAAATGAAAAATATCCCTGGATTTCTGCTCCCTTCCTCCGTAAACCCACTACCCATTTGTCAGTTGGTTGTACTGTGGTGGCTTGCATGTTGCTGTGATACTGTATGATCACCCATGGTGGACAGGTTCAGTGGACCTTCCAGACTAAGACAGACTAGGAAGAGAAGTTTAGAAATCTATTTCTGGAACTTAATCAATGCAAACCCTATGAATCACAACAAAATATTGTCCTATAATAGAGTACTAGAAGATGAGCTTCCCTAAGTTGGAGGGCACTCAAAATATATTGCAACAATGGATTCAATTATACCAGTTCTCATGAAACTGGCATAGGACCAGACAATGTCTCATTCTGTTGTTACACAGGGTCCCCATGAGTTGGAGCTACCTTGACAGCAGCTAACAACAACAACAATTTCTTTAAATGGCCTGGTTCTTGGGTTTGGTCCATTAGAAATTGCATAAATCCCAGTCTGAAGCCAAGTCTCAAATTACCTTGAACTACAATGTGCTCCCAGAATGCTCTATTCTATAATATCTCTTAAGAAACCCTCCTGGTGTGGCACTGTAGGTTAAGCATGAGACCACAAAGTTGGTTTCAAGTGCAAGGTCAGCAGTTCAGGCTCACCAGTTGCTCCTCGGAAACCCTATACAGGGTAGCTATGAGTTTAACAAGAACAGTAACAAACCCTCCCAACAGAAAGAAACCTTTCAAACATGGTTGTGTTTTTATCCTTTTGCTTCTTTTGTTATAACCCATTCAAATTTGATTTTTCAGTCTTACAGTAATCCTTTAATATGCTTTGGAATGTTGTGAACACCAATATGAAGACGCAGGTTTGAGGACACTAGCCTGAAAGTGGTATTGCCAGTGAATCATTCCAGTGGTGACTTACTGCGGGTCATGCAGCATCCAGAGGATCTACCTGCACCTCACAGTCCTCTTTCTACCTTGAAGGGAATCAGGGATTCCTCAGACAAAATGCACCAACTGTTTTCAATTCCTTAGGGTAGAAGTTATGCAAATACAAGGCATTAGCATCTCCTAGGTGTTAAGGAACATTCAAATTCTGCTCTGGAAAAAAAAAAATAATAATAATCTTACTTTCACAAAGATGTTATCCAAAGCTGAATGCCTCCCCAAAGCAAAATAGCAAAGAAGATTTAGACACTTTATAAGATAGAGATAATTTCAAACACTGCTTTATCAAAATTTTAAATTTCTTGTAGCGTTTAAGGAGGAAACAAAACATGTTTTTGAAACACTGGTCTAAGTTTCTAGTTCACATATGTAAAATCCTATTTTCACCCTAAAAGACTATAAAATATCTAGTGATATTGAAATGTTTGCATGTCTATTTTTCGGCCAGATAAACACCTCAACTTGGGCTCTCAGCAAATATGTGAAATCTTCAAACACAAAAAAGTCAAGTTACTCACAGAAACCTATGACACCTTCATTAATGCATGACAGAAAATGTCAGGCAAATCAACCAGTTTACAAGAACTAAGATAAAACTGCCCCAGCCAATATTCAAGAGTTTCCACTCAGACACATGCAGGGCTAACAAAATACTGAACCTCAAACTCATTTGGAAAATGAGACTGTGTGTGTGTGTGTTTTTTTTTTTTTCTTTAGCAAATGCCATTTGGTGACCCAGCCTTCAAATCAAACAACTGAAAGTCAGCTTGTCCGGTTTCCCTCGAGTACTGAGTTCTAAAGGCCACTGGTTTCAATACATTTTACCAGCAATAACTTGTAGACTTCCCTGAACAGGGACCAAAGCCCTTGTAAAAATGGAGTCATTTTAAACTAACATCCTAACTCAAAGACAACTAAGCCTGATTTTCGCTTTGTTGGAAATTTATATTGGAACTCCTTTGTAACGGTGAATTCTAGGGCATTGACCCCCAGACACAAGTCATTGACTGACAACAAGAACTAGGACAAGGAGGAGGTTGAAGTTCAAACGTCAAAAAACAAAGACTGTTTCTGAAAAGAAAACTATATATCAACCTTGTCAATAACCTTGGTTTGACCAGAAGCTTCCATAAGACAAAAGAACCCTCAGCTAAGTTCTCCTCTTCCAAAGGACTTTCTCTTCCAAGAAATACCTGGTAGAAAATAGCACTCTAGAAGGAAAATATAAAAAGAAATCAAAGAATATTTGTAGGCAAAAAGGTGTAAACAACCAAAATGCTTTTCAGAGGTTGAATGATTAAACTGGTATATCCATACCATGGAATACTACTCAGCACTCAAAAAGAACAAACTATAGATGCTGAACAACACCTTTGATGGAAGCTCAAGAGCATTAAACTGAGTGGGAAAAGATCCTATACCATGAAATGCCATGTATAGAGCATCCTCAAATGATAAAATTTTAGGAATGGAAAAGAGATTCGTGGTTTCCATGGTTATGGATGGTGAGGGTGGTATGATTACAGGAATAGTACAAGGAAGATCATTGTGGTGCTGGAATAGTTCTGTAATTAGCTACTTACATGAAGCTACATAAAATGGCATAGATCTATCTATACAATGCATTGTATCAGTATCAGTTTCCGCTATTGCTCTGTGAAAGGTCAGGTGTTCAAGCTCACCAGCTGCTCCTTGGAAACCCTATACAGAGTTGCTATGAGTCGAACCGAACTCAAAGGCATTTAACAGCAATAGTATAAGAGGTAAAGTGTGACCATTGGGGGAAATTGAATGGAGGGCACATGGGACATCTCTGTACCATTTTTTACAACTTCTAGAAAATCATTTCAACATTTAAGTAAATGAGAAGAGGTGGGGCTTGATGGCAGATTAGGGAGAGGCATCTTGCAGATCTCAGCCAATAACAACAGAGAATACCAGTCAAAGCATTTTCAGGGGCTGGTCCAGGAACTCTGAACTACATATAAAGGAGTATTTAGAAGGATCAAAGGTTTACTGCTAGTGGAATAAAAGGGGTTCCAGAACTTTCCCAGTGAAATAGGCTTCTTGGGGAGCCTTTGTAGTGTGTAGGGCCTTAGATGGAATCCTGAGCCACATCCAGAACCTTCTAAGGTGAAACATTCCCACTTGAAAAGACAAGACCAGCCTAAAGAGGCTAGAGATATAGAAGATTCTTTTTGAAAGAGACCAGCAGGAAAAAACAAAAATGGCAGTCTGATTGGCTACTAGAAGAACAAGCAAACTATTTGCCGGGAGCCCTCAAGGCAAGCAATCAAGTCCCTTCAGGACAAACCCCCCTCCAAAACTGAAATTCTAAGGGAACACACAAGCAGGATGTAAGCTAGCTGGAAACTGTGTTGGTCTACATGTGAATGGAAGTGGGAGAAACGCAATAATGAAGGTCTGGGCTGAGTTCGACCACATTCCATAGACTCCTGTTGACCTTGAGATGAGAGAGAGAGGAGGAAGGGCTGATTGCTCCAAAGTTTGGGGAGACTTGGGAACTCCTGAGCACATGGACACTGACCTAGCCATGGAGGACTATAGATGGAAGTGAAGTTTCCAGCTGATATGAAGTTGGGGGAGGTGCACAAGAATGCCCAAATTTGCAGATACTACCCATTTAACCTAGCTTCAATGACTTGACAATCAGAATTCAACTAGAGGAAGATAACGAAATTTGATAAAGGAAGCAAGTATAAATTGCTACAATTTGATGAACTTGCCCTATACTTACGGATGTAGTAGCTCAAAATACCAACTGAGAGGGAAGGAGTCTTCACATCAAGGATCAATCCTGTCCCCTCTGTATACAGGGTTGATAGGGACGGGCAACTTAGACATTGGCTACCTAAAATGGTGTGTGTATGGCAGGGGGCAGGAGGCTATAAAGGCACAAAATGACTGGCTTACAAGTTTTCAAGTGTGAGGGGGAAGGTAGAATCCCTGCTGAATACTTTCATCTTGTCTAGATGGGTCTGGTGAAAGGAGATGGGGATAAGATTCTTTTGATTCAATAGTTAGTAATTGTTATCATGACTAATTGTGATTGTCACAACTGTAAAGGTAGAGTTGTGTAACAAAAGTGAGGATTAGTTAATCTTACAGTCCAGGATCAGAGAAAAGCATGATCAGAACTTTGGACCCTAACCAGAGAAGAAGCAACACCAGAGATGGAGGCAGAGATGATGACATGGTGAGATAGAGCAGCTATGGAATCTAGACTCATGGAAAGAGAAAGGCTGTGTGCTGGCAGCCAGGAGACAGGCTTGCAGAATACACCCTTTGGTTGATATATATTCCTGTATGTTACTGTTTGCATCAAAAACAAAAAACAGGGAATACAAGCAAATACTGTTAACTAATGAAGCATGGAGGGGATTGTAATTATTGCAATTAAACAAAATACAATAGGTTGAAT